>NC_138209.1:75067833-75200333 GCF_964194415.1 Vipera berus | reverse complement strand
AGCTCAAGAACAAACAAAGAAAAAGAGGCTGAAACCAATTTTTTTACAGAGATAACGATGATCGTTATGGTTTGGGGAAGGCATGAAATGCACCACACCCATCTAAAACAATATTTATCAGCTCTTTCATTTTGTTCTCCCATGTGCTCAGCATAGCATAAGAACAAGAAGAGAGAGTCAAGAAGACAGAGAAGAAGTTATAAAATGTCTGTAAGTCCAGAAAGGTCTACTAGCAACCCCACTTTCAGGGCTGAGTTCAAAATCAGAAGACCCATTTGAATGATTAAGGCAGATGGATCATTTATTCAAATAAGGAGGGAGGAGGGGGAGGAAAGAGGAAATGTATCAGATCATTTTAAACTAAAGGGAAACAGTTTTGGAAAGCGAAACATTCGATGGGCCTTCCAAGACGAGCAGGGAGATTTCCCATTTGTTAAATTCACTTTACAATAGTAGCAGTCAAGGTCAGTCCCTTGACCACCTCTTTGTGCAAAGCACACATCTAATTTCTCCCAAGTGCCAAATGTTCCCATTATAGGAGAGCAGAGATCTCCTTTCATTGGGCGATCTCAAAAGTCTCCCCACCTATCAGATGCATCGAATTAAAATTACCAGTTGAGATTCATCCCTTTCAGAGCTTCCAGTTCTTGCGATTGGAAAAGCTGAGGTGTCAACTTCCCATTAGACTGAAATCATTATCTGCATAATTCTGGAATTAATGACAGCATGAGAAACGGCGCCGCCAGCATGGGGCAAACGCTAAAACTTAACCAACTGAATCGTTCAGAAGGGATCTGCAGGAGAGTTGGATGATTAAATGGGATTCCTGGATAGCCCACCCCACCCCAGTCCCATATCCCTGCTCAGGCAGGAAGTCCTATACCATCTCAGACAAATGGTTATCCAATCTCTTCTTAAAAACTTCCAGTGCTGGAGCATCCACAACTTCTGGAGGCAAGCTGTTCCACTGATTAATTATCCTCACTGTCAGGAAGTTTCTCCTTAGTTCCAGGTTGCTTCGCTCCTTGACCAGTTTCCAACCATTGTTTCTCATCCTTCCCTCTGGTGCTCTGGTGAACAACCTGTCCCCCTCTGCCTTGTGGCAGCCCCTCAGATACCAAAACACTGCTATCAGGTCTCCCCTATTTCTTCTTTTCTTTAGACTACTAGCCAAACCCAAGTCCCATAGCTGTTCTTCATATGTTTTACTCTCCAGGCCTTGGATCATCATAGTTGCTCTTCTCTGAATTCAGTACCCATGCAGCACTGAAGAAACTGCTGGGAAGTGAAGTGTCTTCAAGGAAAAACAAAGAAAATCCAGTTGTCTTCTGAAAAAAGCACCTTTGGAAGAACCATGACTTGGATGACTGAGAATCGCCATAGATGCCGCAGACGGCAGCACCTGCATTTTCTGCGTCGCATGAGAAAAGCACATCTTCCTTCCCCTGTCCTAACCACTTTCTACAGGGGGACGATCGAGAGCATCCTGTCATACAGCATCACAGTCTGGTTTGGAAGCATCCCTGCTTCGGACAGGAAGGCGGTGCAGAGAGTGGTGAGGACGGCAGAAAAGATTATTGGCAGTTCCCTTCCTTCCATCCAAAACATAGGATATAAGCGTTGGTTGAGCAGGGTCCACAAGATTGTGTGGAACACTACATATCCTCTTCACAACCTGTTTTCCTTGTTAGCTTCTGGGAGGAGGGGGCTCTGTGGTGTCCGCAGCAGAACATCCAGATTCAGTCATAGTTTCATTCCACACAATATTAACTTTGTGAACTCTGAAACTTCCTCTATCCATTATGTATTCAAGATGGACAGTGACTAATGTTTATATGTTATTTATATGTAAGGGTGTAGGTTTATACATAGTTGTATGTAGCATGTTTAAATGTGTGTACACCTTTGAGAGCAGGCAACAGAATCTCATTTTTAATGTGTGCCAGTGTGCCCAGAGTTTAAAAAATGGCAATAAAGGTTATCTATCTAGACATCCATCCAGAAGTGGAAATAACTCCAGTATCTTGTTGCCAGTTGTACTGAATCCTTGGAATAACTTCTTGGACTTTGGTCTTCTTGTGTGGTTTTTCTGAACTGTCTTTTTGAGTGGTTTCTGAAATGGAATTCTAATTCCAGAATTGGTTGGCTCTTAGACTTTCTGTCCTTTAGGCCAAGTTAATGATTTGAGAAACAGTTTAGCCTGTTTAACTATATTTGCTTATCTCAACTGGATCACTTTTTGACATAGGTAAAGTCCTTTTCTTTCTTTTTTTTAATTAGTGACAGACCCTGGCATTTTATAAAGCAGTCCTACTATATTCTCATCTTCTTCTTCCTCCCCCTGAAATTATTGTTTGGTATCAGATCCTTGAATGCTTTTTATTAGGAGTGCTTATGTTAGGGGAACTGTAACTCCAAAAGGGTTTATTTTAGGAACATTAGCAATGCTTTCCTGCAGCAATGTTAGCTTATCGATTTTTCTCCCTGCCATCTTTCTTTTTCGTTACAGATTTATTTTGAAGAGTATCTTTGTTGTACAAATATCTACCAGATGATAAATCGCAACTTAAAATCTATTAGTTTCCCCTAGCTTTTCATGATGACCCAAAAGTAGGAGCTGAAATTCTTTGTTCTTTCCTATCACAGCTTAAGATTGGGGTTGTTGTTGTTGTTAGCTGCGAAGTCGTGTCCGACCCATCGCGACCCCATGGACAACATTCCTCCAGGCCTTCCTGTCCTCTACCATCTTCTGGAGTCCATTTAAGCTCACGCCTACTGCTTCAGTGACTCCATCCAGCCACCTCATTCTCTGTCGTCCCCTTCTTCTCTTGCCCTCCATCTTTCCCAGCATGAGGCTCTTCTCCAGTGAGTCCTTCCTTCTCATTACGTGGCCAAAGTATTTGAGTTTCAACTTTAGGATTTGGCCTTCTCAAGAGCAGTCAGGGTTGATCTCCTCTAGGACTGACCGGTTTGATCGCCTTGCAGTCCAAGGGACTCGCAGGAGTCTTCTCCAGCACCATAGTTCAAAGGCCTCAATTCTTTGGCACTCAGCCTTTCTTATGGTCCAACTTTCACAGCCATACATTGCAACTGGGAAGAGCATAGCCTGGACTATACACACTTTTGTTGGCATGGTGATGTCTCTGCTTTTTAGTGTGCTGTCTAGATTTGCCATGGCTTTCCTCCCCAGGAGCAAGCGTCTTTTAATTTCTTGGCTACAGTCCCCATCTGCAGTGATCTTGGAGCCCAGGAAAATAAAATCTGTCACTACCTCCATTTCTTCCCCATCTATTTGCCAGGAATTGACAGGGCCGGATGCCATGATGTTGGTTTTTTTAATGTTAAGTTTCAACCCAACTTTTGCATTCTCCTTCTTCACCCGGAACAAGAAGCTCTTTAGTTCTTCTTCATTTTCTGCCATTAGAGTGGTATTATCTGCAAGATTGGGGTAGAGATAGAATAAATAAATAAATAAAATAAATAAAATAAATAAAATAGTAGACCTTTCCTGTGTTCACTTTTTTATCATTGGTTGTGTTCATAGCTTGGAATATTACGGAGGTAACATATGAGTCTTGTTACCGCATTTGATGAAGTTGAGTGCTCTGAGATCTAGCCAATGGCTGTTGATTATCACTTGGCCAAAAGGGTAGGTGAAAACAAAAAAAAATGAATGATTGCTATCACCATAGGTGTTGGGAAATATGCAGTCAGGCAGGGTGAAGTTAGCCTTGAATCATTGTGGAGCCTGAAGAGATCCCGGATTGACACACACACACACACCCACAACAGGGGTATCAAACTGCTGCTTCACTTGCAGTTTGACAAAGAAAAGGGAGAGGTGGGATGGAATGCAAAGGGGGGGTGAAAGGAATTTTATCCCAGCATCGCCCGTTCCCATGAGACAGTGCTCCCACCTCAAGGACACATCGAGCAGGTGTCTTAGCATGGCTAGCCAGTTCCCATAACAGAACGAACAGGAATGATTGGTGGACGTAATGGACTGTGGGTGGCCCGTAGGAAAAGAGGGGATTAACTATGCTAGCTTTTGCGTGGGAAACTCAGAGCTAGTTTTGCTTCATCTGTGTCAATATGGTTTATTCAGTAAAATTTATACTTTTGGTAAAATAATGACCCAGGTGTTTCTTTTTCTGGATCTGCCAACTGGACAGTTGACACCATGACTGGTGCCACTGCACAGCCTGTGAGAATGTGGGTGCTACATTTTGATAGGGAGGAGCGTGGAAGTATGGAAATTGTGATAGACATTTATGAACCAGCCCAGGCTTCTGATTTCTCATCCAGAAAACACTGCTGGAGTTTCTTTTTCAGATCTGGCTACGCTGTTGCTGAATGTCAGGTTAATAAATACAAAACTGCACCTGGCATTCTGCTATTGATCCTGGATGAATAGAAAAGGGTCTCTAAGACCTGGCTTGTTATTGGTTCCCCCCCACACTCCATACAGCTTCCTGCAATGCAGAAGCAGTTCATTTTCTAAACCTCCTGTTCTATAAATTTCCAGATTCTTATTTGTCCGTATGTTGTTGAGTTGCCAAAAGAGGAATTTACAGCCAATTGTCTGTTTGCCTGAGCAGAGTCCTCGTTGTTCAAGATGTTGATTCCAAAAACCTTTGGAATGCTTCCAGTGAGATAATTAAATGTTTTTTGCACTAACTGGAATCTGTGTGACCATCATGCTACATATGGGTGTGATAAAAAGAGAGATCACAAGGGTCAGGATGCATGTATACAGGGGGCCAAATAATTCCACTAAATGTGACACGATATCCAGTATGTTTAGGAGCAGATTTAAGAAAACTGTTAAAGATAAGAAGGTTTTCTTGCAGAAACACAATGCTTGTAAGGGACCTTCCTTAACCAAGCCACCCAAGAAAGCAGAATGCTTGAAACAGGTGTCACACCCTTGTGTGATGCATGCAGAGTTGGGAGAATCCTGTTGTGAGTTGGGAATGGTTTCCATATCTTGAGGGGATTTTCTGATTCTGTTTTCTGATGGCATTGGCCAATTTCTATGTAAAGACGTGCTTTGCCAGTTTCAGCTTGGGTGTCAAAGTTGGTGAAAAGGCTTGAATGGTGCAGGATCCAACCTGGGTTGGTTCACTTCAATTTTGCAGCTGTTAAGATTGTTGGACGAGCAGGTACAAAAAGAGCCAGGGAAGTGACTGAAGTCTGGGAAATGGGCCCCTCATTAGTCAACAGGAGTGCTATCACCAGCTTATCAAGTACTTAGGAATCAAGGGTTTGGCAGCACAAGGAAACAACAACCAATGACTTAATAGCCAGCCATCAACACTCCAATTAACAACTAAAAAGTCACACACAAACAGGCAACATATAAATACCACACACAGAACAGCCCAAAGAACAGTTTCTATTCTATTCTATTCTATTCTATTCTATTCTATTCTATTCTATTCTATTCTATTCTATTCTATTCTATTCTATTCTATTCTATTCTATTCTATTCTATTCTATTCTATTCTATTCTATTCTATTCTATTCTATTCTATTCTATTCTATTCTATTCTATTCTATTCTATTCCTACCATGATTCTATTCTATTCTGTTCTGTTCTGTTCTATTGCACTCCACTCCACTCCACTCCATTCCATCCCATCCCATATATTCTGTTCTGTTCTACTCCATTCCATTCCATTCCATTCCATTCCATTCCATTCCATTCCATTCCATTCCATTCCATTCCATCCCATATATTCTGTTCTGTTCTACTCCATTCCATTCCACTCAACTCCATTCCATTCCATTCCATCCCATATATTCTGTTCTGTTCTACTCCATTCCATTCCACTCAACTCCACTCCACTCCATTCCATCCCATATATTCTGTTCTGTTCTACTCCATTCCATTCCACTCCAGTCCAGTCCAGTCCAGTCCAGTCCAGTCCACTCCATTCCATTCCATTCCATTCCATTCCATTCCATTCCATTCCATTCCATCCCATATATTCTGTTCTGTTCTACTCCATTCCATTCCACTCAACTCCACTCCACTCCATTCCATTCCATCCCATATATTCTGTTCTGTTCTACGCCATTCCATTCCAGATGAGACACTTTCCCCCTCCCTCACTGTATAATATAAGCCCCAAATTGTGTAGTTGCAGAGAGCTAGGCACCAGGATTTGATTAATAGTCTATGAGTAGCTGAATATGTCTTACAGCAAGTGCCATATGGTATATTATCACTTTCATTATCAACTGCATCTTAGTGACAAGTACAGTTCCTGACAAGCAGGGAATCATTTAATGGGAAAGAGGGAGACCATAATTTGCAGAAATAGGATTTGCTTGATTTAACTAGGGCACGGTGGCTGACTTTGGGGCAAAGTGTGTAGTTTTATTCATAACACTAACATATGCCACAAAAGGGGAAAAAAAGAATGTTGCTGTTATTCAAAGCAGACCTTTGAGGGGCTGGTAGTCTGGTAGATGGATAATATTTCATGCAGCTGTCATAATAAGAAAGGCTGAAAAAAGTTTATCATCACCATGTTAGGGGAAAATTCCCTGGAGACCATAACTTAACATGTGAGGCTGGGAAACAGGGATACATTAAAAGGAGAAATGGCAGAAAGTTTAGGATCTGCTCAAATGGCACAAGGATGTGAGCAAGTGTTGGGTTTTTTTCCCCTAGATTTTGCTCTCTTATTTCCCCCCCCCCCAAAAAAAAACAACAGGAAGAAGTAAGCTGAAAAAACCCCCCACAACTTTTGCGATCTGCAAAGCTTCCTCTATTTTCCCTTTGTTTTCTTTGGAAAAAGGGCATGATGATGACATATTATATAACAGTGTATAGAGTAGAGGGACGCGGTGGCTCAGTGGGTTAGGATGCTGAGCTTGTCGATCAGAAGATCGGCAGTTTGGCGGATCGAATCCCGAGTGCCGTGTAGCAGAGCGAGCACCTGTTACTCGTCCCAGCTTCTGCCAACCTAGCACTTCGAAAGAACATAAAAAATGCAAGTAGAAAAATAGGGACCACTACGGTGGGAAGGTAACAGCGTTCCGTGCACCTTTGGCATCCAGTCATGCCGGCCACATGACCACGGAGACGTCCTCGGACAAGCGCTGGCTCTTCGGCTTTGAAACAGAGATGAGCACCGGCCCCTAGAGTCGGAAACGACTAGCGCGCATGTGCGGGGGAACCTTTACCTTTACTAGAGTAGACAAATACTGTAACAGTGGCAGAGTTGGAAGTGATCCTGGAGATCATCTAATCCAAACCTCTGCTCTCACAGGAAACCTATACTATTTCAGACCAATGGCTGTCCAGTCTCTTCTTAAAAGCCTCCAGTGATGGAGCACCCACAACCTCCGAAGGGAACTTATTCCACTGGTGAATTGTTCTCACTGTTAGGAATTTTCTCTTTAGTTCTAGGTTGCTTCTCTCCTTGGTTAGTTTCCATCCATTGCTTCTTGTCCCGCCTTCAGGTGCTTTGGAGAACAGCTTGACTCCCTCTTCTTTGTGGCAGCCCCTGAGATATTGGAAGACTGCTATCATGTCACCCCTCACCCTTCTCTTCGTTAAACTACACATACCCAATTCCAGCAACCGTTCCCTATATGTTTTGGCCTCCAGTCCCCTAATCTTCTTTGTTGCTCTTCTCTACACTCTTTCTAGAGTCTCAACTTATTTTCTGTATTGGGGTGACCAGAATTAGACACAGCGATGTGTCCTTTGAAGTGTGTTGCTCACTTACAGATCACTTGTACGGATGTGATTCTTTAGCACTGGAAGAATGAAGAAACGCCACTAGACGAAGAGATATTCAAGAAGATATTGGACTGCGTTGAAGTGGACAGACTTACACTGAGGATCAAAGAGAAAGAAGATACAGAATATTTTCAAACCTGGAATTTATTTTATCAATGGTTGGAAAAAAAGGGGGTAGAGACTAAGAACGTAACTTGTATTATTAAGCAAACAAATTAACCTAGACGACACGATGTTTATTAAGGTCTATTCAAATGTAATAATAGAAAATTAATATTTGTTTGGGGGGGAAAAGAAGTGGAACATTGGGACATTTTCATTAGCGCTTTCCTCTTTGTACTGATTTGGATTCTGCTCCTTCAGATCACTGTTCCTGAATGCAATTCGTAAAGGAGTTGCAGATCCCATCCGTCAAGGAATTACAGCTGGGGGGGGGGGACATGAGATATGCAGAAGAAGAGTCTTTTCTGCCAGGGGTCCCATTCTCTGGAACATCATCTCCTCACTCCCCTCCACCCCCAGGTGAGAACTCCACTCACCCTTTTGGTCTTCTGAAAAGACCTGAAGACCTTGCTCCAACAAGACCAAGTCATTCTGGAGGTGGGTTAATGGACTACGTTAAGACCCCACCTCTTCCTGTCTCCCTTCCTTCCCATCTTTGTCAATCTTAAACCAAATTTAGTGTTACTTTTTTTTAAACCACCCACATAAGCAGTTCAAGCAAGCTGTTCAACCAACAGAAGTTGTGAATGCTCCGACACTGGAAATTTTTAAGAAAAGATTGGACAACCATTTGTCTGAAATGGTATAGGTTCTCCTGCTTGAGCAGGGGGTTGGATTAGATGACCTCCAAGGTCCCTTCCAACTCTGTTATTCTGTTAAATATTCTTGGCATCATGGAACAGGTGTTGCTGCTGCTGCTGCTGTTGTTGTTATTATTTACATCGAGGGATATTGGTTTCATTTTGCCTTGGTTCTATTATTTTGTTGCTGGTTACTAGGATCTTGGAATCCTAATGGACAATTACTTAAATATGAGCCAGCCATGTGCTGCAGCTGCCAAAAAAGCCAACACAATGCTAGGCTGCATTAACAGAGAAATAGAATCAAGATCACACGAAGTGTTAGTACCACTTTACAATGCCTTGGTAAGGCCACACTTGGAATACCGCATCCAGTTTTGGTCACCACGATGTAAAAAAACATGTTGAGACTCTAGAAAGAGTGCAGAGAAGAGCAACAAAGATGATTAGAAGACTGGAGGCTAAAACATATAAGGAACAGCTGCTGGAATTGGGTATGTCTAGTCTAATGAAGAGAAGGACTAGAGGGGACATGATAGCCGTCTTCCAATATCTCAGGGGTTGCCACAAAGAAGAGGGAGTCCAAGCTATTCTCCAAAGCACCTGAAAGCAGGACAAGAAGCAACGGATGGAAATTAAACAAGGAGAGAAGCAACCTAGAACTAAGGAGAAACTTCCTGACAGTTAGAACAATTAACCAGTGGAACAACCTGCCTCCAGAAACTGTGGATGCTCCAACACTGGAAGTTTTTAAGAAGAGACTGGCCAGCCATTTGTCTCAAATGGTATAGAGTTTCCTGCCTGAGCAGGGGGCTGGACTAGATGACCTCCAAGGTCCCTTCCACCACCACCATCATCATTATTGCTGATTGAGTACATTGGAGATTGAAGGCAACAGCGCTATTTGCACTTGATTCTTGTCTGCATTTTAAAAAAATCTTTTCATTTTTCAGCAGTGCAAGAAACCTTGACTTGCCCAGCAAGGATTTTTTTTTCCCAAATGACCATCAGGATGTTTAATTCTAGTCTAACTCAGCAGTCTTTGGGGTTTTGAAATGCTGGTTTTTTTTTCCCCCTTTAATTTTATCACTAAATTTCAAATGCAGGTATTTTTTCAGCTGAGGGCAGCATTGGTTAGGAAACTGCGGCTTTATATATTGTGGGAGAGAGGCAATGTTATTTTCAGCTGTGTTTGTGTTCATGTTTCTTGTGATACATTGGGAAAAGAAGAAAAAGCGAGGATCCTGGGGCTTTGCCTCAGCTTTTGTTAAAAAAAAAAGAAAGAAAAGAAAAGAAAGGGGGAAAAAAAGAAATATAGCAGTACAAGCTTTTGTGAAACGCACAACATTTGTAGAGCAATAGCAATATTCCATAAACAGGAGTTAATAATCTGTCAACAATCGGAATAAAATATAGTAGCATTATCTTTCCAGTGTTGTGTTTTTTTTTAACCTTAGAAGCACACTGCTCTATAAATGACTCTTTCTACAGTTATTATTCCTGTTTTCCTGAAGAAATATAAGTCCTTTTCAGGTATTTATTTGAAGATGTGAGGACAGGAAATAATAGAGAGGCAAATTATTAGATGGAGGGATTTTGACTCTGAAGATTTTCCACCAAATATGATTATGGCTGAGAATTCTGGACATTAAAAAAAATCACATAGGTCTCCTTGAATGTAGCTAAACTTTATTATGATTTTTCTTTTTTTTTAATGACCCTGTAATACCCTGCTTTGAGGTGGAGTCAGGGTGACTCATTGGAGCTGAGCATTTACTGGCTGGCTGCCCTTCCTGATGCCTATGCAGAGCTCACAGCAGACAATTACTCACCGCACCCAGAGAGATAAATATCGGCCGCTATCTAGGATGAAACTTACAGCCCCCTGATTGTGAGGTGAAAGCTCTACTTTTAGAATGCATTGGTGGAACCATGGTAAAAGTTTTATAGTTTTTTTTTGAAAATTATTTTAATTTTTTATTGGGAGCTGGCCAGAGTTGGCTGAAAGGTATGGATTTTATTTTATTATTTATTATTTTGTTTTATTTTTTTTATTTTATTTTTATTTTATTTCATTATTATTATTATATTATATTATTATTTATTTTATTTTATTTATTACTTTATTTTTATCACTTTATTATTTTTTACAAATAATTCAAGTTGATGGACATATGCAACACGAATAGAATAGAATAGAATAGAATAGAATAGAATAGA
Source organism: Vipera berus (assembly GCF_964194415.1). NCBI lineage: Eukaryota > Metazoa > Chordata > Lepidosauria > Squamata > Viperidae > Vipera > Vipera berus. The sequence continues at coordinate 75,189,554 of NC_138209.1, read as the reverse complement.
ATAGAATAGAATAGAATAGAATAGAATAGAATAGAATAGAATAGAATAGAATAGAATAGAATAGAATAGAATAGAATAGAACCTTGGTGGAGCAGTGGGCTAATGCCTCCTTAAGTAACACCAGCTGCCTGCAATTAGTGCAGGTTCGCATCCCACCAGGCTCAAGGTTGACTCAGCCTTCCACCCTTCCGAGGTAGGTAAAATGAGGACCCAGATTGTTGGGGGCAATTAAGCTAACTTTGTAATAATGCCGCTTGGGGGGTGTATGAAAGCCCTAATAAGCAGGCATATACATAGAATGAAGGCTACTGCTAAGCTTGTAAGCCGCCCTGAGTCTTCAGAGAAGGGCGGGATATAAATGGAATTAAAATAAAAAATAAAAAAATAGAATAGAATAGAATAGAATAGAATAGAATAGAATAGAATAGAATAGAATAGAATAGAACAGAATAGAATAGAATAGAATAGAATAGAATGTAAAGCTGCAAATCACTGAAAAACGGTATGTAATTCTAAGTGCTCTTGCTATATCGTAAATTAGACGGTCCAGATAATGGCAGTGGAGTTAAAAGCTTTGATGGCCAGCAGGTCAAAGGAGAAGAAAGTCTGAAACATTTCAACACCAACAATTGAGATAAGAAAGCCATAATAAAGCCTAAGTGGAAAGTGAGGGAATGAGACTTGGGAAGAAGAAGGAAAATTAAGTAGGTTAAAACTTGATTTCTTCTATTACGTTCATCTTGGTGTAACTCATATTTTTCACTTCTATACACTCTGCAGCTGTCAAACTACCTTACTACCATTGGTATCTTACTGTCCAGAATAACATCCCTAAATTACCAGCTGTGGCCTCTCTGTGTTGTTTGTTTGTGTGTGTGTGTCAGCTTCTATCCTGACCTACTCTCTGGCACAGTTTTGTCTTACGTGATTTAAAGCCGACGTGCAATTGAGGCCAAGATCTGAACAGAGCAGCATTTGCAAATAAACATGGTTTAGTTGGACGTTCGGTAAGTGTTAGGAAATTCAAGTCACATGTCCAAATCCCTCCCCAGTGAAGTCAATAGCATAATTAAAGTGAATCAATATAAGAGCATCTTGCCTACAGGCACCCCTTGATCGATACATCTACCATGGACTATACCGATAGTTATTAAAATAATGGGTTCTCTGTTTAGTGTTGCTAATCTAAAGCTTTGTAAGCAGTTTTAAGATGATGGAGCTGCATCCAAGACAAGTATCACTTTACAACGCCTTGGTAAGGCCACACTTGGAATACGACATCCAGTTTTGGTCACCACGATGTAAAAAAAAAAAAAAGATGTCGAGACTCTAGAAAGAGTGCAGAGAAGAGCAACAAAGACGATCAGGGGACTGGAGACTAAAACATATAAGGATCGGTTGCTGGAATTGGATATGTCTAGTTTATTTGAAAAGAAGGACTAGGGATGACATGATACCAGGGCTCCAATAGCTCAGGGTTTGCCACAAAGAAGAGGAGGATCAAGCTATTCTCCAAAGCACCTGAAGGCAGGACAAGAAGCAATGGATGAAAATTTAACAAGGACAGAAGCAACATAGAACTAAGAAGAAATTTCCGGACACTTGGAACAATTAACCACTGGAACAACTTGACTCCAGAAGTTCTGAATGCTCCAATACTGGAAGTATTTAAGAAGAGACTGGACAGTCACTTGTCTGAAATGGTATAGGTTCTCCTGCTTGAGCAGGGGGCTGGACTAGAAGACCTCCAAGGTCCCTTCCAACTATTCTATTCTATTCTATTCTATTCTATTCTATTCTATTCTATTCTATTCTATTCTATTCTATTCTATTCTATTCTATTCTATTCTATTCTATTCTATTCTATTCTATTCTATTCTATTCTATTCTACCCAACTCTACTGCACTCCACTCCACTCCACTCCACTCCACTCCACTCCATTCCATTCCATTCCATTCCATTCCATTCCATTCCATTCCATTCCATTCCATTCCATTCCATTCTATTCTATTCTATTCTATTCTATTCTATTCTATTCTATTCTATTCTATTCTATTCTATTCTATTCTATTCTATTCTATTCTATTCTATTCTATTCTATTCTATTCTATTCTATTCTAATTACATTGGATGTTTGCACTAGACCGAACTCTGTATGTCTCATTCAGCCAGTGAATATTGCTAAAGTTGAATGGGTGATATGATTTGGCAGCCAAAATCATACGTTCATGGACTTTACCACTTTCCATGTGTCCAATGCATTTTAAATTGGAACATGGACTGAACAGGCATGGGTCTAGAGTAAAGTAGGGCCTCCTGCTTGAATAGGGGACTGGGCAAGAGAAAACCTCCAAGGTCCCTTTCAACCCCATTGTTCTATGTTTTATGTTCTAGGGCTACATTGGCATGGTTGAATACCATCTTGAGCTTTTGACTACTCTCCCAGAAAGAGGTCCCTGGTGGTGTCAAATGTTGGCAATCCCTTTTGGATCTGGCTTTCCACTTGTCGAATGCCTAGCTTGCTATCTTTGGGAGAAAGAGCTAATTTGTTGAATCAAAGACATGAAGGCAGACAGCATATCAAATCAAGGCATCTTAATGCAATTAATGCGCCAGATAATCAGCAAAGCCTACTTCTCATGTCCGTGAATAAAAGCCTGAAAATTCATATTCAAAAGATACTTTTGTTTACTAATATTTTGATGTCGAGATTGCGCTCATAAAAATAGAGCAAAGACTAATAAATCCATCCTTTCCCCCCATTGGCACCGCAGAGCTTTGGGGCAGAGAAATCAGCAACTATTAATACTCAAACACTTTGCAATAACATGTTCCTGTAGTTTAGAGTCATTGCTTCCCTTATCAACTAATTAAAAACAACTTGAGGCTAAGCTACCCAATAAATAGTCAAACAAACAAAAAACAAACAAAATAAATGTAAATACATTCTCCTCTGTTGGGCTTCTGGAACTGGTGATGCAGGATACATTAACTTGTATCAAATGAAAGAGCGCCAAAGACCTGAGCAGCTGTAGTGTGTGTGTGCGCACACACTATAAATATAAACACACACACACTAAATATAAACACACATACACACACAAACATATATATACACACATATACACACTATAAATATAAACACACCCCCACATATATACACACACACACATACACACACTGTATAGTGACTGTGTTGTTTCTCAGTGTGATAGAATATATGTTGATATATGGGTATATGTAATTTTTTTGTCTTATTTACGTAGTTTTATATTGTAGGTGGTGACCCTTTGAGAGCTGTAAAATTTCATTTTAATGTATGCCAATTTGTGTAGATTTGAAGTGACTATAAAGTTGCTATTCCTATTCTATTCTATTCTATTCTATTCTATTCTATTCTATTCTATTCTATTCTATTCTATTCTATTCTATTCTATTCTATTCTATTCTATTCTATTCTATTCTATTCTATTCTATTTATACACACACACCTCCAGTCACCTTTCATGTTTAAGGCAGGACTACTAGAACTCACAGTCTCCTGGTGATTTCATCCAGCTGGCTTTCATACCTAAAGCAGGACTAGAACTCAGGGTCACTGGCTTTCAAGCCTGGTGCCTCATCCATTTGACCAAGTTTGCTCTCGCTATATGTAAATATGTAAGTATTGTATGTTGTAAATAGAAAGAAAGAAAGAAAGAAAGAAAGAAAGGAAGGAAGGAAGGAAGGAAGGAAGGAAGGAAGGAAGGAAGGAAGGAAGGAAGGAAGGAAGGAAGGAAGGAACTTTATCTGCAACACAGGATCATCTCAGCCTGGCCTAGATGCTGGTAAAATTGAATGTTGATCAATTTTATAATTATTTCATCAACAGAGCTTAACACCATTCAGTCTTGACAATTCCTATGCCTTTATGCCTTTGCTCAAAGTCCAAAAATTATGCACCCAAATCAAAAGAAGACACCTTATTTACATATCCTAAATGACACAGTCTCTCAAAAGTCATTGCATAAAGAATAGCGATGACACAGTCCAGTAAGCACTATTAAATGGGCACCAAGCAGTAGTTTTGATTCATTACTCCAGTCCGATCATATGCCCAGGTTTAGATCAAGAAGTAAATTGATGCCTTGAAAACATAAGGCCTATCCTGGTTCTCCTTAAAGAAAGCCTAATAATGTGTGTTGAAGCTAAAGCAAGCGAGCAACTTGGTGGGAGAAAAGGAGATAAAACAAATTAAGAATTATTATAAGATCTCCCTATCTTATTTGTAGGGATGCGGTGGCTCAGTGGGTTAGGACGCTGAGCTTGTCGAAGGGAAGGTTGGCAGTTTGGCGGGTCGAATCCCGAGTGCCACGTAACAGAGTGAGCGCCTGTTACTCGTCCCAGCTTCTGCCAACCTAGCAGTTCGAAAGCACGTAAAAATGCAAGTAGAAAAATAGGGACCACTACGGTGGGAAGGTAACAACGTTCCGTGCGCCTTTGGCGTCTAGTCATGCTGGCCACATGACCACGGAGACGTCCTCGGATAAGCACTGGCTCTTCAGCTTTGAAACGGAGATGAGCACCGGCCCCTAGAGTTGGAAACGACTAGCACGCATGTGCGGGGGAACCTTTACCTTTACCTTATCTTATTTGTAAGTCACTGATGAGGCAAAAGTGTTCTCAAGGAAAAAGCAGTGACAAAATGATACACATCCAAAATGAAGCATCATTAGCATTTGATGCTGGTATGCAGTCAGAACAAAATAATAATAATAATAATAATAATAATAATAATAATAATAATAATAATAATAATAATAATAATAATAATAATAATAATAATAATAATAATAATAATAAGAAGAAGAAGAAGAAGAAGAAGAAGAAGAAGAAGAAGAAGAAGAAGAAGAAGAAGAAGAAGAAGAAGAAGAAGAAGAAGAAGAAGAAGAAGAAGCAGGCATATACATAGAATGAAGGCTACTGCTAAGCTTGTAAGCCGCCCTGAGTCTTCGGAGAAGGGCGGGATATAAATGGAATTAAAATAAAATAAAAAATAAATAAAATGAACCAAACTCATAGAAAGTCTAAGGATGAAATCAGTTCCTATCACCATTTTCATAAAATCGCAAGCGTATACATTATAAAATCAGGAGTACTGACAACTTATATGGAAAATGGAAGGCTTTGTCAATTACAAAGGACCAGGATCATAGGTTACGTTGTAATTCAGAAGGTTTATCGCTCCTGCCTATACACAGAAACTAGTTCATTGTTAAACTGGCACCAGATAGAGTTCAGTAGAATTCAAGAGGGGTTGGCGTTAGAGCATTTATGGCAACATAATGATTCTAACCTGATGGGGCACTTAATTCCTTCCCACAGCTCTGTCTGGTCTTCCCCTCCAGGTTACATCATTCAGCCCCAAATTGCCTTTAAAACCTATCAGCGACTTCTACATTCTCTTGGGAAGATGGACAAATGAAGAGGAGAGGTCTAGCTTCATATCATTTAACATATTCATGATAATACGATAATACCAACACCACACCAGAAGTGATGCCATAGAAAATCCCACCAAAAATGTTTTAAAATGTGTCAGATAGATGTTGGAAATGTAAACACAAGTCAGGTACTTATTACCATGTTTGGTGGACGTGTGCCAAAGCAAAGAGGTATTGGGGGGGGGGAAAATGCATACATGTCTAGAAAAGATGTTGGGAAAACATGCAGATTTTTAAACCTGAACTTTTTTTGTTAGGTATAAATGCCAGAAAAGACCGACAAACAAAGCATATATTTGATTTTACAAGTAATAACAGCGGCAAGAATTATATTCGCACAATCCTGGAAAAATGAAGAAATACCATCAGATGAAGAAATATTTTTTTAAAAAAAAAATACTAGAATGTGCAGAGATGGACAGACTTACTTTGAGGTTGAAAGAAAAAACAACAACAGAATATTATCAAACTTGGGACTTATTTTATCAATGGCTGGAGAAAGAATAAAGGGTTAGGAATAAAAATTTGTATTAGTGAATGTAAAACCCAGACAACGCGTTTGTTGAACAAGTACTGTTGAATGTATGAAAAAAAATCAATACAAATTCTATTAAAAAAAAGAAAGAAAAGAAAATCCCACCAAATGTGAAGATGCCAAAGGGGTACTGCTAGTGAACTTCATGGAGCATGATTCAACCATCAATTCAGAAGTCTACTGTGAAACGTTACAAAAACTCCGACAAGCCATCCAGAACAAGTGTCAAGGCCTGCTGACTTCTGGTGTGGTGTTGGTTCACGGCAATGCTTGCCTGCATACCGTTAGATGCACCCAAGACCTTTTGAAGCTGTTCCGTTGGGATGTTTTTGATCACCTCCCTCTTATAGCCCAGATTTGGCCCTGAGCGACGACTACTAAGGGATTTCAAACCTTGTAAGAAGTTGTGACAAGTGCCTCAGTTTGAATGGTGATGATGTCGAAAAGTCACGTCATGTTGTGGTTTTCTAATGTGTATAATAAAAGTTCTGTATCTCCGAGTGTCTGTCATTGTTAACCAAATGGAGGTTTATTTCCGAATTGCCCTCGTATTGCCCTCGTATAATTCTACTGAAATTTCCCCAGTGAACAAGAAGAGCAAACATCAACAAGAAGATCACGTGAAGTGTGAATACCACTTTACAAGGCCTTGGTAAGGCCACACTTGGAACACTGCATCCAGTTTTGGTCTCCATGATGTAAAAAAGATGTTGGGACTCTAGAAAGAGTGCAGAGAAGAGCAACAAAGGTGATTAGGGGGCTGGAGGCTAAAACATTTAAGGAACAGTGGCTGGAATTGGGTATGTCTAGTTTAATGAAGAGAAGGACGAGGGGTGACATGATAGCAGTCTTCCAATATCTCAGGGGCTGCCCCAAAGAAGAGGGAGTCAAGTTATTCTCCAAAGCAGCTGAAGGCAGGACAAGAAGCAATGGATGGAAACAAACCAAAGAGAAGAGACTGGACAGCCATTTCTCTGAAATGGTATAGAGTTTCCTGCCTGGGTTGGATTAGAAGGCCTCCAAGGTCCCTCCCAACTGTATCATCATCATCATTATTATCATTATCATCATTATTATTATTTGTATTAGTATTGTTGTTATTAGTATTAGTATAAAATGGTAGGTGTATCCTGGTAGATGTCCGTTGGAATCCCAGTCTTAAATCTTTTAACATATGTTACATATATGTAAGAAGTGCTGGAGTTTCAGTCACTCCAGCTGTACCCTCCGTTGGATGCTGTTAGCTCTTCATGGGCAAATGTCTCTGTGTAGTGATCTAATGGGACTTGTAGGATCTTTGTTGCTTGCTAAGCTTGGATATTTTCTTGCATGCATTTCAGCCCCAAATTAGGTAACATCATCAGTGCTAGATGATGCTATTTAGTTAGTAATGAATCATCTGCAAGAAAACAACCAAACTCGGAGAGCATCAAGGAACTCACGGTTCAGCTGCAAGCTACAAATATTTCCTTTCCTTTCCTTTCCTTTCCTTTCCTTTCCTTTCCTTTCCTTTCCTTTCCTTTCCTTTCCTTTCCTTTCCTTTCCTTTCCTTTCCTTTCCTTTCCTTCCCTTCCCTTCCCTTCCCTTCCCTTCCCTTCCCTTCCCTTCCCTTCTTTTCCTTTCCTTTCCTTTCCTTTCCTTTCCTTTCCTTTCCTTTCCTTTCCTTTCCTTTCCTTTCCTTTCCTTTCCTTTCCTTTCCTTTCCTTTCCTTTCCTTTCCTTTCCTTTCCTTTCCTTTCCTTTCCTTTCCTTCCCTTCCCTTCCCTTCCCTTCCCTTCCCTTCCCTTCCCTTCTCTTCTCTTCTCTTCTCTTCTCTTCTCTTCTCTTCTCTTCTCTTCTCTTCTCTTCTCTTCTCTTCTCTTCTCTTCTCTTCTCTTCTCTTCTCTTCTCTTCTTCTCTTTTTAAATAACCACTTCTGAATATATATTTGTTTATAACTGATTGTTTGGATTCCTGGCCTTCATTCATATAAGGTAACACCCAGGGATAGGGCCTTCTCAGTGGGTGTGCCTGCCCTCTGGAACCAGCTGCCAGTGGAGCTTAGGACTGCCCCCGACCTCCGTTCATTCCGCCGGGACCTGAAGACCTGGCTCTTTGAGCTCTCTGGCCCAGGCTGAGAATTTTAATTTTAATTTTAATTGGTTTTTTTTTACTTTTTCAGGGACTGTTGTAATTTTTTTAAATTGTTTTTAACTTTTGTATTTCTTGTTTTAAATACCCTGTAAACCGCCCTGAGTCCTTCGGGAAAAGGCGGTATATAAATCCAATTAAATAAATAAATAAATAAATAAAATTTATATCTTTCAATATATATATATATATATATATATATATATATATATATATATATATATATATATATATATATATATATATATATATATATATATATATATATATATATATATATATATGTTTACATATATATATATATATATATGTATATGTATATATGTATACATATATATATGTATACATATATATGTCTTGGCGTATTCGGGTCTTTTCCCGTGTAAGATTGAGAGTGTCTTGGTGACGTTTCAACGAGGTGCCACTTGTCATCTTCAGGCTGGTGTCTTCGGCTTCATGTTTGTGTGAGCAAAGCCACAAAGCCGAAGACACCAGCCTGAAGATGACGAGTGGCACCTCGCCGAAACATTGCCAAGACACTCTCAATCTTACATGGGAAAAGACCTGAATACGCCAAGACCTACATACCTGTACCTGTGAAAATCTACGAAAACAAATATATATATATATATATATATATATATATATATATATATATATATATATATATATATATATATATACACTTTTACATTTTAATTGATTTCCAATTAAATTAACGCTGATTCAGGACATAGCCATGTATTAACATATTTCAATTAATTAATTCACATTAACGACCGCAACAGAATAGAATGTTATTGTGGTGTTAGAAACAAATGAAACATGTCACAAAATATATTTTTTTGCATCTGCTTGCTTGCTATAGTAGCCTGTTTTTTTTAATAATAATTCATGAGAAATTAATAAGCATTCATAATGAATAAACGTGGGGACAATTTAATGACTATTCAACAGCAGTTCATGCAGGACAAATCCAAATGTTTATCGAAGATGTTCATAAACTTGTTATATGAACATTTTTAATGAAGTACAGAAATCTTAATCAGCATTCATTTATGAGTTCTACTGCAGCAACATCCTCAGAGGATTGTGTATGGGCCAAAGAAAGCAGTCTAAGCTACTCTAAATGGGGACAACATAAAATAAAAGAAAATATCACACTGGAATGTGACGCAGTTAGTTCATTTCAAACTTGCAACAACATACAGAAAAAACAAGAGTGGGAAGCGACCTTGGAAGTCTTCCAGTTCTGCCTTCCGCTTTAAGCAGGAGACCCTGTACGATTCCAGAAAAATGGCTCTCCAGTCTCCAATCCCAGTGATGGATGTCCCACAGGTGCTTTTTCAAAAGGCAGCTGGACTTCGTTTTTCCTTGAAGATGTTACACTTCTCACCCAAGAAGCTTCTTCAGTTCAGTGAGAAGCGAAACATCTTCAAGGAAAACCAAAGACCACGTGCCTTTTGAAAAAGCCCCTTTGGGACAACCATGACCTAGTTTCAGTGAGGATCCTAGACCACGCTAAGCCCCAAAATGCTTCATGGAAGCCTGGAAACCTGGCACTCAAATCATGTTTTCTACCCGGGTAATGAAATGTCTACTTAGTAATTGTTGATGACACTGGAATTAGAAAATATATATATACCAGTATATATTGGAGTGACGCGGTGGCTCAGTGGGTTATGACGCAAGTAGAAAAATAGGGACCACTACGGTGGGAAGGTAACAGCGTTCCATGCGCCTTTGGCATCTAGTCATGCCGGCCACATGACCATGGAGACGTCCTCGGACAAGCGCTGGCTCTTCGGCTTTGAAACGGAGATGAGCACCAGCCCCTAGAGTCGGAAACGACTAGCACGCATGTGCGGGGGGAACCTTTACCTTTACGTTATATATTGGAATCATGCAAAGAAAAGGGAATAACAGAGATAACCATTTTGGAATATTTTAACCCTCCCCCCTCTTTTTTTGCAGTGTATGATTGGATATATATATTCCATATTCTACCTACTGTATTATAGGCCTGACATATTTTAAAGTGAATTATTCTTCTCAGAAGCAGAATAAATGCAGACAATAAAGAAATCCATTAATCAGGAGAATGTCAAAAGCGTGATACAGAATCCAAAAGTTTTCTGACACCAGCTCATTAGTTTTTCTTTTCAATTTATAATTCTGGTTATGCATCTAGCTTAAATTAAAAGGACGAAAAGTTCTTATGGTTACAAATTGCATCTCATTCAAAGTCATTATCATTTCAATGCCAAGACGCCATCCTTAGTAAGTCAAAGTTTATTTAAATTACAAGTATGTCCTACTCAAAAAGCTGTGTATTAGCCATTTATTATTTAAGATGAGGTCATCTGCACAGCACTGCAGTAAAACCTACAGTAATTTTCATTAAATTCATAGAATCGTTATATTGTGTCTGGAAGAACCCTTTACATTTCTTTAATGCAGAGCTAAATGTGACTTATTTCTCCTCTTAGAGCCTTGGGAAACCATTATTAATTGAATCTGCTAATATGCTACATGCTATTCATTTATTTTCATATGCCAAAGCTTGATTATAATATACAAATGAAACCTGTCACATAGCATTATTTTCTAGGCAAAATGTGCAGAACCCTACATGTTTCCAGTATCTTGGGTAATGTGGAAGATTTCACGAGTACAGGTAATTTTAATAGACTTCACAGTCATTGTACACTCTAATGCCATTCAGTTGAGTTGGGTTTAACAGAATAGCAGAGTTGGAAGGGGCCTTGGAGGTCTTCCAGTCCAACCCCCTGCTGAGGCAGGAAAACCTGTAGCATTTCAGACCGATGGTTGTCCAAACTCTTCTTAAAAAAAAAAACTCCAGTGTTGGAGCATCTACAACTTCTGGAGGAAGGTTGTTCCACTGATTAATTGTTCTCACTGCCAGGAAATTTCTCCTTTAGTTCTAGCTTGCTTCTCTCCTTGATTAGTTTCCATCTGTTGCTTCTTGTCCCGCCTTCAGGTGCTTTGGAGAATAGCTTGACTCCCTCTTCTTTGTGGCAGCCCCTGAGATATTGGAACACTGCTATCATGTCACCCCTCACCCTTCTCTTCATTAAACTACACATACCCAATTCTAGCAACCGTTCCTTAGATGTTTAGCCTCCAGTCCCGTAATCATCTTTGTTGCTCTTCTCTGCACTCTTTCTAGTGTCTCAACAGCTATTTGACATCATGGCAAGCAAAACTGGATGCAACGTTCCACGTTTGGTCTTACCAAAGCTTAATTAACTTGAATTCTAGTGATCCTGTTTCCTTGGTATTATGAGAATTAAAGTCCCAGAGGGAACTTTAGAGGTGATGCCAATCACTTTCCTCACTGGGAAATCAAGATGGAACAAACACATCAAGAGGAGACTACAAATATTGCAATATCCTGCCAAAGCACAATAAATCAGTTTTGTTATAGGTTGTAGATAGGTCATGAAATTAACGTCTGTTCTTCCCAGGAGGAATCCAGAGAGCTGATGCTGGAGCTGGTGATCCTTTATGATCAATTGGTAAGTTGTACAATAGAGAAGAGCAGTTGCAACTGTAAATGCAAATAAAGTGCTCTTTATTGTTCTAAGATGGCGGCGCCTGGAATGGCTGCGGCTGCATTAGCTCTTGAAGGTGAATAGTTTTGGGAGGGATAGTAAGGGCTATAGGCCACATGATCAGGAAAATTTTAATGTGTTGGAGCAACATGGTGGAACTAAGGTAACATACGACATACGACCGACAATCTTTGCTGGCATGGCAAGTTTCTAGTTGTTTTGGAACTGTTGGTGAGACCATTAAAAGTCATTGGCGCTTTTTGAATTTGGTCTACCAGCAGCAAGATCTGACTGCTGGCCCAGTGATGGATTCTACTGCAAATCAGGGCTGTTTCCAGAGGAGGCAGAGGAGGAGAGGACCTGGAGCTTATGGAGCGAAGGAACTGGATGAGGCTGTCGGCAGGCCCAGAGGAAGAGAGAGAGGCTTTTGGAGGAGTTGGTGGTGGCGGCAACAGTGTGCTCCAGGGGCGAAAAGAAGCAAGGCCTCTTTAAGGAAAAGGTGGAAGAGTCAGGATCAGAAAAAGGAAAGAAGGCAAGGTTGTCAGAATACAAGCGAATCTGAGGGCTAATCCACATGGAACCCCATTTCCATCTGTCCTGTTTGCCATCGTTCACTCTCTAGAGACTAAAATGGACAATGTGAAATTTGAGCGGGCCACGAACAAGGAGTATATATCGGAGGTGGTGACCCTTTGAGAGCTGTATGCAACTAAATTTCATTTTGATGTATGCCGATTGGTGTACATTCAAAGCGACAATAAAGTTATCATCATCAGCTCTGTTTATATGTTGACATATTAAATGACTGGCCGTCAGAACTGAAGAAGCTTCTTGGATGAGAAGCAAAACATCTTTGAGCAAAAACAAGGTCCAGTTGCCTTTTGAAAAAGCACCTACGGGATAACTTAAGAAAGTCTTCAAAGTAGCTGCATCAAGGATGCTAAATAACTCAGAGCTCTGGAAACTAATTTCAGGGTGATCATGGAATGACAGGGTGAATAAAAAAAATTTCGTCCCCTTCATACCTTCTCTACCATACAGCTTACTAATTGATCACAAAGGATCACCAGCTCCAGGATCAGCTGTCTGGATTCCTCCTGGGAAGAACAGAAGTTAATTTCATGACCTCTCTACAACTTATAAAAATTGAATTATTGTGCTTTGGCAGGATATTGCAATATATGTACAGAGATTATGCTCTCTCTCTAGCTGCTATCCAACAATGTCTTCCAAGAATAAAACATTACATTCTTACTATATAAGAATATTTGGCCTTTTCTCAACATCCTTTTCTTTCTGATTACACAGAAACCTTTCTTCCTTGGCTGTTGCAACAAGGTGGTTTTCCTTCACTTCCTTCTGGAGTTCATTTGTTTGCCTACTACCCAGTTTAGCCACAACCCTGGGATTGTTGGTGCTTTTCTGTCCAATTAGTAACTAGATTCGGCTTTGACTAACTTTTGAGTTGGTCCAAAGTCCACAAAATGTTGCCAGCTTCTGAGGATGTTTCAAATTCACCTCAGAGGATAAGTTGGCTTTGACTAACTTTTGAGTTGGTCCAAAGTCCACAGAATGTTGCCAGCTTCTGAGGATGTTTTAAACTCACCTCAGAGTATAAGTTGGCTTTGACTAACTTTTGAGTTGGTCCAAAGTCCACAGAATGTTGCCAGCTTCTGAGGATGTTTCAAATTCACCTCAGAGTGTAAGTTGGCAGCAAGCAATCAAGTGTATCTTAGAAGTTCTAATGTATGTTTGCTGTCAAAATATTTTGACCGACTAAGGAAAAATAGATTAGCAGATTTATTGCTTTTTTTTAATGGGGTCAAACATTCAATGCTGAGCTCTCAACAAGTTCAGTTGGCATTGGGCCAGAAATCTATGTTCATCGTTAAAGACTTGAAATTGCTACTTGAAAATTTCCGTGCTCCATAAATCCTGCCAAAAGCAGAATATGAAGCAAAATATCTTTCCCTCGGACAAAACACATGGGGAATTAAAAAAAAAATCAATAAAACCTCTTTTAGATATTGCGTGCAACTCAATCTATAACAAAGTAAACCTAATAACTGTACTCATTATAATATCTAGTTTCCAAACTTCAATAACCCAAGTCAGCAATTTACCATAATGCTATTTTTTTTTGTACAGTAATTTCAAATGTTGATGATGTCTCAACTTGGTTGAGGCAATGTTCATCACTATTTGCTTTATGGATGGTGAAGCAGCTACATGTGTTTTGACAAATAGTGTGAAGCCTGAAATCACAATGTGTTAGAAATTGTTCTTCATTGTGGAATGAAGCAAAAAAGCAAGAAGAGTGTGTTGCTCGTTGCAGTTTGAAGGATGGGCAAGACAAGAACGCTAAAACAGGATGCCAAAAAACAATCAAGGACAAAGCTTACAGCCCCAAAGCTATGGGTTTTTTTGTTTTTTTTTCTTCTCTTCAGTATAAACAATACAGGCACAAATACCAAAGTTTATAATGGTGTGCTTAAGTAACACTACTTGATTTTGAGCTTAGTCTACTAGAAGAGCTTCCAAAATTACAAAAATGGATCTTTTCAAAAGACCACAACATGGTAAAATATTAACAATTTGGCAGCTAAGTGCCTCTCTATTTTCATCTTGCCAGTAGAGTAAGGGTGGGGGAGCCTGAGGATGACGGATGAGGATGACGGATGAGATTTCGTTGAAACGTTGCCCTGATACCTCCAATTCTACGTGGGGAAAAACCCGAATGACCAAAGATCTACATACAAACACCCGCGAAAACCTCAGAAAACATAGATAGATAGATAGATAGATAGATAGATAGATAGATAGATAGATAGATAGCAAGATAGATAGATAGATATAGATATAGATATAGATATAGATATAGATATAGATATAGATATAGATATAGATATAGATATAGATATAGATATACATATAGATATAGATATACATATAGATATAGATACAGACACACACACACACACAATATTAAATCTCTCTATATATCTATAATCGCAAAATAAGCGATATTACTAAAGGACTTCAGTGACTTCTCTAATGCTTGTGGAGTAAAGGAAAACATTATTTAAAAATGCTATGATCTCTTGAAGTCTCACCATTACCACCATTATATCTTTTATCTTATTTTACCAGTCACTTTTAATGAGAATCTGAACTTTAAAAGGGCTTCAGTTCCAAAGGAAAATATCCTTCAAAAATCTGAAGATTTGACTTTGTGCCTCTCTTTTTTAAAAAAACCAAACAAATGTGATCTTTTTCTTCTTGGAAAAATATTGATTTTTCTGTATTTAGCTTTTATTTTAAGCAATGCATTTTTCATTTTCATTAAGTCTATTGGAAGTTTTTAACATCTAGGTTACGAAGTTTACATGGACTTTATGAGGAAAATGGGTGGTTGAGAACTTGAATGAATGAATGAATGAATGAATGAATGAATGAATGAATGAAAACAAAGAGGTTATAGAGTATATGAAGGCAGAATTTGGAACAAGTCTCCTTAGAGAGAATCAGGAGCTGCAGCTTATAATTAAAGGAGAAGTACACTTAAATTTGACTTATTAATACATAATAGAGCAAAATAATGTTGGGAAAGATTGAGGGCAAGAGAAGAAAAGGACGACAGAGAATGAGGTGGCTGGATGGAATCACTGAAGCAGTAGGCGTGAGCCTAAACGGACTCCAGAAGATGGTAGAGGACAGGAAGGCCTGGAGGAATGTTATCTATGGGGTCGTGATGGGTCAGACATGACTTCGCAACTAACAACAAGAAAAAGAGCAAAATATTAACATTGAATGTATTGAAGGATATTTTTGAGCAATGGACCCAGAAGTTAATTTTAAGACTCTCAGCCTCTATAGATAGATTGTGTTTAAAAGATTTTGTCGAAGAAGAACAAATTATACTGGATAAGACACACTCACATACGTACGTAGGTACATGATAATTGAAAGTTGGACCATAAAAAAGGCTGAGTGCCAAAGAATTGAGGCCTTTGAACTCTGGTGCTGGAGAAGACTCCTGTGAGTCCCTCGGACTGCAAGGCGATCAAACCGGTCAGTCCTAGGGGAGATCAACCCCGACTGCTCTTTAGAAGGCCAGATCCTGAAGTCGAAACTCAAATACTTTGGTCACCTAATGAGAAGGAAGGACTCACTGGAGAAGAGCCTAATGCTGTGAAAGATTGAGGGCAATAGAAGAAGGGGACGACAGAGAATGAGGTGGCTGGATGGAGTCACTGAAGCAGTAGGCGTGAGCTTAAATGGACTCCAGAAGATGGTAGAGGACAGGAAAGCCTGGAGGAACGTTGTCCATAGGGTCGCGATGGGTCGGACACAACTTCGCAACTAACAACAGCAACATGATAATTAAGTGAATGAAACAGTCGATAGGTTCAAGAAAAATGTATAATAGTTAAGATAGAGATGAACTATCAATGATGCCAACCGAAGTCGTGATTAGTTTGTGGCCTTAAACCGCTTCGCAATTTTGCTTTCAGTATCCTCAGAGGAGTAAGGATAAGAACAACAACAACAACAACAACCCCCGTCCCCAAGAGCTGGAAGTGGCATCCTAATGCAAGCTCCACCTCTTTTCTCAAAAGGGGTGGGGCCTGCATAGCAACAGCCTTCCTATCATTATGAAGTCTTTTGATTCCTGCAAAGATGCCATTATCCCTCAACCACTAGTCTTCTCATAACTGTAATTTTCTACGCTCTCTTTTGGGGGACTGAACCTCAAAATATCCAGAGCCATTTAAAGAAATTAGGTATTCTCAGGCACCAGTTACTTCAGTAAATGGTTATTACACAGCTATTCTTTATGATCAGCATCTGTGCAACTAAAAAAATAAATAAATCAAAGGAACAATTAGTAACAAAATTAGAGCTGAAGGAGTCTTGAAGCAGCTATTGCAAAAAGAGGCAATTTTTTTTCTATTGTCTTCTCCAAACACATTTGCCCTTTTCCTACATCACCACAGTTCTGGTTTTTCTCCAAATTATCTGCAGCGTTGCTGTGAATAACCACTCAAAAGGAAGAGATAGAATGCCAAGGGATGAATTACCCCATCAACCAATCACTAGATTTTACATGCTATACATGAATCTTCTTGAAAAGTCTGCTAATTTTGAGGATGTAGGAAAGGCTGATTGACAATACTCGAGACAGTAATTAAATGCAGAATATCCAATAACAAGCAAACAGAAGGCTATGTTAAAAAAAATAAAGTCAATAAAAAATATCCACTGTAGAGTTTTAAGTGTGCAACTCTGTGGCATAATATACCATAGCTATACATTTACAATGGACCAATGGGATGCAGGTTTGAGTTTCCAGTTAAGCAGTGTATGAGATGACCAGGCTGAGCCCGAGGGAGGGATTTATTTTATTTTATTTATTTTAATCCCATTTATATCCCGCCCTTCTCCGAAGACTCAGGGCGGCTTACAAGCTTAGCAGTAGCCTTCATTCTATGTATATGCCTGCTTATTAGGGCTTTCACACACACACCCAAGCGGCATTATTACAAAGTCAGCTTAATTGCCCCCAACAATCTGGGTCCTCATTTTACCTACCTCGGAAGGATGGAAGGCTGAGTCAACCTTGAGCCTGGTGGGATGCGAACCTGCACTAATAGCAGGCAGCTGGTGTTACTTAAGGAGGCATTAGCCCATTGCTCCACCAAGGCTCTTTCTCTTGGCTGTTAGTTGGTCAGATTCTTGTAGAGAGCTTAAGCTTGTAATAAAGCTTTATATTCATTTGAACTGCCTGAATCTCTTGATTTCCCTGGCGCTTGATAGGTAGTGGTTGACTTGAAGCAGTCATTCTGAACTCAAATAACCTCAGGAAGTTTTGGGAATAACATTAGGGACATGTTAATATATGCTCAGGGTGATTCTCCTGGAGGATATCTGACTATGTGGTCACTAAGAGTCAACATTGACTTGATGGCACATAATCTGGGTCCTCATTTTACCTACCTCGGAAGGATGGAAGGCTGAGTCAACCTTGAGCCTGGTGGGATGCGAACCTGCACTAATTGCAGGCAGCTGGTGTTACTTAAGGAGGCATTAGCCCATTGCTCCACCAAGGCTCTTTCTCTTGGCTGTTAGTTGGTCAGATTCTTGTAGAGAGCTTAAGCTTGTAATAAAGCTTTATATTCATTTGAACTGCCTGAATCTCTTGATTTCCCTGGCGCTTGATAGGTAGTGGTTGACTTGAAGCAGTCATTCTGAACTCAAATAACCTCAGGAAGTTTTGGGAATAACATTAGGGACATGTTAATATATGCTCAGGGTGATTCTCCTGGAGGATATCTGACTATGTGGTCACTAAGAGTCAACACTGACTTGATGGCACATAATCAATTATCACAAATGTACACTGAGATGTAATGGTATGTGGGAGTGACTAGAGGGACGAGGGGAACAGATGTTACCTAGGGAACAATCAGACAAGCAAAGGAGCAACCCCCCCCCCCCAAGAAGATCAACAGTCAGAAAAAGAAACTTAGAAAGATCTGAATGCCACATTTGTTCTCATGGTTCAGTTTGATCTAGTGGTTAAGGTACCAAATTAGAAAGTGGGAGATTGTGAGTTTTAATCCTTAATCCTTAGACATGAAAGCCAGCTGGTTGATTCTGGGCCAATCACCAGTGGACAGTGAGTTCTAGCCCCGCCTTAGCCTTGAAACGTGACTCAGTGACTTTGGGTAACTCATCTGATAGGGTCATTGTCCTGGGGACAATAGGAGGAAGAACTTGTGCTGGATATATTTGCCATACACACACACACACACACACACACACACACACATACATACACATACACACACACACGCAATATTAAGCATTGTATCCTTTGAATCTTTTTTAAGAAAAAGAATGATTTTTTTTAAAAAAAAGAAGATGCAAAGGATACAATGCTTAATATTTTAAGCCCCCCCCCCCCCGAGTTACCGTGTGGTACCTTGTGGCTAATAATTTTTACAAACGAAAACCAATGCGCTGATGCCCAGTTTCATCCATAAATAAACATCGAGGCCTGATCAAACGAATAAATGTTGCCCTCTTTTTTTTGGGGGGGGGAAATAGATTTTCAGGTTTTTTTTCACTTGGGATTTTGGTTCACTTCTTCCAAGCGAAGGAAAGTGAGTCAAGGATTCCTTGCAGAATGCTAGCATGCTAGCATCTTCTTCTCTAAAAGTGTTATTATCCATCCTCGATGTCACATATAGCACACAGGCATGAAGCCCTTAACGGTTGCTTAGCAACCTAGGTAGCATCTCAGTTCCAGCAACATTCATCTTATTTAAGGCCTATTAGACTCCGTGTAACCAAACCTCACAATGGAAAGCACTTCACAGCTGGTTTTCTGGTTCTTTATCTGAAAGTTTTACAAAACCCGTAGATGACTGTGTAACTTTGACAAATATGTGTAAATGTTGGCTTTAGCACTCTACATCTTTACCTAGCAGAGCTAACGGTACAATTTGTCCTGTTCGGTGTGGAAAGCATCCAGTGAATTTGCAGGGCTATTTTCCCCGTCTTAGTCTGATATTGAGGAAAGCATTAAATTAAAAGTACGCATTGGAAATATGACTGTAACTGATCCTGATTATACATGATCCATTATAGCATAGTATATGCATTTGGAAGCTATTTTGAAACAAAACAGGTCACGCTTCCAAGACCTAACCAATGTAAGGTAGTCACAGAAAGATTACAATTATTAATTGCCAATGTCTATGGAGATTCTCCGTCATCCAGGTCACAGTTATCCAAAAGATGCAGATCTGTACATTGGGGAAACAAAACAACCGCTTCATAAACGCATGGCACAACATAGGAGAACAAACCCACCAGGACAAGATTCAACTGCATTTAAAAGACAAAGGCTGCTCTTTTGAAGACAGCAAAGTCCACATTTTGGACAGAGAGGACCGTTGGTTTGAAAGAAGGGTCAAAGAGGCCATCTAGGTCAAAATAGATCAGCCCTCTCTCATTGGAGGGAGAGGGATTCAACATCATCAATCTCCAGTCTACAACACAGTCCTCTCAGCAATTCCAAGAAGGCTCCACACCCATTTGCACTACTCAGGAGACCCTGACAATACAGATAAACCTCCAAATGGCCTCAACGACTCTCGAAAAGAAGGCAAATGACCAGCTGTCTGCAAGGAGTATAAATCCTGCCATCCTCCACCATCCAGCCCGAGTTGACGAAGCTTCTTGGATGAGAAGTGAAACATCTTCAAAGAAAATCAAGAAACTCCAGTTGCCTCTTGAAAAAAGCATCTCTGGAATAGCCAGCCATCATATTTACGACTGTTGCAACGTTCCCGTGGCCCTATGATCAGAGTTCAGATGCTTGACATCTAAATATGATGTTTGGAGCATCTCATGGTCACGTGATCTTCAAAGAAAAACAAGAAAGTCCAGTTGCCTCATGAAAAAGCATCTTTGGGATTAATTGCCAGTGCATATACTTCTTCCAGTGATACTCTCTGACAGATTGTAATAACTTTATCTTCAATAACTCAAAATTGCATTTTCAATTTAAGCTTTCATAGTAGGGAATGACTTTTTTATATTCCTAGGGAATATAGAGGTGGGTTTTTTATTATTATTCCTAGGTTGAGCCAATGTAGGGTCTACAAATTTTAAATAATTCCTTACATAAAATAGTGAAATTATCTCTGGATGGATGTGCTGCGACATTCCATCTTCAGAAACAAAATCTAACGTCTAACACAACACCCTTTGAATGTTGCGTGAAATTTCCAGGAGATATTTCTAAAATCCTTATGTTGTTAGATTAAATGTTTATTAGAGGACCAAACATGTTTCCAGTGTTGTGAAAACTAGAGTCACAAATATTTGCAAGACCTCATATATTTTCATGCTTCATCAGAGGAAGCATTACGTACAGTCACCCATGCCCTTGTGACCTCTCGCCTAGACTACTGTAACGCTCTCTACATGGGGCTGCCCTTGAGATCCACTCGGAAGCTTCAACTGGTGCAAAGTGCAGCGGCACGGACACTTTTGGGAGCCTCCCGATACTCCCATATCACACCTCTCCTCCGTGCGCTGCACTGGCTTCCAGTTGCCTTCCGGGTGAAGTTCAAGGTGCTAACAATGACATACAAAGCCCTACATGGCTTGGGTCCGGACTACCTACGGGAGCACCTTCTGCCAATGTCAACACCCCACCGCCCTGTGCGCTCCCACAGAGAGGGCCTCCTCAGGGTGCCACTGCTCAAGGAATGTCGGCTGGTGGCCCCCAGGGGGAGGGCATTCTCAGTGGGTGCGCCAACCCTCTGGAACTGCTTGCCTACCGAAATCCGGATGGCCCCCGACCTCCGCACCTTCCGGCGCGACTTGAAGACTTACCTATTCCAACAGTCCGGCCTGGCCTGATAGCTCTAATTGGGGTCCCAGTTTGTTTTGTTTATTGTTTTTTCAGTACTGTTTCATTATGTTTGCCTACCTTACTCTGTACACCGCCCCGAGTCCCTCGGGAGAAGGGCGGTTTATAAAAACAAATAAATAAATAATTAATAAATAAATAAATAAATAAATAAATAAATAAATAAATAAATAAAAAACAAACTTGAAGCTGAAATCTAATTGGTTGACGTTGAAGTGTAATGTAAAAAACTTTTGCATTTGGACTTTACTTGAATTTTTAGCAAAGTTGAAAGCCCACTACTCAAATCATGATGTTTTCATGAAAAGATGTTAAATATTTGCCCTTTTAAGATATAAATAACTGACTGTTAGAATCCTGCCAGCTATGGTGGAAGTAAAAAAAAAATGCCATGGATTTATGTCAAGAGTATTCATCAGAATCTGGGACACTTGGACCATAAGAAAGGCTGAGTGCTGAAGAGTTGATGGTTGTGAACTTGTGTTCATAAACTGAATTTGAAAGCCTTTTTATTTATTTTTTTAAATTAGCGAAGTGTCATTCATTCACTGAACAATTTGGTTTACGAGTAAGAGCTTTGTAGCAGTTGAAAGAAATGTATGAGGTATGTTCACCCCTCAAAGCAAAGTCAAAGAGAAAATGTTTTGTTTCATTAAAAGGCGTCTGTATCAACTAAGTTCTTTTTTTCTTTTAAATGATGCATTAAAAAAATGCTAAAAGTACTTTCTCCCAAAATAACATTGCCTCTGGGGATTTCAAGGGAAACTGCTAATGGCTGGATTGAGGCAGATCCTTGTCTCTCCAGCCTACGCTATTGATTTCATCATTTTATTTTTATTTTTTTATTTTAATTCCATTTATATCCCGCCCTTCTCCGAAGACTCAGGGCGGCTTACAAGCTTAGCAGTAGCCTTCATTCTATGTATATGCCTGCTTGTTAGGGCTTTCACACACACCCCCAAGCGGCATTATTACAAAGTCAGCTTAATTGCCCCCAACAATCTGGGTCCTCATTTTACCTACCTCGGAAGGATGGAAGGCTGAGTCAACCTTGAGCCTGGTGGGACTTGAACCTGCACTAATTGCAGGCAGCTGGTGTTACTTAAGGAGGCATTAGCCCACTGCTCCACCAAGGCTCATCATGTTCTTTCTGTAGAGAAAAGCAGAAAAGACCACTCCATTTGTTACTTGGTGTTCCTGTACAAAGTAGCATATAAATCTAACAAACCAACTGTTCAAAAAGAAAAATGGGAAAGCCATCATCAGAACAGGTAATCCCCCAACGTACAACCACATTCAAGCCCAACATTTCCGTTGTTAAGTCAGACATTTGCTAAGTGAGTTTGGGCCCATTTTACGACCTTGCTTACCACAGTTTTTAAGTGAAACACTGCAGTTTGTTCAGTTAGTAACTTGGTTGTTAAGTGAATCTGGCTTTCCCATGGAGTTGGCTTGTCAGAAAGTTCCCAAAACTTAATCGCATGACCCCAGGGGGATGCTGCAAACGTCATAAATAGGAATCGGTCGCCAAGCATCTGAAGTTTGATCACGTGACCCTGGGGATGCTGCAACACTCTTAAGTGTGAAAAATAGTCACATGGTATTTTTTCCCGGTGTTGTTGTAACTTTGAATGGTCCCTAAATGCACTGTTAGAAGTTGAGGACTTCCTGTATTAGAATTTAGACTCAAGAAAATTCTTACATAGTTTTTGCTTTGTTTTGACAACAGTCAGTATGTTTAATGAGTGAGTACATTCATTCATTCATTCATTCATATCCTGTCTATATTATTTTTACAAATAACTCAAGGGGTCGAACGTATTCAACACACCTTCTCTCCCCTATTTTTCTCACAACAATCACCCCATGATGTTGCTTGGGGGAGAGAGAGAGAGAGAGACACATAGAGAGAGAGAGACAGAGGGACAGACAGAGAGACAGACACACAGAGAGAGACAGACACACAGAGAGAGACAAACAGAGAGAGAGAGAGGGACAGAGACAGAGAGAGACACACACAGAGAGACACAGAGAGGGAAAGAGAGAGAAGAGACAGAGAGAGACAGACATAGAGGCAGAGAGAGGCAGAGAGAGAGAGAGAGAGAGAGACAGACAGACAGACAGACAGACAGACAGACAGACAGACACAGACAGACAGACAGAGGGGGAAAAAGAAGAGAGAGAGACTGGCCCCAAATCATCCAGCTCGCTTTCATGACTAAAGCCCTTTCTAGCCTGATGCTTTAACCACTAGGCCAAAAGTGACTCATCTCTTCACAATCATCTGACTAGAATCACTTAACTGAATAATGCTCAGAAATATTCTAAATCATAACAGCAAATATATTACACTGATCCAAATGACCATGCATTCTGGAATTGAAAATAAATTTGCAAGAGATACCTGCAAATTTATTATTTGAGGATTGTTGCACAGAATTTCCTGTATTCCAGCAAAGAATACTCAGATATTTCTGGCTTTTGCAATGCAGTTCTTGCCGGGGCTACTAAAATAAACTTTTGAATATACACTACAAAGTACCTCTTTTTTGAGAAATACATAAGTTGAGACTCTTTTATTTATGTTTCAATATGGAAAAGGCCAGTGCTTTTTTTGTAAAAGAAAAAGATGCCGGAACTCACACATG
Organism: Vipera berus; assembly: GCF_964194415.1. Taxonomy (NCBI): domain Eukaryota; kingdom Metazoa; phylum Chordata; class Lepidosauria; order Squamata; family Viperidae; genus Vipera; species Vipera berus. The sequence goes on along the minus strand of NC_138209.1, from coordinate 75,165,735 downwards.
TCATACAACCCGCCTTGCCCTACCCTACAAGGTTCCATCCAGAAAAGGTGCCGGAACTCCGTTCTGAGCGTTCTATAAGAAAAAAAAAGCCCTGGAAAAGGCACAGAATACAATTATGGGTTCAATCTTTCAAACACTACAGGGCTCAAAAAATGATAAAGTGTGGATCCAATCTTTCTATAGAAATTAGTGGACAAATCCGAGCACCAGAACATAAATGAGCCTCTGCATTGGTTATCTATTATCAACTGGGGAAATAGACAAACCAATTCCTTCCGTCTAAGGAATCAGACTTTGTGTAGAAATAAAGTTAGTAAGTGAGCGAAGCAGAAATATCACGCCTCTAATTTAAAGGGGCTTTCTCTGAAGCCAGCAGGTGCCTTCAAAAAGTTTCCACATAGCCTTTTGAGCACTTTGAATCAATGATGGTGTAGTAGGAGAAGGGCTGGCAGAACCTGGGGGCAGAGTTAAAAGAGGTATGAGCCTAGAATCCCTGCGTAGCCACAAACAAACCTAAGTCCAACTCACCTTGAATCCGTTGACTCTTATCTAAGTCCTAGCAAGGGCAAACCATTAGTTGGGAAGATCCCTGTGCATAGGCATGAGTAGCAATAAATCATTTTAAGTAGACCTTGAAGTGTGGACTGATCTTTCAGGCCTGACATTAATGAGTTCTCTGGTAGCTACATAGGGGTTCTAGACTGTTATGTGCTCCTGGCTACTTTCCTTTGTGACCAGAGGCAAGCTCGCCTGACCAATAACCGACCAAGACACAGTGAAGGCCTTTTGTTTCGTTTATTGCAATAAGTGGGGAGAGAAGCTATCAAAGCTTGGTTCTCTCCAAAGTTTCAACCCAAAATATTCCCTTCTTTATACAACCTTGTCCCAGCCGCCACATCCCTCCTCTTCCCCCATTGGCTGAGGTACTATGAGTTTACACTCTTCCCGACTGTCTCCTACATATTTCCTGCTACACACTAAATCATACATCCCATGTACATTAAAATTAAGAGATAATTTATGCAAGACGTGTCAGTTAATATTAATCAACTAATTACACATGCTTATTTGCCTGAGTTCTGGCCCTCCTTTTTATGACTTCTTAGAAAAATAGGTTCTTGCCTGTTTTGCTAGCTATCTTTTCTTACAGATGTTTTTATAGCTTGTCTTCTTCCTTTCACACTCTAAGACCCAGCTAATATTTGCCTACATATTTCTCTTACATCCTTTCTTTATGCTATCCTTTCTTGGTTCCCATCTTCTCCACTCGGTAAATTTCCACTGCAGCAAATTTAATTTTAAATTTCTCTTCAATATTAAATTTTTCAAGACCTTTCCTTTACTTCTATCAAGACTAACCCCTCTTTTAACACCGTCCCCCCCCAGGTTCTGCCAGCCCTTCTCCTTCAGATGGACACTAAATATCCATGCTGCTAACCAATTGGTTCTCCATACTTCCATGTCAGAGGGACGCGGTGGCTCAGTGGGTTAGGATGCTGAACTTGTCGATCAGAAGGTCGGCAGTTTGGCGGGTCGAATCCCGAGTGCCACGTAGCAGAATGAGCGCCTGTTACTCGTCCCAGCTTCTGCCAACCTAGCAGTTCAAAAGCACATAAAAATGCAAGTAGAAAAATAGGGACCACCACGGTGGGAAGGTAACAGCATTCCGTGCGCCTTTGCCGTCTAGTCATGCCGGCCACATGACCACAGAGACGTCCTCGGACAAGTGCTGGCTCTTTGGCTTTGAAACGGAGATGAGCATCGGCCCCTAGAGTTGGAAATGACTAGCACTAGTGGGGGAACTTTTACCTTTACTTTTTAATTACATCTATTGCTGTGTTATTTGCATTGCAATAAGCATATCCCTCTTTGGAAATGGAAATCCACAATTTTGCTTAGAAATAAAGAAAGTTTAATTTCAGCAAGCTTCTTCGATCCTTTGCCTTAAGAAGTCATCGGGATGGTATAGAGTCTCCTGTTCAGAAGGGGTTGAACTGTAAGACCTTGGAACTGAAGCACCATTTGAACACCATTGGCATTGACAAGTTCACCATCAGTCAATTGCAAAAGGCTGCCTCACTGGGAACTGCTTCCATCCTGCGACAATATCTGTAACACCATCAAACATCCACATCTTCCTATTCCAGGTCCTTGGGAAGGACTTGATAGGTAGACAAAAATGGCAAACCCAGTCTGAACATCTGGCTAATTGTGTGATGATCAACAACAACAAAAACAGCAACAATAATAATGTAACACATTGTTTTCGATATTAAAATATGGGGGCTATGCACCCCATATTTCTTGCATGGCTGGAAAATATGACCAGGTGGTGAATCCTTTCAAAGTTTTTCCTATCTTCATTTCTGGATGTGGAAAAGATGATGGAAACACTTAAGGGAATCACGATGATAATATACCGATTGAGAAATGAGCAAGTAAGTAAAAAGATGCTGAATAAAGAGAAATACATTCATGAAAAGGATGGGGAATTACAAAACATCAAACAGACAGGGAAGGATTACACAGGGAAAATATTATTAATTCAGACAGTCTATATGTTATCTGAGCAACTGGAATCCCAAACGGAGGTGCATAATGCAGATTATTTTGGGCCAATTAAAAATATTCTCTAAGAGACTCCAAATACAAAGAGTGCACATTATGAATGAATATAAATACATTCATCCTGGTCCTGCAGGATTACATTGTGTGGTTCTGTCAGGTTTTGCTGGAAAAAAAATGGGACGGGGGGGGGAAATGAACAAACTGATGTTTTGCCAATTACTGGAAGAATTTTCCCCAGATTCAATAACGCTGCAAGCTAATCCTTCTGGGCAGCTCAATCTGACATCTTAACAATGAAGGAAGATGATATTGGACATCACACCTTTAACGAGAAAGTGGAAATGCCCAGCAGAAAATGTTAATGTTAAAATGTGAAAAGTATTAATACCACTTTATAATGCCTTGGTAAGACTGCACTTGGAATACTGCCTCCAGTTTTAGTTGCCACGAAATAAAAAAAGATGTTCTGGAAAGAGAGCAGAGAAGAGAAACAAGATGATCAGAGGACTGGAGGCTAAAATGTATTTAAAAAATGGTTGCTGGAATTTGGTATGTCTACTTTAATGAAAAGAAGGACTAGAGGGGGGACATGATAGCTGACTTCCAATATCTCTGGGGCTGCCCCAAAGAAGAGGGAGTCAAGCTATTCTCCAAAGCACCTGAAGGCAGGATGGGGAACAGAAGAGGAGTTAATTTCATGACCTATCTACCACCTATAAAAACTGATTTATTGTGCTTTGGCAGGATATTGCAATATTTGTATAGTTTCCTCTTGGTGCGTTTGTTCCATCTTGATTTCCCAGTGAGGTAAGTGATTGGCATCACCTCTAAAGTTCCTTCTGGGACTTTAATTCTCATAACGCCAAGGAAACAGAATCATTAGAATTTAAGTTAATTGTTGTTGTTAGCTGTGAAGTCGTGTCCGACCCATCGCGACCCTATGGACAACGTTCCTCCAGGCCTTCCTGTCCTCTACCATCTTCTGGAGTCCATCTAAGCTCACGCCTCCTGCTTCAGTGACTCCATCCAGCCACCTGGTTCTCTGTCGTCCCCTTCTTCTCTAGCCCTCCACCTTTCCCAGCATTAGGCTCTTCTCCAGTGAGTCCTTCCTTCTCATTAGGTGGCCAAAGTATTTGAGTTTCAGCTTCAGGATCTGGCCTTCTAAAGAGCAGTCAGGGTTGATCTCCTCTAGGACTGACCGGTTTGATCGCCTTGCAGTCCAAGGGACTCGCAGGAGTCTTCTCCAGCACCATAGCTCAAAGGCCTCAATTCTTTGGCGCTCAGCCTTTCTTATGGTCCAACTTTCACTGCCATACATTGCAATAAGTTAATTAAGCTTTGGTAAGACCACACTTGGAACGTTGCATCCAGTTTTGCTTGCCATGATGTCAAATAGATGCTGAGACACTAGAAAGAGTACAGTGAAGAGCAACAAAGATGATCAGGGGACTGGAGGCTAAAACATATAAAGAACAGTTGCTGGAACTCAGTATGTCTAGTTTAATGAAGAGAAGGATGAGGGGACACATGATAGCAGTGTTTCAATATCTCAGGGGCTGCCACAAAGAAGAGGGGGTCAACCTATCCTCCAAAGCTCCTGAAGGCCAGACAAGAAGCAACGGATGGAAATTGACCAAGGAGAGAAGCAAGCTAGAACTAAAGGAGAAATTTCCCGACAGTGAGAACAATTCACCAGTGGAATGTCTTGCCTCCAGAAGTTGCGGGTGCTTCAACACTGGAGGTTTTTTTTTAAAGAAGAGATTTGTCTGAAAGGGTAGAGGGTCTCCTGCTTGAGCAAGGGGTTGGACTAGAAGATCTTCAAGGTCCCCTTTCACTCTGTTATTCTGTTAAACCTGTTAAAATATTCACCAAAATAGAAAACCAAAGATGGATTGACTGATTATGTGCCACCAAGGTAGTATCAACTCTTAGTGACCACCTTGATAAGATTTTCTTCATAGTGATCGATCCTAAGACCTATTCATGTCTTCCAGTTGTGCACCAGTGCCACTGTAACTAACTTAGTTGCTTGTCATCCTCTTCTTTTTCTTTCCTACCTCTCTCGGCATTAGACTGTTTTTCAGTAGGTCTTTGTAAAATGCATCTGAAGGGTAATTTGAGCCTGGCCATTTTCATTCCTTGAGTCAAAGGAGTGAAATCTGTTCCATGGGTGGTCTTCCATGAGTATCCCAAAGGTGCTTTTTCGGGAGGCAACTGGACTTTCTTGTTTTTCTTTGCAGATATTTCGCTTCTCATCCAAGAGGCTTCTTCAGCTCTGACTGGATGGTAGGGAAGGGAAGGATTATATTCCTTGCAGACAGGCTGGTCATTTGCATTCTTTAAGAGAGTCTTTGGAGGTTTACCTGTGTCCTCAGGGTCACCTGAGTAGTGCAAATGGGTGTGGAGACTTCCTTCCCCCACCATCTAGTCAGAGATGAAGAAACATCTTGGATGAGAAGCAAAACATCTTAAACAAAACAAAACAGGACAGTCCAGTCCAAAACAAGACTGAGAATCTCCATAAACATCTTCCATGAGTAATCTTCTGTTCCATGGGTGTTCTTTCATGGATGGCCTTCTGTTCCATGGGTGGTCTTTCATGGATGGCCTTACGTTCCAAGGGTGTTCTTTCATGGATGGCCTTCTGTTCCATGGGTGTTCTTTCATGGATGGCCTTCTGTTCCATGGGTGTTCTTTCATGGATGGCCTTCTGTTCCATGGGTGTTCTTTCATGGATGGCCTTCTGTTCCATGGGTGGTCTTTCATGGATGGTCTTACGTTCCATGGGTGGTCTTTCATGGATGGCCTTCTGTTCCATGGGTGGTCTTTCATGGATGGCCTTCTGTTCCATGGATGTTCTTTCATAGGTGATTCCCTGCTCCTCTGAGTATGAAGTGGTTTAAGCTTTGCCAGACCTGGTGCTTGTTTCATAAAACAAACAAATAAAAATAAAACACCTCTAGAAAGCAATAATCCAGGGAGGAAATGACACTTTCCATAGTTCTCTAAAATATTATACAGGTAATCCTCAACTTACAACAGTCCATTTAGTAACTGTTCAAAGATAACAGTGACTTATGACCATTTTTCACACTTATGACCTTGGCAGCATTCCCATGGTTGCATGAACAAAATTCAAATGTTTGGCAATGGGGTCATATTTGTGACGGTTTGCAGTGTCACAGAGTCATGTGATCCCCTTTTGCGACTGTCTAACAAGCAAAGTCCATGGGGAAACCAAACTCACTTAACAACCTAGTTGTTAATTTATCAACTGCTGTGATTTACTCAACAATTGTGGCAACAAAGGTCGTAAAAGGGGGCACTTAGCAATTGTCTGACTTAGCAACAGAAATTTCGGCCTTAGTTGTTCTCGTACTTCGGCTGCTCCCTCTATTTCCAGATTAGTGACTTTTCCATACCTTTGCTTTGATTTTGAATTATGTACTTGTTCTGTCCCAGCCTACATGAGTCCTTGTTATGCTCAGAAGGAGAAACCCCTCTTCCAACAAGCAGGCAGGAACCGCAAGTAAAAACCAAACCCTTTTATTATTCACAGACTTGAGTCAGTGTCCAAGGCAAACAAACACAGTCCACAGAAACTCGATCCTCAACACGAATGGTGGCCTTCAGCAACTGGCACGTCCCACACCTTCCCTTTTATAATTCAGCCCAGGCGTCGCTTCCTAATGCCTTCTCCTTTGTCTTTGGAGCCACCCCATTGCATTCCTCTGTCCTACTTGCTTCTCTTGCCGGCGCTTTCGTGCATCCTGGATTTGTCCTAACTGTTCTTCATCACTGTCCAACTCAGGCTCCCAGCACAGCTGTGTCTCAGCCTGAGCGCGAGTAGAGGGGCCAGGCTCCTCGTCCGCCTGTAAGTCTTGGAGCTCCTCAGAGCCTTCCTCTGACTCTGATGTCACTCCAGGCCCCTCCTCCTCCTCCTCCTCTGATTCTCAGACTCAGCTGCCAGATCCACTGGCTGGCAAGGAATCACAACACTACTATTTCTTTCTTTTTTTAATATGAATTTAGTTTTGAATTATGTACTGTCTCTAAAACAGTCTTGCCATGTCGAAATGGAACATGCAGTGGCCTCAGTGGCTCGTAAGCAAAATTGTAAAAACTCATTCTTATGATTCTACTTCTTTTTTTCCTTCCACGACCGTAGATTTCTTCCTGATGCAGTTTGGTTTTATTGCTATTAGTTTTACAGAGCTAAGTTATTGCTCCTTATGACTGTGAGAGAGAATATGATAATAAGAGGGGGGGGAGAAGTATCTAAGTTTGAAAAATCGCCTTCATATAACAATATAAGCAGCTGACAATGCAGACGCATTGTCCAATATGAGCTGAGTTTGCACTGCCATTTATATTCACATATCACTCTGGAGCAGAGCTGGAGAAACCATCCAGTCATATATATACACCATTTTATGATTCCCGCCTGTCTAAAAGAAAATATGATGTTAATCCACTGAGAGTTAGACCCCCCTGCTGCTTCCAATAAAATTAAAGGGACTTCCTGTGAGGGTTTGAGTTCTATTAAGTTTATAAATATTCATTACTATATCCAAACGCTTAAAGCAATCTGAATTTCGCTTAATTGCACAAGGAAAGTCAGCCCTTTAAAGGAATGTTGTTAATTCGATTTACAAGCTGGAGAATATGTGTGTGTGTGTGGGGGGGGGTGTGTTGGTCATATTGGTTACTTAGGGTTGACCTTGATTAGTGTTTTAGAGGCAGAATTGCCTGCATTTGAGAGATTTAATCTTGCATTTAATGGTGACTCAATATTGAAACTCAATTACCCAGAGAAGTGAGTGGAGTGCTGTGTCATCATCGGGTATGTTTAAGCAGATCTGGACAGCCATTTCCTGGAGATGATTTAATTGGAATTCTTCTAATGAATAGGATGTTGTGTTTGATGGCCCATACAGCCTCTTTCAGTGCTAAGAATCTGTGGATAGGGTCCTTCACAAAGCTGAAGCACCACATATTTTTAAAAGCTCTTCTGTAAAGTTACACTGAGATGTGACTACTCCACCGTAGTTATCCTGAGAAAATATTTCACTACCTTTGGGTTATAGAGATGATACCCTCCCAAATGCAGAACAGGTAGAGAAAGAGATGAAAATGGAGGCATTTCACATATGCTGAAAGGGAAGAAGGGAAGGGAAGCTTAAACAACGTTTTTTTTAACTTTTTAAAAACAAGTGTTTAAGAAGAGGCTGGACAACCATTTGTCTGAAATGTTATAGGGTTTCCTGCCTGAGCAGGGGGTTGGACTAGAAGACCTCCAAGGTCCCTTCCAACTATTCTATTCTATTCTATTCTATTCTATTCTATTCTATTCTATTCTATTCTATTCTATTCTATTCTATTCTGTTCTGTTCTGTTCTGTTCTGTTCTGTTCTGTTCTGTTCTGTTCTACTCTACTCTACTCTACTCTACTCTACTCTACTCTACTCTACTCTACTCTACTCTACTCTACTCTACTCTACTCCACTCCACTCCATTCCATTCCATTCCATTCCTGCTCCTGAGAAGAATGGTAATCTCTACATGTGAATGTTTTCTAGGCATCACTGTAATTTGGGCTCTACGTTGTGGTAGAGTTGGGCAAAGCATTTGAAGGTGGTGCACAATATGACTCCTAATGGGTCAGGTTGAGCAAAATACCCCCTTCTCAAAGCATTAAAAGCAACCATGTCATCAGAAATCTCATGGGTCTACCATAAAGCTAGTCCAGCTGTTGTAGACTCATAGGTCTGGAAAGGACCTTGGAGGTCTTCTACTCCAGCCCTTATACCATCAGCAGGAGTCCTTATACCATCAGTCCTTATACTGTGCAGAGTTATGGCCAGCGATATGTCTAGAGAAATTTCTGGTCCCGGTGACTGTCCCAGATTGGATCCTGCATATTAGCCTGGAAAACATATATTTGCCTTCATTCATGAGTGAAGACTTCTGCTGGGACGTCTGACGATACCAACATAAACTTTAAAAAGGAGAAAGAGAGAGAGAGAGAGAAAAAAAGACAGATAGAAAAGGTGGAAGGGAAGAAAGAATGAAGGAGAACAAATTAAGTAGGATAAATTAAACCATCTTAGCATGCCGACTTTCCTTCTCCCTCTAGACCTTTATTAATATGAGAAGACAGCCCACTAAAATATTTTTCATTATTAAACATAAAGATTTGGGATGGTGTAGGAAAAAATAAAATTCTCTCACAAAATTTCCTGGGAGTTGCTTTAGACCAGAGACCAGTCAACAATTCCACTGAAGGACAGATTGATTATTACCACACAGGAGGAAGCATGAGCAAAGTGGGTAGATATGCAACCACTTTTAAAAAATGTTACATAGACCAGATGGAATAAAGCAATTGATTGGCTATGGTTTGAATATGGTTGGATCTTTTGAATCCATGGGATCAGATTTGTGGTGGACTGGGAACTAAAGTGATGGGACTACGAAAACAATAGTACTTTGAAAGAACAAAGAGGGCATCCTACAAACACAGTTGTTTTCTAAAGAGTTCTCTGTTGATTTTTAACTGTCCTTGGTTCTTGAGTCTAGGACAACCGCCTTGGTCAACTCACCACGGCCAACTTCCTGCAGCCAGTTCACCAGGGACAACTCGCCTTGGTCAACTCACCACGGCCAACTTCCTGCAGCCAGTTCACCAGGGACAACTTGCCTTGGTCAACTCACCACGGCCAACTTCCTGCAGCCAGTTCACCAGAGACAACTCACCTTGGTCAACCCACCACGGCCAACTTCCTGCAGCCAGTTCACCAGAGACAACTCTCTTGGCCAACTCGCCATGGGACAACTCACCTCAGTTCAAGAGTTACACTAATATCAAAGAAACGGTGGAATAGAATCATTAAAGAAAGGATTCAAAAGGAGGGACAAAATAAAATGTGAATGGCAAAAAGTAATTTTTTAAAAAATTATTTTAAATCATTAAATTGAGTTGTTGAATTTTCCTGCAGTGAGTTGGCTGCAGTGAGATGGCTATGGTGAGTTGTCCCATTCCATCGGTTTTCCCAGCCTATGCTTGCCTCTTAGTGTCTTCTCTCAACATTACCAACATATCCTGGCCTGTTTTATTTTGGGTGACAGGGTTTATAGTTTCTTAAGTTCCTGGGAAAGTACAATAAATAGGATGGCAGTTTTCTTTTTCTTTTTTAAAATTTCACTTATCCTAACTGTACCCTATTTGTACGTACAAGGAAATGAAAACATGATTATCCTAAAATCAGTTCTCTGGAATTTTTTTAAAATACTTAAGCACAACATTATTTAATTGTTCTACAGGGCCATTAGAAATATATAAATATCAGTGAGCCTTGTCAGAGCATGCACAATCTTATTGCTCTGAGATAACCCAGGAGTAAACACAGTAAACAGTGGTTTATATTAAATGGTGGTTTATCTAACACTATCTACAATATCATACACCAGGAACAATATACACATATGTGCAAATACAGCAGGATCCAACACACAGCAGGTACAGCAGTAAAATGGAAGAGAGAGAGAGAGAGACACTCCAGCAAAAGCCTTCCTTTTATACTCAGGCTCTTAAAGGGATACAGACCCTGCTTGGTCTTAAAGAGACACAGTCCCTGCTGAGTCATTCCTATCATTGCATCACCCACCTTATATTACATTATATCAGTTGGTTAGCCTTTAAATCATTACCCTGAGAAGCCTAAATATAGAAAGAGAAGCTAGATCTACACAACTATTAATGGATGATTGCAAAACATAGCTTCTATCAACTTGGAATTACTTCTAAGTCTTTAATGATCATTCCATAGATAGCTGAGGCTCACATATTTAAAAGGGTGAAGAAAAAGGTTAAAAATGGACATTATTCTCAGCCACTGCCCAAATGCATCTCCCAAAGGAAAAGTTTTCGATTTTTTTTTCTTTCACAGCCAATCGTTGGCACAACCTCATTGTTCAACTCATTTTTTTTCTTCTTTTACTAACTTCTTGCTCAAAGTCTGCTTAGGTTTCATTCCAGTTATGTTTCAGAAGATTCCCCTGATAATAGAAGAGAGATGGAGAGATGCCGGAACCCCTCTGAGTAAATTTCCTTCCAACTTTTGGTTGTGTTGCCAAGAATAACAAGTCAGGTAAAGCATGAAATAAGTGGCTTCTGGGCTTCTTTCCAGATTCTTGATTGCCACTGGTCATAATGGATTGATATGCTGATAGACAAAGGGATAGTCCCAGCCCCTTAACATTTTGCTTCTTTGCAATATTTCACCGAGTCAGAAAGAATATAAGAAGGAGAAATCAAACTTCTTGGAATTGTATATTCATAGACTGCTGACATTTCCCATTACGCTTTCACTCTCCATATGAATTGGAGTTGTGATTCATGACACAACAGCCAAGGCAAACATTGACAAGGAACTCATCTCTGTAATCTACTGCTCCAAAATCTGACACAGATCTGCCTTGCCAGGTTGTATATTAATTCCCTTGACTGCGTTCTATACATTAAGTAGCTGCAGCTTTTCAAATGCTGATGTATGCCATTGCCAGGAGCAACGTAGGCAGCGAAAGTTATAAATAATTCTCTTGATTTGAAACTAAAAAAGAAAAATGTAATAACAGCAGGACAGTTAGCTTTCTAGCAGGCAAATCATATTGCAGTCATTCCTTACACTAAGCAGTCGTGGAGAGGTTCAAGAAGTGTGGAAATAAATGTTCTTGTTCTATTAACCTTGTTTGAAGTTAGGCACAAGCCTGTTTCCATGCTTTTGGTCTTATCTGTCAGGGATACAAAAGAACACCCCATAAAGCCTTGGTGGAGCAGTGGGCTAATGCCTCCTTAAGTAACACCAGCTGCCTGCAATTAGTGCAGGTTCGCATCCCACCAGGCTCAAGGTTGACTCAGCCTTCCATCCTTCCGAGGTAGGTAAAATGAGGACCCAGATTGTTGGGGGCAATTAAGCTGACTTTGTAATAATGCCGCTTGGGGTGTGTGTGAAAGCCCTAATAAGCAGGCATATACATAGAATGAAGCCTACTGCTAAGCTTGTAAGCTGCCCTGAGTCTTCGGAGAAGGGCGGGATATAAATGGAATTAAAATAAAAAAAAAAATAAAGTGATGGGATTCAGCTAGGTGAACAATTGGTTCTCTGTGTGGATGCCGCTTCCGGAAGTCCATTCTGGGCCTGGGCAACAAAAAAAAGAAAAAAATAGCTACTGGTTCTGCCAAAGTGGTGCGAACTGGCTGAACCCCACCACCGATCCTACACAACTTTCCTCTGTATACAAAGTGAACATCTAATGGGAAATATCAATCACAAAATTCCATTTCAGAACAACATATCCCACATGGCTAAATTCTTCCCCTGTTCAAGAGTGGCAGCTTGGTGCAGCTTTTGGGAAGCTGACCTGGAATTCCGGAATAATTTCTGATCTTCACATTCTGCCAATGCAATTTTAGAAAGAAGAGCAAAGTGACAGAGTTGGAAGGGATCTTGGAGGAAACTCTATACCATTCCAGACAAATGGCTGTCCAGTTTTTTCTAAGGAAACCTCCAGTGTTAGAGCATTCACAATTTCTGGAGGGAAGTTGTTCCACTGATTGATTGTTCTGTCAGGAAATTCCTCCTTAGTTCTAGGTTGCTTGTCTACTTGGTTAGTTTCCATAAGTTGCTTCTTGTCCTGCCCTCAGGTGCTTTGGAGAATAGCTTGACTCCCTCTTCTTTGGGGCAGCCCCTCAAATATTGGAACACTGCTATCATGTCACCCCTGGTCCTTCTCTTCATTAAACTAAAAAGGTAAAGGTAAAGGTTCCCCCGCACATGCATGCTAGTCGTTTCCGACTCTAGGGGCCGGTGCTCATCTCCGTTTCAAAGCCAAAGAGCCAGCACTTGTCCGAGAACGTCTCCGTGGTCATGTGGCCGGCATGACTAGACGCCAAAGGAGCACAGAACGCTGTTACCTTCCCACTGGAGTGGTCCCTATTTTTCTACTTGCATTTTTACGTGCTTCCGAACTGCTAGGTTGGCAGAAGCTGGGACGAGTAACAGGCGCTCACTCTGTTACGCGGCACTCGGGATTCGACCTGTCAAACTGCCGACCTTCTGATCGACAAGCTCAGCATCCTAACCCACTGAGCCACCGCGTCCCTTCTTCATTAAACTAGACATATCCAATTCCAGCAACCGTTCTTCATACTGTATGTTTTAGCCTCCAGTCCCCTGATCATCTTTGTTGCTGTTCTCTGCACTCTTTCCAGAGTCTCAACATCTTTTTGTTTAATATTGTGACAACCAAATATTCAGCATGCAATATTTGAAGTGTGGCCACACCAATGCATTATAAAGTGGTACTAACACTTCACGTGATCTTGATTCTACTGTGATCTTTACTAAAAAAAAAATATCTCTTCTATGGAATACCTCAGGCCATAAACCAGAAAGTAGCTTTTCCACTTCCTGGTATCAGCTTTGAGCCACCCAGCGTGCAATTTGTTGAAAGCCGTTTTACTCAAAACACTGGAAGCAGAATAAAATTGCAGCCTTAATGAAACAAAAACCCTGCCACAACTGAAGACCAAAATGATCTGGAGCGAAATGAAAGTAGGAGAAAATAAAGGCCTCACATTATTAACAATGAAGGTTATAATAGCTACTGAATCGGAAAGAAGAATAATTTAGTTCAAAATGTGGTTTTCTAATCATATCATTACCATCTGAACTGCAGTCTAAATGAGAACTGATATGTCTCTCTTTTGAACTCCAATTCATAAACTGAACATGAAGCTTAAAAAGGTGGGGGATGGAGATAACCAGTTTAACGGAATCATAAACATCAATCAAAGTGAAACTAAGATATTAAATAGAAAAGAAAGATAGGATGATGGATAGATAGATAGATAGATAGATAGATAGATAGATAGATAGATAGATAGATAGATAGATAGATAGACAGACAGACAGACTGACAGACAGACAGACAGACAGACAGACAGACATGGAAGATAGATACAAAATAGATAGATCGATAGATGAAAGATAGATAGATAGATAGATAGATAGATAGATAGATAGATAGATAGATAGATAGATAGATAGATAGGACAGACAGATGATAAATGGATAAATGGATGGATGGATGGATGGATGGATGGATGGATGGATGGATAGATAGGTATCTGTCTGCCTTTTATCTATCGTCTGTAATCTAACTATATCTATCTATCTATCTATCTATCTATCTATCTATCTATCTATCTATCTATCTATCTATCTATCTATCTATCTATCTATCTATCTATCTATCTATCTACCTCCCTCCCTCTCTGTAGTCATGATCAGGGCACTATCAATTATTATTCAGTCTCCATGTTGTGTAGTTTAGTCCAGTGAGATGTGTGGTCTAACTGAAGGAATGCACCATTTCAGGCAGGGATCACTGCTGCAAAATTTCACATAATGGTGTGGTTATCTAAATGAACTTTTCAAAATAGAGGGATGAATTTTAAAATAGGAATATCCCCTTCTGGTGATTTTTTTTTAAAAAAACCCCAACGTTTTAAAGGGAATTTTAGACTTTCAGAGGTATTGTTTTTGGAGCGTGTGGCAGTGTCCAAGATGTTAGTCATGTCTCATTGCTAAATAATTTATGCCAAAGTTATTTCTTAGCAATAACTGAAAATCGAGGGTGAGTAGTGCGATGGCCTCGAGGGGAAGACTTTTGCCTCACCCTCAGAAGGTGGAGAGTTCAATCTTTGACAGCAACAGATGTTTCCCTATCAGGGCGCAAAGAGAAAATATCTGCTGTGAACTCTGTGTGGTGTCAGGAAGGGCATCCGGCCAGTAAATGCTCAGCTCCATTTGGTCGCCTGGACTCCACCCCGAATAAAAGGGATTAAAGGGTTGTAAAAAAGAAATAGAGAATAGAGGATTTCCTTCCCCTAACTTTGGCGCATGACAGAAGACGACAAGATTCTGACTCAAGGGACACATCACACCTTTCTACATACTTGTGTTATTCCTTTATTTCAGTCAGTTGAGGGAATGGATAATAAATACACATAATTCATGGGAAAAGGAGCCTTGGTACATGCTATTTCTATTTACTAATTAGTCTTCTGTGTTTTCATATTCTTGAAAAGAAAACAAATGTGACTTTCACCCAGGACGCTGCTTAGGATGACCAGCTGCCATTTTAACTATATTTATAAGAAAGTAGTCCCACTGGAATGAAGAACCATTTTTTTTCCAATTTCCATCAAGATTTTGAGTGGTATGTCTATGGAGTTTCTCATTCATCTAGGTCATGGTTGTCCCAAAGGTACGTTTTCCAAAGGCAACTGGACTTTGTTTTTCCTTGAAGAGCTTTCATGACTCTCAGGAAGAGTGCAAATGACCAGGTGACTACAAGGAATATAAATCTTTTCATTCTCCACCATTCAGTCAGAACTGAAGAAGCTTCTTGGATGAGAAGCAAAACCTCTTCAAGTAAAAGCAAAGTTCAGTTGCCTTTGGAAAAAGCACCTTTGGGATATCCTTTTTATTTAGAAATTGTGGTTTGTTTCATTTGCCTAGATTACAAACACAATTAAACCCTTCTTTTTTCCCCTCTGACAGTAATTTATCCATATATAAATGATTATAATAGTATTAATTAACATTTGCTGGTGCTATCAAATCCTGTTTCTTATGATAATGTTGTATTATTCACTACATGATTGCTGTCTAGATACTTTCTTGACTGTCAGAATTGAGAGAAATGATTTGTAGAAACAAGACTGCAGGGAAAAAAGTTAATTGGCACAATCTAGCATTTTCTGGAATTGTGTGGTTGTGTGGTTCCTAATGTTCATATTACAAAATCAAAATAATCAAAATCCACCCTTGATTTAAAATAGCGATAAATGTCTAAACCTGCTTTCTCCATTTAATAATAAGCTCTAATCAACATTTATTGATTTCAAAGTCCGGAGGGTAACATTTTGTGGTAAAATCGACAAAGACTTTGATAGCATCTTAAATTTTAACAACTGTTATTGTCCAGAAATGAGTTGGATTGCAGTCCTCTTCATAGGACTGCAGGAAGAAATCTCCAAGCGAAGAAAAAGTAAGATGTGTACAAAGTGAAATGTTTCATCAGAAACGTTTCTTTTTGAATTAGGGTTTTTAAATTCCTTTCTCAAAGAGGATCACCTTAAAGTCAGCGATAGAGTGCCCTGGATGGAACTTAGTCACAGAATGATCTTGAATTTGTGAGTGGATTCTCTCATTTGTTTTTGTTGGCTTGCTTTCGGGCAAAGGAGAACAAAACACACCAATTAGTTATGAGAATAACTCTACTGCTGAAGAAGCCATCCTGTTGTTTACGGTGGACATTAATTGACGGAACCCAAGAAAAGAGAGAATTCTTGTTAAGATGCCTGAAGAAATAAAGAAAAGTTCACATATTGGTGCCTTGGCCATCTCCCTTCCCTTTCTCATCTATTTACTGATCTGACTCTTGACTCTTGACTCTTGACTCTTGACTCTTGACTCTTGACTCTTGACTCTTGACTCTTGACTCTTGACCCTTGACCCTTGACTTCCCTTCCCTTCCCTTCCCTTCCCTTCCCTTCCCTTCCCTTCCCTTCCCTTCCCTTCCCTTCATTTCCCTTCCTAATCCATTGACTCCCTTTACTTTCCCCCTTCCCCTTCCCCCTTCCCCTTTTCCTCCCCATTCCCCTTCCTTCCCTCTTTCCTTCCCTTCCCTTCCTATCCCATTTTTTCCTTTTTCCTTCCCTTTCCTTTCCCCTTTCCCTCCCTTCCCTTCCTTTTCCCTTCCCAATCCATTGACTCCCCTTTCTCTTCCCTTCCCTTTTCCCTTCCCAATCCATTGACTTCATTTCCCCTTCCCTTCCCCTTTTATCTCCCCTCCCCCTTCCCCTTCTTTATCCATTGACTTTCCTCTCTTCTCTTTTGAAAGAATTTCTAAAACACGTTCTCTTTCATTAAATTTAGTGAAAACGTCTTGGAAACAATTCAAAGGATTTTTCTGCCAAGCACTATGTCATGTATGGGGTAGGAGCAGCAGCTCTGCAGGCACCATCAGGTGGCGCTGTGCTGTGGCCGGATTGGCTGAAGGGTTTTCGGCGGGAGATACAAATGGATGGATTGGCCAGAGTGATACCTGGCTAGGTATATAAGGGGTTCAGGTAACCCCTTTTGTTCACTACGCGCCTAACACTAATAAAGAGCTGACATGCGGTACTCATCTGTCTATTCATTGCCATGCAGTCCAGAACCCACTACACAATACACTAAATCCCAGAAATTATATATTGCTGGTTTTTAGATGTTGCCCTTTCAGGTCTCAGATCTATCCTATTCTCCTCCTCTCTGCTCCAACCATTGGGGACAGACACTTCTTGAACAAAAGAGATTGTTTTAGACCTAAAAAGTTGCTGATGATTCATAACCATCCACTGTACCCACTTAGTACTCTTGAAGGTGTCAAGAGATTCTTTATGGATTTCATTAGAGGAGCTGAGCTCAAGTTTTAATCTTCGAAACAAATCAAGGACATGAAAGTCCTAGGATCTTGTTGACGGAAACCAATTTGTAATCCCTATTATAATAATTGAATCATAATCAAGTGCAAGGCAAACCAGAAATAGACATTTTTTCATATGTTTTCACTTCTGTTTAAATATTCTTATCTAAATTAGTTTGTAGCTGTGAAACTATTTTCAGAACATGGAAACACTGAGCTAATTCCCCCCCCCCCTTATTTTATGTGGCTCAACTCCAGATTCGATATTTCAAAGGAAAATGGATATTTTTAAAGCACGTTAATTGAATTTCTGCAATATCAACAGTTTGCACAAATGCCACTAGAAGTATTCAAGCAAAGCTTGTTGTTGTTGCGAAGTCATGTCTGACCTATCGCAACCCCATGGACAACGTTCCTCCAGGCCTTCCTGTCCTCTACTATCTTCTGGAGTCCCTTTAAGCTCACGCCTCCTGCTTCAGTGACTCCATCCAGCCACCTCATTCTCTGTCGTCCCCTTCTTCTCTTGCCCTCCATCTTTCCCAGCATGAGGCTCTTCTCCAGTGAGTCCTT
The DNA here is from genome assembly GCF_964194415.1 of Vipera berus. Classification (NCBI taxonomy): domain Eukaryota; kingdom Metazoa; phylum Chordata; class Lepidosauria; order Squamata; family Viperidae; genus Vipera; species Vipera berus. The sequence goes on along the minus strand of NC_138209.1, from coordinate 75,148,056 downwards.
CCTTCTCATTAGGTGGCCAAAGTATTTGATTTTCATCTTCAGGATCTTGCCTTCTAAAGAGCAGTTAGGGTTGATCTCCTCTAGGATTGACCGGTTTGATCGCCTTGCAGTCCAAGGGACTGGCAGGAGTCTTCTCCAGCACCATAGTTCAAAGGCCAACTACATACACAGGCCTCAATGTTTTGGCGCTCAGCCTTTCTTATGGTCCAACTTTCACAGCCATACATTGCAACTGGGAAGACCATTGCCTTGACTATACGCACTTTTGTTGGCAGGGTGATGTCTCTGCTCAAGCAAAGCTGCTTTCCCACTAAATCTCCTCCAGAAGAAGCCACAACGGGCAAGGACCAGGTTTTGCTGAAAAACAACCTACTTAACCAGTCTGTTCACAGAACATATTGAAGTAGACAACTAATGTTTATAGCGAATTGGTTAAGGGTGTGGTTTTTTTGATGGTGGGGGGGGAAGGAAAGGGCGTAATGATAGGTGAATTCAATCCAATTGGTTTGAACCATTTGAACCAAGTTTGTGGTTCTCTGCAGTGTTTTTTTTTGTAAGAAAAATGGTGCCGGAACTCATGTCATGTTAATCTTTTATTTAAAATATATACATATATTCAGTTCTTACCATAAATTTAATGTATTGTATTTAAGGCAAGTGCTTATAGTCAATTTTACACTAAATTCTTTTTAAAAAGATTTTCAATTCACCAATGATTTTTTAAAATAAAGAAATTATTTACCTTGCGCAACTAGTCAATCACTGTACACACACCCACACACATCAGTTGTGTAATGAAACAGAGTGGTCGCCGCCTGCAGTAAGCACTCAGTGTGCAACCACATGACCAATCACGAGCCGAGCAGTGCCACAAGCCGAGCAGCACCATCACAACCAGTGCAGATGAAGTACGCATGCTTCGGACTCGACACACAAGCAGCCCGCGTGCATCGTTTTAATGATTTTGCCGTCAACCTGCTACACTCGACAGGGCGATTCAAGTCCACAAGGACCAAACACCAAATTTTCAAATGTTACTTTTAAAACTTGGAAAAATCTGTTGAAAAAAGGTGCCGGAACTCCGTTCTAGTGCTTTGTATGACCCCCCCCCCAAAAAAAAAGCATTGGTTCTCTGTATTACATGTATTTAAAATTATGTGGCAATACCAAGGGAGAAAAGAATAGAAGAGAAGGAATTGGAGAAGGTCACAAACTATCAAGATCTGAAACTTAGAATCGAAAGATTATGGTATAAACCAGCAGTGGCGGGGCCCTGGGGGTTATCGGCACACTGGGCGCCCAACAAAGTGCCTTAGGTGACAAATCTGGGCATTGATAAAATTTCCATCTGTTAACTGCAAAAGGGATCTGCAAATATACTATACTGATGCTACATTGATACACTGCAACATAGCAATAGCAATATAGACTTAGACTAGACATGTCAAACACAAGGCCCGGGGGCCAGATCCGGCCCGCGAAGTGCTTTCATGTGGCCCACGAAGCCATCCTGGAAACAGTGAGGGAACGGCCCCCACTGCCTTGGCCCCAGCCCAGAGACCCTCCTTCTGCCAGAGACCCTCAGATCTGTCCCACTCCTGCCCAGGCCCCCATAGGCACCCTTGATGCGAACGATGTAGAGCTGGCCACGCCCACCCAGTAGGCCGTACGCACTCTAGCCACGCCCACCCAGTAGGCCATGCCCACCCAGGCCACACCCACCAGGCCCCCTGAGGGCAACCGCAATGCTGATGTGGCCCTCAATGAAATTGAGTTTGACACCCCTGAGTCTTAGACTTAGACTTGTATACAGCTTCATGGTGCTTTATAGCCTTCTCTAAGTGGTTTAAAAAGCCTATTTCCCTTGAGTCCTCATTTTACCTACCTTGGAAGGATGGAAGGCTGAGTCAACCTTGAGCCGGTCAGGATCGAACTCCTGGCAGTCAGCAGAATTAGCCTGCAGTACTGCATTCTAACCACTGTGCCTCCACAGCTCTAGGTTCATCCTAGATTCCTAGGTTTCTAGGTTCTTAGGAAGAACCTGATAAGCTAAGATCAGCTAAAGAACCAGCCGCTGTGATTTCACATTCTTACCTATGTAATAATAATAATTGATAATAATAATTGAATTACTGTTAAATGTGTATGGAAACTCAACCATAATGCTCCCTAGAGTGACTCTTCTCCCTCCCCTCCTTCATAAAAGAATCACTTGCCTTTCTATTTATAAAACTGATTTCAGGTGTAGGCAAAACCTTTTCTCAATATTATTATTTGGGGTGATTTTTCTTTTTCTTTTAGAATGGATGCAGTTTCACAATGTTACGATATGGAGCTACACTCTGGTTTTCCTGTTGGTTGATTCTTATCACTTCCCAAAATGATGATGATAATAATAATAATAATAATAATAATAATAATAATAATAATAATAATAATAATAATAATAATAATAATAATAATAATAATAATAATAGGCATTGTGTAAAAAATACGTCTTGCCTGTGTCTGAAAAGCCGTGGGAACATAGGGTGGAAAACGTTGTTGAGAATGAGAGGATGAAGATCTTGTGGGACTTCCGAATGCAGACAGATCACCATTTGGAACACAACACGCCAGATATCACAGTTGTAGAGAACCGAATTGTAGAGCTGATTGATATCGCTGTACCAGGAGATGCCAGAGTCGAAGAAAAAGAACTGGAAAAAATTACGAAATACCGCGACCTGGCCATCGAAACTGCGCGATTATGGATGAAACGCGTAACAGTGAAGGAGGTCTCAGTTCCTATCTCTGAGCTCTTTATACTTCCACACTTGATTATCCTAGTGATTGAGTAAAGGGATCTTTTCCAGTCCCATATAGAAACTTCTTTGCTTTGAATCACGGGGGTAAATTGGAATCACTTAGAATGGAGACAAACCTTATGCTCATAGACCTATTCTGACTCTATTTTGTGCTTACAATGCAACAAAAATTCAGATAGTTGGTAAATAGGTAGGTAGGTAAGTAGAGATAGATAGATGATAGATAGATGATAGTTCATAGTAGATAGATAGATAGATAGATAGATAGATAGATAGATAGATAGATAGATAGATAGGTAGGTAGGTAGGTAGGTAGGTAGGTAGGTAGATAGATAGATAGATAGATAGATAGATAGATAGATAGATAGATAGATAGATAGATAGATAGATAGATAGATAGATTGATTGATTCAACATCCAGCTTGAGAATCCAAATAAAAGTCCAGATTAATTCTGGTTCTGAAAACCTTATGGTTTATTGAATATACTGAGGCAAAACTAACTCTGAGGTTCCAACACCCATTCATAGACTTAAACAATAGTTTTCCTACCCAAACCCCCAACGTCTTACATAATCCATATCAATAAGTCAACTTTGTTATGGGAACCATCTGCTTCAAATCCACACCTGTTCTGGTGTCCTTGACAAGGCTTCAGACTCCCACGGTCTGTAGCTAAATCGAAGAAATTTTGTTTCTCCATCTAACTCACTTGAGAGTAATACCTACCCCCCACACCTATATGTAAAGACAAGTTGGAATCCATTATTCACCAGGAAGTGAAATATCTAGAGTGACTTAAATAATGCAGCATTCTTTAATTTGAAACAATGAATGACAGGGAGGAGGGAGGTTGGAAGAAAGAAATAAGTTGCACTCTTCCCTGAGGGATGCTTTTTAGAACAGCACTTTTAAACTTTTCATAGACCTTTTTAATCACATTTTTTCCCCTTAATGTGCACTAAAAAGCAGAGCTAGGAGCTGTATGTAACAAAGCCTGCCTTTGAAATACATTTAAAAGCTATTTATGTATCTATATGCTTTGTTTAGCTTGAAGGATAGTTCTACAGGAGGCATACCTTGGAGAGCTGAATAAACAGCAGAGGAAAAAGAAGTTGCGATATTCAATTCTTACAGAGATGGAAGCCAACTAAGTGTATTTTCAGGTTTTTGGAATTACCAGGGAGGAGGAGGAGGAGGAGGAGGAGGAGAAGGAGGAGGAGGAGGATAAGCAAGATGAGGATGAGGATGAGAAGAAGGAGGAGGAGGAGAAGGAGGAGGAGAAGAAGAAGAAGGAAAAGGAGGAGGAGGAGAAGAAAATGGAGGAGGAGAAGAAGAATGAGGAGGAGGAGGAGGATAAGCAGGATGAGGATGAGAAGAAGAAGAAGAAGAAGAAGAAGAAGAAGAAGAAGAAGAAGAAGAAGAAGAAGAAGAAGAAGAAGAAGAAGAAGAAGAAGAAGAAGAAGAAGAAGAAACAACAACAACAACAACAACAACAACAACAACAAGCATTTCTTCATTTTAATTCTAATCATGGAACATTATAAATGGATAAATCCAGGGGGAGAGAGAGATAGAGACAGACAGACAGACAGACTCTGAGCATAATTGAAACGATTCATTTCCAGAAAGGTGGTTAATGTGTTTCCAGCTGTGTAGCTTTCGTAACAGGAAGTGGTTCTTAATATTCACATCCGGCAATGAAAATGAGATATTCCTGGGGAGGGGAACCCATATTCTGCATACCCTCCATATTACACACCCTACAGAAAACAACAAATACGGCTCCAGAATTATATACCTTCAACCTTACATGACCTTATTGAAAATGGCACCTTCCTGCCTTTACGTATGAAATGACAGTTCTTGACATTTGTAGCTTATTTGTCAAATGACATTTTTGGTGTATTTACAAAGAAGAGAAGCCAGTCCCTGCTGGCAGACATAATTCAACAGTGCTTCATATGTGTGTGTGTGTGTGTGTGTGTGTATAAAACATCTAGGTTAACCCCTGTGCAATCAGCCCAGGTTCGAATCTCAGAAGGCTATGGCTGACTGATGAGAACAAATAAGTTTGAAATGCATATCAGTCTCCCTTTAATTCTTTGTTAGCAATCCCCCCCCAAAAAAAAAATACACAAATATGAGCTGTCACTACTGTGACCACTGCCTGTGGATGGCCTTGGGTTAGGCTGAAACAGGAAATAAGATTTGTCCCATGTTTGGGGCAAATCTGTATGTATATGTATTAGTTCTATACATTCCAAATATAACAATAATGAAGAGAAACCACTCTCCTGGGTTAAGGGGGCATTTTGAAAAAAAAAATCTATTTCTTGACCTCAGTGTGTTCCGCACCACCAGGGATTAATATTTAATATTCCAACTTTTAACAGAAATTTCATTCACTAGTTTTACAGTCCCTAGCTTTGCAGCTGTTTAAAATCTTCTTAGATTTTGATTTCGTTTTCACTCGACTAAAATTGGGATAGTTATTAGCTTCTTATCAGTTGTAGAAATAAGAGTAGAAGGATCCTCCTATTTGTCCCCTCTCTCTGTTTTGGAGAACAAAGGGTTTTTAAATTATTTTAATGCATTTCTCTCTCTCTCTCTCTCTCTCTCTCTCTCTCTCTCTCTCTCTCTCTCTCTCTCTTTTTAAATATTTTTGTTTTAGTTCACACAACGTGGAACACAACGACATAGGGGCAAAATGAAATAGTCGCATAAGTATGTTTAAATTCTACTTCAGGAATTGTGCAGCTACAGTATGCAAGAAGTATAATAGTAATAATAAATACACTGCTAAACGGTTATACATAAAGAAAACAAGCAAGTAAGTTTCCATTCACTAGTGCCTCATTTGTAAAGCCAAACTATATTATACTGTCTTCTAGCCCGGCTGAATGTTTTCTTTCTCAAATCAGAGAAATTAGGAAGAAAAAAAAAGTTAGAGGAAGAATCCTGGATCTAATTCAAAGCCCGTGGAACAAAGTTGTTGCATTTTCTCTCGCAAACTTGAAGCAAACATGGGATCAATAACCAAGGATATGGATATGTGTGTGTGTGTGTGTGTGTGTGTTGTTTTTGGTGTGTGTGTTTGTGTGTGTGTGTGTGTGTGTGTGTTGGGTGGACCACCCGGTCTACCTAATATAAAGCAGTCTGTTCTACGTTTCGGTCCAGTCTAGGAGCATCTTTTGCAGGCAGACGTCACTACTGTGAACAGTGTAAATTCAAAATTTTCTAACCTGCCCAGTTCGAATCCCAGAAGGGTAAGACTAGCTGATGAGAGCTAAGGAGCTTGAAATAGCTATACTAGTCTCCCTTTAACTCTTTGTCAGTTACAAAATTTTGAATACATTCCCCTCTGCAGTTCTCTTTTTGAGGCAAGAAAAATGTTCTTCAAACGTTGAATCTCACTCAAACCTACTTTATTTATCTGAGGAACCACTGAATCCCCTTCGGTGCAAATATTCTGATGTTTCTGGATATGAAATACACTAAAGTGGAGCCTCAGTATCTGATTTGCTTCCCACTTTCCTGCAACGTTGGGAATCTCCTCTGTTTAACACATAAAGGGAGAGTTCAAAGAGACGAGATCCATTATTTTCATTAAAGCAACTAGCTGGAGATGTGCTTTCAAATCAGACTCTAATATCTTCGGAGAAATGTTTTGCATTGATGGAGGAAAATTATTTCCACCCTTTCAATCTTTTCCTTTTTCTTGATGCTGAAATGTACTCCAGAGGATCAGATAATTCTGATTATTTTACTCTCCAGTACACCCAAAGGCCTCCAAAGGCGACGCTTATTACTTCAAGTGTGAGTCGCTGCTGTGCAAATGAAATAAGTTTTCAAGTAATAAGAGTGAGATTTGGAGAAGGAAGGAAGGAAGGAAGGAAGGAAGGAAGGAAGGAAGGAAGGAAGGAAGGAAGGAAGGAAGGAAGGAATCTAGCTATATGAACACAAGAAAGGAAGGAAGGAAGGAAGGAATCTAGCTATATGAATGGAAGGAAGGAAGGAAGGAAGGAAGGAAGGAAGGAAGGAAGGAAGGAAGGAAGGAAGGAATCTAGCTATATGAACACAAGAAAGGAAGGAAGGAAGGAAGGAAGGAAGGAAGGAAGGAAGGAAGGAAGGAAGGAAGGAAGGAAGGAATCTAGCTATATGAACACAAGAAAGGAAGGAAGGAAGGAAGGAAGGAAGGAAGGAAGGAAGGAAGGAAGGAAGGAAGGAAGGAAGGAATCTAGCTATATGAAATGGAAGAAAGGAAGGAAGGAAGGAAGGAAGGAAGGAAGGAAGGAAGGAAGGAAGGAAGGAAGGAAGGAAGGAAGGAAGGAAGCTTTCTACTGTGTATACTGAGGTGCATGAGCTGCTGAGTTAGTTCAGGAATGACCTTTCCCCAAGGTCATCTATCATCTGTCCAAAAAGATCCTAAAATAATTCAGAGGTGAATTGTGTAGGATAGGAAACCCAAATAAATACCACGTTTTGGCCTGTATAGGTGATCCTTAGTTTTAGTGACCGAAGTTATAACAGCACTGGAAAAAAGTGACTTGTAACACACTTGTTTCACACTTACCACCAGTGCAGCCTCCCCATGGTCATGTGATCAAAAGTCAGATGCTTGGCAACGGGCATGTACCTATGACAGTTGCAGTGTCCCAGGAGATGCCCTTTTGCGACCTTCTGACAAGCAAAGCCATTGGGGAAGTCAGATTTTCTTAACCACCATGTTATTAACTTAACCCCTGCAATGATTCACTTAACAACCTTGGCCAGGAAGCTCCTAAATGGCACCCAAACCCACTTAACAAATGTCTCACTTAGCAACAGAAACGTTAGGCTCAATTGTGGATGTAAGACAAGGACTATATACACACATATATATATACCTAGAGCAGGGCTTTTCAACCAGTGGTACGGGTACCACCTCTGGTACATTGGCACCTGGCAAGTGGTACGCGACCATCCTAGAAAAGTGGTAGTAGGGGAGGGGAATGAGCTGAACTGGTGGTAGCACCGCACAAGCCTGAGCGAGAGACGGCTGGAGCTGCAGGGCTGTCAGGGCTCAGCGGAAGCGCCAGGATCAGCGCCAGGATCCAGCTGGAGCTCAGCGCTGATCCTGGCGCTTCTGCTGAGCCCAGAAGAAGCGCCGATCAGCTGGAATGTTGCAGCATCTCCAGGGTCTTGTGATTTACATTCAGATGCTTGGCAACTGATTCGTATTTATGACGGTCACAGTGTCCCAGGGTCATGTGAAGTGACCAAAACCTGCTGCAACCACCCAGCAGATAGGGGGGGAATAAAAACCAAACACCTCCCCACCCCACCCCCGCTGCCAATCCTCAACAGAAATGCTCCCAACAATGAAAACCTCGGACAGGAGGAAGAGCGCCGCCGGGCGGGCAGGCAGGTGTCTTGCTCGGCTGTGGCTTGGGGGGCACTTTTTTCAGTGCCATTGTAACTTTGAACAGTCACTAAGCAAACTGCTGTAAGTCGAGGACTATCTGTACTTCATCCCTTTTTCCTTTCCTTTTCTTTTTGGATCATCAAGTTTGTGACACCTTGCTAGGCGACTGGCGGAACTCGGATGTTGCCCTATCCTAAAAGTGGTACAATGGGTGAAAAAGTTGAAAAGCCATGACCTAGAGCAATATGATTTCTCGGAAAACTCCTAAGGCTTCATACCAGGTAATGCTATTCTAAGCATCTATAATTTAATTAAAAACCCTTGGAAATAAAAACGAGCATTTAAAATCAGTTTTAGCTGATTTCCCCCAAGGAAAGGTGATGCTAATTGTTAAATGAAGTCACGATAAACTCAAAGAAGTGGAGTGGCTTTAGAGGCTTTTAATCCCAAACCACAGTTTAATTAGACATCAAAATATTTTGCAAGGAGCAACGGTGCGGGATTTGCCTTCCCTCCACAGCACGAGCAAGAGAGGAAGAGAAAGGGAAACGAGAGTCCCCAGATTTTCATGGGCTTCAGAGGGCAGAGTCAACGCCATTTGAAAGGAACTGAAATAATTGTAGCAATCTCACCGTTTGGAAGTCTACAATCACCAAACTCAAGGGTTACAATAGATCAACAAAAGGTCAAGTGACTCAGGCTTCATCCCACCCAACGTGTTTGTGAATCACAGAAGGGCAGATATTATGGTGTGAATTAGGTGAGTAACACACACGGTTCAAAATTGGGAAAGGAGTCCGGCAAGGCTGTATACTGTCGCCTTGCCTATTTAACTTATATGCAGAACACATCATGAGAAAGGCAGGGCTAGATGAATCAAAAGTTGGAATTAAGATTGCCGGAAGAAACATCAACAACCTAAGATATGCAGATGATACCACTCTAATGGCAGAAAGTGAAGAAGAACTAAAGAGCCTCTTGTTGCGGGTGAAGAAGGAGAGTGCAAAAGTTGGGTTGAAACTAAACATTAAGAAAACCAAGATCATGGCATCTGGCCCTCTCAATTCCTGGCAAATAGATGGGGAAGAAATGGAGGTAGTGACAGATTTTATTTTCCTGGGCTCCAAGATCACTGCAGATGGGGACTGTAGCCAAGAAATTAAAAGACGCTTGCTCCTTGGGAGGAAAGCCATGGCAAATCTAGACAGCACACTAAAAAGCAGAGACATCACCCTGTCAACAAAAGTGCGTATAGTCAAGGCTATGGTCTTCCCAGTTGCAATGTATGGCAGTGAAAGCTGGACCATAAGAAAGGCTGAGCGCCAAAGAATTGAAGCCTTTGAACTATGGTGCTGGAGAAGACTCCTGCGAGTTCCTTGGACTGCAAGGCGATCAAATCGGTCAGTCCTAGAGGAGATCAACCCTGACTGCTCTTTAGAAGGCCAGATCCTGAAGCTAAAACTCAAATACTTTGGCCACCTAATGAGAAGGAAGGACTCACTGGAGAAGAGCCTAATGCTGGGAAAGATTGAGGGCAATAGAAGAAGGGGACGACAGAGAATGAGGTGGCTGGATGGAGTCACTGAAGCAGTAGGTGTGAGCCTAGATGGACTCCAGAAGATGGTAGAGGACAGGAAGGCCTGGAGGAACATTGTCCATAGGGTCGCGATGAGTCGGAAACGACTTCGCAACTAACAACAACAACAACAACAACACACACGGAAGTGAGCTCTGCTCATGGCTAAAAGTTTCAGAAGACTGTGGGGTCCTTGGTGCCCTTCTGAGCATGAGGGCTTTCTTGCAGACGTTTCCTTACCCAACTATGTAATATCATCAGTGCAAGAAGGGAGTGGGGTTTGGTCTCTTTTTATGGACCAGTAGCCTGGTCAGTGAGTATGGTTGGAAGTGGCTCCTTGATTAGGCTGTTGTTTGCTGTTAGCTCGTTTGTCTGAAGTTGGTAGTTCCTTGATTGGTGTATGGTTTACTATGTGTAGCATTCATCTTGGTGTTAATCTCTGCTTATCTGAGTGCTGCTGATCACTGGTGAAGCATTTGGATCTTTTTGTTTCCTTTTTTTTTGGCTTGGTTTGGCTTTGTCTCTTTTGAAATGTACGTAGACGTTGTTTTCTCTATGGGTTTGTTGATGGCTGATTGTCTGAGTGCCAGCCTTTCAGGAATTCTCCAAAGGTTTTGGAGTTGGCTTGTTCAGAGTTTGGGGAAAAAAATTCAGAGAAGAGCAACTAAGATGATCCAAGGCCTGGAGGCTAAAACATACAAAGAACGGCTGCAGGACTTGGGTCTGGAAAGTCTAAAGAAAAGAAGAAATAGGGGAGACATGATAGCAGTGTTCCAGTATCTGAGGGGCTGCCACAAGGAAGAGGGGGGGTCAAACTATTCTCCAAAGCACCAGAGAGCAGGACAAGAAACAATGGTTAGAAACTGTTCAAAGAGAGAAGCAACCTGGAATTAAGGAGAAACTTTCTGACAGTGAGGACAATCAACCAGTGGAACAGCTTGCCACCAGAAATCGTGGGTGCTTCATCACTGGAGATTTTTAAGAAAAGGCTAGGCAGTCACTTGTCTGAGATGGTATAGGTTCTCCTGCTCGAGAAGGGGGCTGGACTAGAAGACCTCCAAGGTCCCCTCCAGCTCTATTCTATTCTATTCTATTCTATTCTATTCTATTCTATTCTATTCTATTCTATTCTATTCTATTCTATTCTATTCTATTCTATTCTATTCTATTCTATCTAGCTATCTATTCTGGTGCCAAAGTAGAATAGGATGAAGAAGCTATTAATTTTATTTATTATTTGTTATATTTATGTCCCAATTTTCTCTAAGAAGTCCATCTGGCTTATATAGGGATCTCTCTTCATTTTATCTCTCCAACCACCTTGAGATATCTTAGATCAAAGGTGACTAGCTCCAAAATAATCCAATGAGTTTCCATGGGTTAAGATGAACTTGAACTTGAATCTTCCAAGTCCAGTGTCTTAGTTACTACACCATAATAGTTTGAATTACCCCCTCAACTTAATCAGTGTTATATTGTTCCATGTAGAGAGGTAGGCTGAATGTCACGTAGTCCTTGACTTTATTTATTTATTTTTATTTATGCAAATCTGCATTTCAGACTTTCAAAATGAAGGCAATTTGAAGAAATCACCAAATCAAATGACTTTCTAAAGGCAGCTGATTTGGGGTCAAATGTAAATACATTTAAATCAATTCAACAACTTTGATTCCTGTTGCTAGGAATCAAATTCTCTGACCTGTCTTACATCCAGAAGTTGGTGTATCCTTTTCCCTATCTGTCAGCTATACAATGAAGCTTACGGCCTAAACAAGCCTTAATAAAAAGTCAAGCCTACAAGCAATTGTAACCTAAACTTGCAAGATGCTTCAAAATCCCTTGAAAATATGACTTATTTCCCTCCCATTACGATTTTGTTTTGCTTTGAAAAGATGGCAACCAACATATTTGCATGTGGAATCTGATTTGGCTCTGGGAATTCAGAGCAATTTAATTTCCCCCTAGAAAGCTTCCTTAAGTCAACAAGTAATCTGAAAATTCTATAAAGGTTGCAGTTCTTTTTTTACACTCTTTGGAGAAAGAGATCCAAATCAAATAATAGCGATGGTAGAGAGATCTCTTTGATACTGGAAGTACAGGGTGATATCAATCTTGCACCTATGACATCAAATCAAAATCAAAGCAATTCATATTAAAATCTTAGACTAGCATAAAAGGTACAGTCACAAGGAAGAAACATAAAAATGGCAACGGATGCAGAGTGTAAATATTCACATATAAAAGCTGTATGCTGCGAATGAACTGAAATATTCAAAATACATGTAAGAAATATAAAAGTTTGTAGGAGAGCATTAACATTTCTGTACATTTAGGATGCGGGTTCACCCTCTATCTATGAATTAGGTCTGTGTGATGGAAAGACTAATCCATAGGATCAAGCTTTCATCACGGATTTAATCAATTGGGCTGAGTGACTATTTCTCCCATGCAATTGTTTTCTCCCTCTTTTTCATTGTGCTGCACACTGGGCATAAAACAATTTTTTTTTTAAAAAAGAAGAAGCTAGAGAAGGCAGTTTCTCTTGTGTGCAGCTTGTATAGGTCAGTGCATCCAACTTTTTTTTTCCACCTGGGATACCTGCTGGCAGAACACGGTCACCCTTGGCTGATGTTTGCTGCAGCAGAGGCATAAATCTTGAAGGCAACAGAGTTGCTTGCTGGGAAGAACACACTGTGCCCTTAGACAAAAAAAAATTAAGCCCATTGATCCTACTTTTTTTTGGATCCCCCCACTTTGATTGTTGAGCAGATCTTTGCCAGACAGGGAATGATAACTAGCAATAAAGGTAAAGGTAAAGGTTCCCCCACACATGTGTGCTAGTCGTTTCCGACTCTAGGGGCCGGTGCTCATCTCTGTTTCAAAGCCAAAGAGCCAGCGCTTGTCTGAGGACGTCTCCGTGGTCATGTGGCCGGCATGACTAGATGCCAAAGGCGCATGGAACGTGGTTACCTTCCCACCGTAGTGGTCCCTATTTTTCTACTTGCATTTTTACGTGCTTTCGAACTGCTAGGTTGGCAGAAGCTGGGACGAGTAACAGGCGCTCACTCTGCTACGTGGCACTTGGGATTCGACCCGCCAAACTGCCGACCTTCTGATTGACAAGCTCAGCGTCCTAACCCACTGAGCCACCGCGTCCCTTTAACTAGCAGTAGAACAAGCTTAGGTGAGAAAACACCAGTGAGCTAAGCCGTGTTGGGACTCTTGAGTCAGAGATCAATAAGGATGATCTTTTTTTTTTCCTTTTGTGATTGCAGTATCTTTTCTTTCGCAGAAGGCTAGAAGGAAGAACGAACGGGATTGAAAGTTGCAATCTTTGTACTGACTTCAGTTTAGAGGAGATTGGGCAAACGGAAGCACTGGGCCTGAGCTATGTAGAGAGGGAGGAGATTATAAGTTGCCTTTTCATCAAACTCTCCCTGTTTAATCCAAACAATAATGCGGCCGTGAAAAATCGTACCTCTAACGGAGACAATTTCCAGCCTATTTAGCTTTGGCGAAAAGGCCTCGCCTGAAAAGAATTTCCCTACCCTGACTATTTATAAAATGGCCCACTGCTGTTTTGAACAATTATCAACTCGTTGACATGATATGTTTATTGTTCCATTAATAAAGCAGTAAATTATGGGTTGGAGTGAGGTCCCAGTATCTTATTGAAAGAGAAATACACAAGAGGATGAATAATTTGCAAATGGTTAGATTTATTAGGCAGCGTTGTATTCCGTAGATTAAGGATGCACAAATTATGCCTCTTACTGTCATGACATAGATGGCATGGGATGAGTAAATCCCCCTAGTGGGATTTTGTTTCACTTTCTGATTTTTTTTCCTGAGACTTGAATTTACTCTATTTCAGCTCGGAATAACTTAACATTAACATTCAAGCCTACATCAGAATCAGAATCAGGTTCATTGGCGGTCTTCTAGTCCAAGGGTCCCAATCCCCACTCTATGGACTGGCACTGGGCAGTGGCATGCCAGCAACCATTCCGCACAAACAAGCAAAGCCCCATCCCTGAGATGCAGGTAGCACACAAAACCACGGACTCTCCAGTCCGTAGAAAAACCTCTCTCCACAGAACCGGTGCCTGGTGCCCAAAAGGTTGGGGACCTCTGTTCTAATCTAACCCCCTTCTCAAGCAGGAGACCCTATTTCAGAAGTGACTGTCCATTCTCTTAAAAACCTCCAGTGATGGAGCACCCACAACTTCTGAAGGCAAGTTATTCCACTGATTAAGTTTTTTCACAGTCAGGAAATTTCTCCTTAGTTCTAAGTTGCTTCTCTCCTTGACTAGTTTCCATCCATTGCTTCTTGTCCCGCCCTCAGGTGCATTGGAGAATAGCTTGACTCCCTCTTCTTTGTGGGCAACCCCTGAGATATTGGAACATTGCTATCATGTCACCCCAAGTCCTTCTCCTCATTAAACTAGACATACCCAATTCCAGCAGCCATTCCTTATATGTTTTAGCCTCCAGACCTCTGATCATCTTTGTTGCTCTTCTCTGCACTCTTTCCAAAGTCTCAACATCTTCTTTACATCATGGTGACCAAAATGGTATGAAGTTTTAGTCATCACATTACAAAAAATGTGGATGGTGGATATCTGATTTTTGTTGTTCTGTGTTTTTTTTTAAATGCCATTAAAATTAATGACTTTTTTTTGGTACACATTCTACGTGCTGCTTGCTATACACACAAACACCATCTATTTCTCCGGATACACTCAATCCTCAAATGTGCATTTCTGTATGCATCTTACACTTAAATGTATAAATCACGAACATTTTCCTTTAGTGATTCTTGCCTCATTGGCAATAGTTTTGCAAGCATTTTTTTTCATTTAAAAAGATCACAAATGGAGGGGGGGAATCAAAGAAGTATAACATCTTGATAGGAAGATACATTCCAATCTTCATGTTAGTCCAGAATTTACCTCATAACATTTTGCTTCGAGGCATTTATTTTCAAGAACGATAACTAAGACCCCAATCTTTTAATAGGTAACTCTGAGAACTTTTATGTTCTCCTCATCATTGTGGAATGAACACATATTCTAGTTCTGCATGAGGCTGAATAAAAAAAAATGATTTAAGCTTGTCTAATAGATCTCCGGAGGGACACGGTGGCTCAGTGGGTTAGGACGCTGAGCTTGTCGATCAGAAGGTCGGCAGTTTGGCGGGTTGAATCCCGAGTGCCGCATAACAGAGTGAGCGCCTGTTACACGTCCCAGCTTCTGCCAACCTAGCAGTTTGAAAGCACGTAAAAATGCAAGTAGAAAAATAGGGACCACTCCGGTGGGAAGGTAACAGCGCTTCGTGCGCCTTTGGCGTCTAGTCATGCCGGCCACATGACCACGGAGACGTCCTCGGACAAGCGCTGGCTCTTCGGCTTTGAAACGGAGATGAGCACCGGCCCCTAGAGTCGGAAACGACTAGCACGCATGTGCGGGGGAACCTTTACCTTTACCTTAATAGATCTCCAGAGGTTCACCATCAAGTGATGGCTCCCACAAATAAACAGGACATTCCAGAAACATTTTCCATATTTCCCTACCCATCTCAAATGTGAGTCTATTGAGTAAAATCATTTCACACTTCCATCTCCCACTAGTCCAGATATATTATATAAAAAAGATGTTGAGACTCTAGAAAGAGTGCAGAGAAGAGCAACAAAGATGATTAGGGGACTGGAGGCTAAAACATATAAGGAACGGTTGCAGGAATTGGGTATGTCTAGTTTAATGAAGAGAAAGATGAGGGGGGACATGATAGCAGTGTTCCAGTATCTCAGGGGCTGCCACAAAGAAGAGGGAGTCAAGCTATTCTCCAAAGCAGCTGAAGGCAGGACAAGAAGCAACGGATGGAAACTAACCAAGGAGAGAAGCAACCTGGAACTAAGGAGGAATTTCCTGACAGTGAGAACAAGTAATCAGTGGAACAACCTGCCTCCAGAAATCATGGGTGCTTCAACACTGCAGGTTTTTTTAAAAAAAATTTGGACAACTATTTGTCTAAAACAGTATAGGGTTTTGTGCCTGAGCACAAAGGGGGTTGGACTAGAAGACCTCCAAGGTCCCTTCCAACTCTGTTATTCTGTTCTATTAATACCTCTATGCTCCCTTTCATCCCTATGATTCTATGGTTCTAAATTAGCCCAGCTTTCTTTCCTGGCTGGCTGAATGAATGTGTCAATTGCAACACTATCAACTGCATCCAACATGGCTAATGTTTGCCTGTGCATCCTCGCTATAGCTGAGTAACTGAAAGAGGGCCTTTTGTCAAGAATAAGCTTTTTTATTCATTTTAGGAGTTAATAGGGTTCAATTAACGTTTCTGAAATGCCCGCTTCTTGCATTTGTCTCTGGAGCTTTGATGAGGTGGAGAAGAAAGCCTAATGAATGGTTGAATGGTTATATTGATAACCCTAGTAATTAGAGAATGCGTAATTAAGGTACAGCTGCAGCAAGCTCCTGGGTGCTGTCAATGACCCGATAATGTGCAAGAGCAAAAACATAAAAAAGAAAAAGAAAAGAAATTATGGGCTTCGTTAGGGAATACAGCTCCCCTCCCCATTTCTTACATTTTTAGGTCTGCATCATGGTTTAATTAGAAGGGGAAAAAAATACATTCCCCTCAAAATCATTAGGTAACATGGCATCGCTGATTAAGGTCACCATGGATAAGAAATGTGATCAGTTTCAATGTAGCTCACTCTTTCTTTCTTTCTTTCTTTCTTTCTTTCTTTCTTTCTTTCTTTCTTTCTTTCTTTCTTTTTTTTCCTTTCTGCGATTTTGTTGAAGAAATCCAGATAAAGACTGAAAACATTTGATAAATCTGGTCCAGGAACTTTTTTCATTCAGTTGAGCTGAATAAAACAAAGCAGATAATCTTTATTTAAATATATAAGAACTTGAGCTGTGTCTGGGTTAGTTCAGCATGCCTAGCTCAGGAATTCTGGGAGTTGAAGTCCACAAGTCATAAAAGGGCCACGTTTGAAG
This sequence comes from Vipera berus, assembly GCF_964194415.1. Taxonomy (NCBI): domain Eukaryota; kingdom Metazoa; phylum Chordata; class Lepidosauria; order Squamata; family Viperidae; genus Vipera; species Vipera berus. Next base: position 75,131,251 of record NC_138209.1, on the reverse strand, counting down.
ACCCCTGGGTTAGTTGGATTGTCTTGTCTGATTTCTATAGCAATTCTACAAAGCAAAGTGTTACAAGTTGCTTAAGAAATTCATCATCTAAACTCATTATTTATATGTGGAATTATTAGCACTTCTATTTGATTAAAGTCAGGAGAGGACATTCATTGAATAATATTTGGGGGCCAGGGATCCAGGTTCCAAGTGATGGAGCTGTCTTGAACTTAAATGTTGCGCTGTCCCACTCTCTCTCTCACACACACATGTAACTGTGGCTTAGTACGTTTATTAATATTCCCCTGCAACTCCCTTCACCAGAAATCCAGAATTATCCAAATTAAGTCCAGTCATAGACCAATGGCCAATGAATCCATAAGACACTTGAAAGTTTCCCAATCAAAATAAATCCATCAGGCAAAATTAAATCCACAACACAAGAGGGTTCATGAGGAAAGAAAAGTCCAGAGTTCACAAGGCAAGATCCAAGTCAAGGCACGGTGTCAATCCAAAACAAGGCAAGAATCACAGTGACCAGAAAACACACAGCTAGGAAATGAACATGTTGTTCCCAGCATTGCCTTACTCTGTCTGCTGTGCTAAATAGCCAGCTTCTGGTACAGCCCGTCATAAAGAGTAAGGCTGCCTCCTCTCAAGTAATATGGCTGACCTTCTCTACTCCTGCCTTTTCTCTGTCATTCGTGTTCTTGGATCAGATGCAGAAGTCAGTTTCTCTTCCTCATCACTGACCGTCTGCAGCTGCGTGACCTCCCCCTCTGAAGACTCAAGGTTTTCCTGCTTCAGTCAAATTCTTCTTAGATGGCTGTTCATCCAGCTTATCTTCCATCATCTACTCCACTCATTTGGACTTGCAGCCCCTGCCTCAGAGCCATTGACCAACTCCCCTCCTGATGTACCTGGAACTGGTTCATCCTCCTCCAGACTCACATTCAGAGAGGCATCTGGGGAAATGTCTTGGGGAATCATCACAGGCTGATTGTGCAACAAACCCTAATAATCATAATAATCTCTTTTTCTTCTCTCTTCCCCTCAAACCTTCTCCACCTATTACATGATGCTTTAAAGTGCCATCTTAGCATATCAATCTCAAGTACAGATATTTGAGGAGTCTGCGCTACCATCTGCTAGCACTTTGGAGAGAGAATACGAACTGAAATTGAATAACAATATGGATCAGTTATACCACAATTATGCTGAACTACAGTGAGCAGCAGTTATTATGCAGAACGGTTGGCAAATATATGGGGTTGGGCTCCAATACCTTTGAGGACAAAATAATAGATGGAATATATCCTGAGTAATAGATCTAAATGGACAAAAATAGACTGTCAGCATTCCAGCTCAAGTATCCAAATAAAAGCCCAGGATTATTTTCATTTCTGAAAAGCTTACGGTTTATTGAATAAAGGTGAGGTAAGACTAAATCTAAAATCCCAAGGCATCAGACCATAGCTTATAACAATGACTTTCCCAGCCAACACCCTCCCCACATGCCCATGTAGCTCATGTAAACATGTTCTCTTTGTTATGGGAACCGTCTGCCATCTTCTTCACACCTGCTAGAATGTCCTTGAAAGGTTTCCATACTACCGACTCACAGCAAGCTTTCGTAGAACTGGAAAGGTTTCATTTCTCTAACTAACCCGTTCGAAAACAACACCTTCCCCTCCCCCCTTATTCTAATGGCAAGATGAAAACAGAGAGGCACGTAGCTACCAAATTTTCACTCTTGACATAGACTTGACTTGACTTACAACAATTCATTCATTCCCAAACGGTCACATGATCAAAATAAATACATGCCAGATGCACTGTCCAGGGATCATGTAATGAGCTTTTGTGACCTTCTGACCAGCAAACTCGATGGAGAATTTACTTAATAATTCGGTCACTATCTTAACAACCTCAGCGATTCACTTAACAGCTGTGGCAAGAAAGGCTGTTGTAAAATCGTGCAAAGCTCATTTAAAAAATGTCTCACTTAACAGTGGAAATGTTGGCCTCAGTCGTGGCTGTTAAGTCAAGGACTACCTGTATTAGAATCAATGTTTGCCCATAAGTATTCACATGATGGCTTAGCTATGTCATTCAAAGCAGCCACTGCAGACCTTTTAATCTGAGTGGAACACAAAAGCACCCTGAATCCCACAGAGCAGATCCATGATGTTAAAAACACTCCTGGCAGTCATAATCATAAGTGGAGAGCAATTGTTTTGCAAGTGATGGTCAATCGCTTGATTTAAGAAGAAGACCTTGTAAAATGAACCTCAGGAAATTAATTCATGAATTTGGCCTCTCTGAAGGTGAGTTTTTTTTTTCCCCTTTCCCCTCTCTCCCCTTTTCAACTGAATGCTATTTGCATCACATTCAGAACCTAAGCTGTATTTAATCATCACTCGGAGATATAAATCATCTTGTGAAGCTGCTTAACCACAGTGTGTCAGCTTCAGGCATCAAAACAGCTTTAGTTAGTTAAAATCGGGAGCAAAAGTTTCCCATCACATCACTGCCCATCACAGGTGAGAAGATGCACGAGCCAATATAAAGCAAGAGCATAATTTTATAGTTTAGCATTGTGTCAGAATGAAGCACTGGTAAAGTGTCAGACGGTTGATGAAGAATCCCGGGTGCTTTCTGAACGTGGCTGTTTGCTTGCAGACATTTCATTACCTGACTGGGTAACACGATCAGAGCTAGTTAGTGTGGGATTTGGTTAGATAGGTGGGTGGGTGGGTGGGTGTGTAGACAGACAGACGAGTCATGGTGGTGCAGTGGTTAGAATGCAGTATTGCAGGCTGACTCTGCCCATTGCCAGTAGTTCGATCCTGACCAGCTCAAAGTTGACTCAGTCTTCAATCCTTTGGAAGTCAGTAAAATGAGGACCCAGATTGTTCGGCGCAACAGTCTGACTCTGTAAACTGCTTAGAGAGGGCTGTAAAGCACTATGAAGCAGTATATAAGTCTAAATGCTATTGTGATAGATGATAGATAGATAGATAGATAGATAGATAGATAGATAGATAGATAGATAGATAGAGGATAGATAGATAGATAGATAGATAGATAGATAGATAGATAGATAATGGATGGATGGATGGATGGATGGATGGATGGATGATGGATGGATGGACGGACGGATGGACGGATGGATAGACAGACAGACAGACGGATGGACAAACAAATAGAGGACAGATGATAGAATAATAATAATAATAATAATAATAATAATAATAATAATAATAATAATAATAATAATAATAATAAACCTTTATTGTCAAAGTACAACATGTGTACATTGAGATTAGCTGAGCCTCCCCCCCCCCCGTGCTCTCTCTCCCCAACACACAGTGACAACAAACCCTCCATCCCACCACACCATGTGAACCAACTACACCACACACCGGCCTCCCAAGTCAATTCTGCATAAGTTCACAGAGATTATATCCCATTTAAAAGCCTAACAGCCCACGGATAAAAGCTATTTTTCAGCCTGTTGGTATGGCTGACTATACTCCTATATCTCCTACCAGATGGTAGGAGAGTAAAGAGATACCGTTCAGGGTATGAGTCATCCCTGAGAATCTTCCTCACTCTTCCAAGGCAACAAGCGCTGGCGAGGTCATCCAGTGGTGTCAGGGAACATCCCACAATGTCTTGTGCTGTGCTCACTACCCTCTGTAATACTTTCCTGTCCGCGGCTGTCAGACCAGCATACCAAACCACAATACCATACGAGATGACGCTCTCTATAGTAGACCGGTAAAAGAGGGTCATTAGCCGTTGTTCTACCCTGTTCTTCCACAAGACCCTAAGAAAATGAAGCCTCTGACAGATGGCAGATGACAGGCAGATAGACAGACAAGATATAAACTTAAACGAAGTAGAAGCTGATAAACTGCATATGTGCTGTTCATTGTACAAAATGCAGAAATAAACATGCCCATGATATCCAATCACTTCGCAATTCCACGTCACAAGCCTCAGAGAGAAAAAAAAAACAGAAAAATAATAATAAGAGAACTGCAAGACATCCTTATTATTTTGAAAAAAATATTCCTTGAAATAAAAGAGGGAAGTGTTTGCAAAGCCTCTTCCTGTGCATCGAAGGCGCCACACATTGCTATCGATTTTCCTGCCAGAGGACTGTTGCCTCCAAAACAGTCAAATGCAGTAATTGAAACTTTATTTTGGATCTCACTTCACAGTTTGTGCAAGGTGAAAAGTGCTTTATGCCCTTTAAGAGAATGCTGACGTATATAATTTAGCGCTTATTTGCAGTCATCTATTTTAGCACCTCACATAAAAGCTGAAATTGTCCATGTCCCTGGCAGCCCACAATTTACTCAACCAACATATAAAACAAGTTCTACTAGGTGTCCATTATTGTTGCATACTTCAAAAGCAAGTGTGCAACAACTTATGGCAGTCTAAACCATCAGATCAAGCCCTCAATCCGAGAATATTTTAAAGTTCCATGTTTTTTCTGATGATCCGTAAAAGAGAATTGGATTTTTCCATCTCAAACAAGGATTTCCAGAAGCTAGGATTAGGCAGTTGTTTTTCCTTGACTTCTCTCTGCTCTGATGACTTAGGAAGAAGGAACTATTGTTTGATCAACACGTTCTATACATTTTCACCTTCAGAACTTATTTCTTCACCCTTGAGTGGAAAAATCACTTTTTAGACTCTTGCTCCATGGGTTTGGCTTTTGATCTTTCGGCAGCACTTCACCTTGACGTCCCTACATTTTGCCTTCAGAATTTCCATAATGAGGAGCTATTAACCTCTTCCCTCTTCTCAGACCTTGTTGCCCACCTGACACCCAATGTGGAGGAGATTTAAGCTAGGGAAGGCTGTTGTAGGCTGAGTGGCCAGCAACCTTTTGGAAATTAAGTCTAATGAGAAGATTGATACATCCATTTCCTTTATGGTCCTGTTAATACTTTGGACCCATGTTTCTTAACCTTTAAGATGGGTGGACTTCAGCTCCCAAAATTCTTCAACCTACATGTCCTGCAGAAGTCCATACATGTGAAAATTGCCAAGGTTGAAAAACACTGCTTTGACCAATACAATACAATACAATACAATACAATACAATACAATACAATACAATACAATACAATACAATACAATACAATACAATACAATACAATACAATACAATACAATACAATACAATACAATACAATTCAATTCAATTCAATTCAATACAATACAATACAATACAATACAATACAATACAATACAATACAATACAATACAATACAATACAATGCGCAATGTTGGAAAAATGAACAAATACCTTCAGAAGAAGAGGTAATAAAAAGATACTGGAATGCGCAGAGATGGACAGATTAACTATGAGACTAGAAGATAAAGAAGAAACAGAATATTACCGAAGCTGGAATTTATTCTACAAATGGTTAGAAGAGAGAACCAAAGAATAGGATTTGGTTATGTATTAGCGTTCTATGAATCCAGATCGCATGTTGTTTGAAAAACTAACATATGTATGTAGAGATTAAAAAGAAATAATAAAAAACTTTATAACTAAATAAACAACAACAATACAACACAACACAACACAACACAACACAACACAACACAACACAACACAACACAACACAACACAACACAACACAACACAATACAATACAATACAATACAATACAATACAATACAATACAATACAATACAATACAATACCAGAGTTGGAAGGCACCTTGGAGGCCTTCTAGTCCAACCCCCTGCTCAGGCAGGAAACCCTATACCATTTTGGACAAATGGCTGTCCAGTCTCTTCTTAAAAACTTCCAGAGTTGGAGCATTCACAGCTTCTGGACGCAGGTTGTTCCACTGGTTAATTGTTCTAACTGTCAGGAAATTCCTCCTTAGCTCTAGGTTGCTTCTCTCCTTGATTAGTTTCCATCCGTTGCTTCTTGTTCTGCCTTCAGGTGCTTTGGAGAATAGCTTGACTCCCTCTCCTCTGTGGCAACCCCTTCAAATATTGGAAGACTGCTGGTCCTTCTCTTCATTAACTAGACATACCTAATTCCAGCAAACGTTCTTTATATGTTTTAGCCTCCAGTCCCCTGATTGTCTTTCTTCATTCATTCATTTTATATCAGTTTATCATCAGTCAAAAAGATTGCCTTATGTTTTGGAATCAACCCTTTGTCTTGATCGACACGAACCCAAGAAGGAAGTAGTTTGACTATGTAGCCTGCTCTGAATCTCATGGTAATCACATTTAGAGTTCAGTAAATACCGGTTTGGTATTCGGTTTCCAATTAAAAATAAAAATCCCTCTCATTGTGTATAAAAGGAAATTCAACAAATCACTGAAGCAGCAGTGAAGTGAAGAACCAAGATTAACTAAAAAAAAAAAAAGTCCCGTTACACTATGCAGTAGGCCCAGTTATTTTATTGTTTGAAGTGAATTTAAGTCTATGTTCTTGTACAGCTTTGCTTGCCAAGAAAGTTCCACGGAACTTACTCTGGAGGATTTCCAACAAAAAAACAAAAAAACAAAAACAGTTTTAAAAATCCGCCTGCAACTCCCTTTTGAGCATTAAGCATTTCTATTTTAAACAATAAGCAAGGAGAGCCAAAATAAACTGCTGGCAAACTCTGTGACTCAGGATGGAGAATAACGTTGTAGGGTGAGAAAATACATTAATCTTTCCTACAGCCGACTGCTTCTGCTGACACTTCTGTACACACAAAGGCCGCACGTTTAGTCCTGTATCTGGGAACAAACAGCCATTTGATTGTGTTGATTACACACATTAGACATTCCTTGAAATTGCCCTCTGAATCCTTCTGATAAAATTCTTCTTGAACATGTTGAAAATAGCAAAGTTCCCCTGATATTTTTTTCCCCTTAGTCTCTATTCCCAGTCTGATATCTATGAATTTCTAACATTACTCCCAAATTAAATTTTTTTCTACTAACACTACCCCCACTAACAATGATAATGCATTGCTTTCTTGGGGTATCCAAAATGTTTCATGGGCTTATCTGATTTATGTGTACAATTCTTTCCAATTGATTTTGAGTGCTGATAGCTCATTAACTTTTCTGGGCAAAAATATGGAATTGTTGCATTGCTCTGGGGTCTTTCTGTGCATCCATGCATCTGTGCATCCGTGGATGCATGCATGCATCCAACCATCCATCCAATAGCCCCATTGGTCTTCTAACCTAGGTTTCCCATTAGCTAACTCTTACCCCGATTATCATTGGGTGTGTGTTTGGGAAGACCATCCAGGTTGATTATTGCTTTTACATACCTTAACTGCTGAAAAAGAGAGAAAGAGAGAGCAAAACTGTGAAGAATACAAGATACCTTTCCCACATGATGGGGAAAACTTGATGGTCCACAGAAACATCACAGTGTCATATTATATTCTTGCATTAACCAGTGAAGATAATCAGTACTTTTGTTCCCCTATAATGGGGAACCTCTTGTGATGAACATGGCTATCACCTCACAAAGTCACATTCATTCCTTGCTCTGTACTTCTTTTTCTTCGATCTTCTGATTTGTAAGGAAGATTCTACCTGGTCCAAACTTGAAAGAGATCTCAGGTTCCTGCTGATTCGTCTTTGATTCTGGAGCTATACACGTTGATGAAGTTTGCCTACAGTGTCCATGGGGATGATTGGGAGAGAAATGGATTCATTATAGATTCATGACTTGCCAAGCTTATTGGGAGGATCTGAACCCTTTGTAACCAATAGAAAATTTTAAGCACCATTTGCAGCATACAAATGGTGTTTTTGAAGCCCACAGAAGCACCTACCGGCTTTCACCAAGCAAGTTTCGGGGTGGGTGGGTGGGTTACATTTGTTTGGGAGATAATTTGTAACACAGAGCTATCTGCTTGAAGTATTGTACTTAACAGTCAATTAACATTGTGACCTTACAGGCATGAGAGTCTTAGCTTCTGTGAATATAGAGGCAGCCCTAACACTAAACACTGGATCTTGGTTTACAGTAGAATCTAGTAACAAATACAACATCTAGAATTCCATTACTTCATTGCACAAAGTTGCATTTGATTCCTACCATTTAATGGCCTGAAATAGTTATGATGTTCCCCTTTTATTCATATAAACACTTTTATATATTCCTTAAGGATAGAAGTTCATGTTTAGCTTGCCTTCCCCCCCCCCTTTTTTTTTTGCCAAAAAGACAGCTGAAATTATTTTGCTGGGTTTAATTAAAGATGGTAAGCAATTTCATTAGTCTGTCTCAGGATATTATTCATTTTTTAAAAAAAAATCAGCTTGATGTTTTCTTTAGCTAAATTGGGGGATTAGACTAAATGTGCTTCTATGCCTGTATGTATTTATACTTTACATTGTGCCGTTGAGAAATTAATTCAATGCCATAGCAAAAAGACTTTAAAAGAATAATTTCTTTTATGTCTGAATGCGGCAGCACCCAATAGTAAGAGACTGAAAGATGATCTATTGAGAAACAAATCAGATTGCATTCTCTGGCCCTTACATACAGTATGCTTGCTTTTCAAGCTGGCCAGAGAAACTACAGATCAGTATTTAATTGCTGCCAAGAAATGATCATTTATATGGGTGTAGGCTTCGGGCTTTGGTGACCATTGTCTAGACAAGACATTTCCTGATGTTGCATTTAACCGACATACTAAAATGTTCATGGTGTATATTGGACTGAGGTTATGCAGAATCGGTATCAAATCGCAATACTGTCACATTCTTCTTTTACTCTCCTGCAGTTGCATATTGTTACAACTCTTTGGAATCCTATAAAAATAAAAAAAATGTATGAAATAGGATTGATCATGGGAACAGAAAGCCTATCGGATCCCGAGTTGTATTAAACTGGTTTTCGTCACCTGCCAAACCCAGCCTTCCACTGAACTGAGGAAAGAAAATCATTTCATTCAATCATTTGAAGACAAATGGTTTCATTCAATCATTTCAATCAAAGTCAATCATCAGGGGAACGATTGTGTTGGCCTTAATGCATCTTTTCTTCCTATGAACAAGTCGAGGAGGAAGAACGCTGGAGAACTAGGTGGAGCTAAGAGCATCAATCTTCCAACCAGGAGTACATTGTTGACTTCTTGTGTTGTCCTTGGGATAAACCAGATTAGATGTTCAAAGCAATTCTTTTGGAACTATAACTCCAAGACTTCTCCATAGGTATTGAAACAATGGATAATGTAAAGCCAAGTTGTGCTACATTTTTAGGTGAAGAACAAAACAACAACAACAACAAAAAACAAAGCCACTCACCACTCAGGCTGAAACTTCTTTTTATTTATTTATTTATATTACAAGAATTTCACTAGACTGCTTCAGTGGTGGGCAGAACCGGTAGCTAATTTTTTTGTTGGCCAGGCCCAGAACGGACTTCTGGAAGCAGCACACAGAGAACCGGTTGTGCCCATATTTGAATCCCACCACTGGACTGCTTGCCTTCCCCTGGGAATGACCACATAAGGCTTCCAGGATTTGGGGGGAAGTCAAGCTTCTGCCAGAATAATAATAATGGAATACCAGAGTTAGAAGGAAGTTGGAGTCTTCTAATCCAACCCCATGCTCAAGCAGGAAACTCTATACCATTTCAGACAAATCATTGTCCAATCACTTCTTTAAAATCTCCCGTGTTGGAGCACCCACAACTTCTGGAGGCAAGTAGTTCCACTGATTAATTGTTCCAACTGTCAGGAAATACCTTCTTAATCCCAGGTTGCTTCTCTCTTTGGTTAGTTTCCATCCGTTGCTTCTTGTCCTGCCTTCAGGTGCTTTGGAGAATAGCTTGACTCCCTCTTCTGTGGGGCAGCCCCTGAGATATTAGAACACTGCTGTCATGTTACCCCTTGTCCTTCTCTTCTCTACCCATCCCTCATCTTCAACCTCTTTATCTTCATCACTACCGCCACAAAGAAGACACAAAAGCTACTTTGGGATCCAAGCTAGCATTCACCTGGGATCCAATGCTCCAGTGAGACTTTTTGGCAACCATGAAAGAGGTTTGTCATTTGTGGCTGTGTGATGACTTCTGATAAGGATGTGCAGAGTACCTCTTGAGCTAACAAGAGCGTGCACAGAAAAAGAGGATACTGAGAGTAGTCAAGTTTATGCAGCAACCACACAGATACACTGAGGTGTGTAAAAAAGGTTTACTTGTGGAATAATACAATAGCACAGTCCCCTATAAAACAGTCCAGGTCATACACGAGTCATCTACCTAACAACTTCAAACCTGGAAACTCACCTGACCCACTGCCAATTCTCCCCCATCCATAGATGAAAAACCTGGAAAAGATTAATCTAGTAATTACTAGCTCACTTCAATCTCTGATGAAAAATGACGTGTGCGGGTTTTTTTTAAAAAAAATCTTTATTCCATTTCAAAGCTTCATTTAAATTCCAAAATAACCTTTCTACAATTTTCATGATCAGCTGGAGAGTGATTCACTATCAATGCCTTCCTGAGATATGAAAGTAAAGGATGCTATCGTTTCCCTTACCGTCATCCCATTTTACAATCACCTTGACCTTTGTCGTACGGTCAAATGAATTTTTCAGCAACTAAACCAGCTCGGCTCTCCAATTCCAGAGGGAAGACAGCATAATAGTTCAATCTTTAAATCATCATACATTTTCAGTGTTTTTTACAAAAAAAAAAAAAGGTCACAAAGAGGGATTTGGAACCAGGATGTTATTAAAGCAGAGATAGTGCTGGTGTGATTCACTTACTGTATTTTGCTGCTGAGATTTTAATGGGATTTTAGGAAGCCCGGTGCTTCCCTTTGCTTGTTGTTTATGGAAAGAACGTATTAATTTAATGAGAAGATGGTGACAAATTCACTCTTAAGAGTTTCCCATAATGCTTCCAGATTATGCATAAATTGCTCCGGAATAGAATATTTCAAGTCTTAAAGATGAGAGGGGTAAAAAAGAGAGAGAGAGAGAGAGAGAGAGAGAGAGAGAGAGAGAGAGAGAGAGAGAGAGAGAGAGAGAACGAACCAGGGGCTTCTCAGCTAACCGCCTAACCTGCCAGAATTTTTTTTGCTGGAGCTTAAAATCTCCTCGCCTTAAAGAATCGCCCTTGAAAAACAGCTCTGAACCGTTAGACAGAAGGCAGACGAGAATCCATGGGAATTAAAAAGAAAAGAAAAAAAGACAATGCATAAACAGAGGGCGGATTTTTTTATTTTTATTTTTTTTAAAAACGGAAAATAAAGTTTTATCTTATACCCTCTAAAAGGTCCGCTGAGGTAAATTTGACGTTCTCTTTTAACAAGAGAGAACTCGAGGAAAACGGAGGGAAAAAAGAAAGTCGTTTTCCAAAAAAAAGGTTTCTTATGTTTTCCTAAAGGTAAGACCTGAAAGAGCTTCAACAAAAACTTGAGGGGAATTTTAAAATGGAAACACCTACACACACACACACACACACACACACACACACGTACACATACACCTATACACACGTCTGCCCGCATACATACACACATTTCTTCTTTGGAATAAGAAGAATAATTTTCTGAACAAAATCTATTGTAGCTCTCTTTTATAATAACACACACTCTTTCTCATTTTAACAGAGGGACAGATTTCCTGCAATGTTGCTCAGATTCTCCAAGATTTAGATGGCTTAGAAGAGAATTGTGGGCTTCTGATTAAGAAGATTTGGATTAAACTTCTCTAGTTTAATTTAACTGGAAATAAGTGATATTATTATTATTATTATTATTATTATTATTATTATTATTATTATTATTATTATTATTATTATTATTATTATTATTATTATTATTATTTTAAAAAACAAAGTTAGCAACACTCCAAAACATTAGATTAACTAATGATATTGTCCTTACATTGGGCATGTGGTTTGAATTATTGTGTAGAGAAATGTTTCATACATGTGTGGGTAAGACAAACAGACCAGTAAATTCAAGTTATAGACTGACTCACACAAAGCTACAAATCTAGCTGGCTTAACAGAACTACAAAATTGGTAAGGACCTTGGACGTCTTCTAGTCCAACCCCCTGCTCAAACAGGAAATCCAAATGATTGTCCAATCTCTTCTTAAAAACCTCCAGTGTTGGAGTATTCACAACTTCTGGAGGCAAGTAGTTCCACTGATTAATTGTTCTGTCAGGAAATTCCTCCTTAGTTGTAGGTTGCTTCTGTCCTTGATTAGTTTTCATCCATTGCTTCTTGACCTGCCTTCAGGTATTTTGGAGAATAGCTTGACTCCCTCTTCTTTGGGGCAGCCCCTGAGATATTGGAATGCTGCTATCATGTCACCCCTCGTCCTTCTCTTCCTTGAACTGGACAGACCCAATTCCAGCAACCGTTCCTTATATGTTTTAGCCTCCAGTCCCCTGATCATCTTTGTTGCTCTTCTCTGCACTCTTTCTAGAGTCTCGACATCTTTTTTACATCGTGATGACCAAAACTGGATGCAGTATTATTCCAAGTGTGGCCTGACCAAGAGATTGTAAAGTGGTATGAACACTTCACATAATCTTGATCTTGATTAAAGTATCGTAGTAATGCAGCTTTACTAAGTATTTTGACAGTGTTGTAGGAATTAGTTGTTAAGCAGAGGGACGACATGGGGAAAAAGCTGTCCTTATGTCTAGTCATCCTAATGTCCTTACATCTATGCCCTATAGCATTGTCTTGAGGGAAGAAGTTGAAATAGTTTATGTACAGGATGTAAGGGGTTAGTAGATGTTATCACAGCTTTCTTTCTTCCCCATGTCATCACTCTGCTTAACAACTAATTCCTACAACACTGTCAAAATACTTAGTAAAGCTGTATTACTATAATACTCATCTTTGCTATTACCTATCCTTACCTTCTTACGACTATAACTTTGCTGCTTGTATCTTGCAATTTATATTGGTGGGTTTGTTTGTTTTTTGTACCCTAGTATGGTTTATATTAAGGGACGCGGTGGCTCAGTGGGTTAGGACGCTGAGCTTGTAGATCAGATGGTCGGCAGTTTGGCGGGTCGAATCCCGAGTGCCGCGTAACAGAGTGAGCGCCTGTTACTCGTCCCAGCTCCTGCCAACCTAGCAGTTCGAAAGCACGTAAAAAATGCAAGTAGAAAAATAGGGACCACCACGGTGGGAAGGTAACAGCGTTCCATGCGCCTTTGGCGTCTAGTCATGCCGGCCACATGACCACGGAGACGTCCTCGGACAAGCGCTGGCTCCTCGGCTTTGAAACGGAGATGAGCACCGGCCCCTGGAGTCAGAAACTTCTAGCACGCATGTGCAGGGGAACCTTTACCTTTACCTTTATGGTTTATATTGTTTGCTTAGCTAGTACTCTATGACTATTGCTAAGTGCTGGGTCTTAGGATTTATAATGAAGTGTTGTGTTTCACGATTTATGATGAATGTATTTTCATGTTGTACATGATCATGACTATCACTATTACTTGTATGTGCACTGAGAGCTTATGCACCGGAAACAAATTCCTTGTGTGTCCAAACACACTTGGCCAATAAAGGATTCTGAAGGCTTGGAGACTAAAACATAGAAAGAATGCTTGCAGGAATTGGGTATGGCTAGTCTAAGGGGAAAAAAAGAAGGACTAGGGGTGAGATGATAGGAGTTTTCCAGTATTTGAGAGGCTGCCACGAAGAAGAGGGGGGGGGTCAACTTATTTTCCAAAGCACCAGAAGGCAAGACGAGAAACAATGGATGGAAACTAATCAAGCAGAGAAGCAACCTGGAATTAAGGAGAAACTTCCTAACAGTGAGAACAATTAACCAGTGGAACAGCTTTGCCTTCAGAAGTTGTAGGTGTTTTATCACTGGGGTTTTTAAAGAAGAGACTGGATAGACACTTCTCTGGAATGGTACAGGGTCTTCTTCTTGAACAGGTGGTGGGACTAGAAGACTTCCAAGGTCACTTCCAGCTGATTATTATTTGCTTAGTACTGACATTGTACTTCAACAGACAGCCAAAAGCGAACACTATTCCTTCAGTGAGTGAGTTTATCCACAAATAAACAATGTTTTTTCCCCAGGCATTTGAGGCAGGAACTCTCTGAGTGTTGATGAGTTGTTATAAATGGCTTGCTGTTTTAACCTTAGGCATTGTTAATTGCATGCTATGGTATTTTAGCATTTGAGTACCTATGTATTTCAAGAGTCAGCATAGGGAAATGGGCAGCCATGCAAATCATTTAGATAAATACATAAATATGGGTTAAATCGGGTGTCCTTTGTATTTTCTCTCCAGTTGTGTCTATCTTTCTGTTTGTGTTTTGTAAGTGTTTGTTTATGAGCTTGTCTCTCTGATTTTGTAATCATTTTCTGGAATGCTGCCCCGAGAGAGTGACACCCAGAGGGCCTCTACAGAAGAATGGAATGATAATTATACAATCAACAAATAACACATTTGCTAGCTGATCATTAACGGACATATTTCAGTGGGCTTTGTGAAAACGACAGATTTCTGAAAACAGCAAAAGAATTCACATTAGAACGTTAGTATAACTTCACAGGTGTGCTGATGTTGTGGGCTCCATTAGGAATGCAACACAGTATCATTGATGAAGACATTTTATAGTTGGGTGTGTTTGTGTATGTGCTTGTGTATGTGTATATGTGTTCATACAGGACACATTTTTTTATGTACTGTGTATGTAGTTGGCCTTTGAACTATGGTGCTGGAGAAGACTCCTGCGAGTCCCTTGGACTGCAAGGCAATCAAACCGGTCAGTCCTAGAGGAGATCAACCCTGACTGTTCTTTAGAAGGCCAGATCCTGAAGTTGAAACTCAAATACTTTGGCCACCTAAGGAGAAGGAAGGACTCACTGGAGAAGAGCCTAATGCTGGGAAAGGTTGAGGGCAAGAGAAGAAGGGGATGACAGAGAAGGAGGTGGCTGGATGGAGTCACTGAAGCAGTAGGCGTGAGCTTAAATGGACTCCAGAAGATGGTAGAGGACAGGAAGGCCTGGAGGAACGTTGTCCATGGGGTCACGATGGGTCGGACATGTCTTCCAACTAACAACAACAACAACAATGTAGTTGGTTATTATATCTAGCTGACATTGACTGATCTTGAAAAATTAAGCACTGTTGGATGTAGGCAGTATTTGAATAACCATCAAGAAATGAGTCTTGCAGATAAAAATGGGACTTTTTTAAAAATTAAAAAACAAGAAAATTCAGAATGCAAAAGCTAAAGAAATAAACACGGAAAAGTATGTAGCGTTTGCTTCAACAATGTCTGCAAAAAATTACATGTGAAACAAAGATGTATTTGCATACCTATTGCTCACATGCTCCATTTTTAGATGATTACGGCACCCGCTAACAAACCACTTCTTGAACAAATGCTAAACTGATTACTTTTATCTTCATGCAAATTATAACCTGCCCTGTATACCACAAGGTAGAATGCAATGTAGTATACTGCTTCAATCCCAGAACAAAAATATGTTCATAATTAAAAAAAAACCCACCTCCCTGGACATCTGGGGGAGGTATGGTAAAATGAAGATGGCTGTGTGAAAACATGATTGCAGCAAAAAACGAGGAACCAGTGAGTAGATTTGGTACCTCCTCAGATAAGGAGAAGACAAAATCTGAATCAGAATAAAGCTGAAAGGGACCTTAGAAGTCGTCTAGTCCATTATAACGTTCCTACTCTTATCTCACATCTCCTTTTTTTTTACTTTACTTTTTTTTTAACTCCGTTCTGGTCTTTCCATTCTTTAATTTCGAATTTGTAATTTTAAGAATCAATGTTAATAACCATTATATATAAAATAAAAAAATACAATCCCCTCTCAAAGGATGGAAATAATGAAAGAGTAAAAGGTAAAGGTAAAGGTTCCCCCACACATGCGTGCTAGTCGTTTCCAACTCTAGGGGCCGGTGGTCATCTCCGTTTCAAAGCCGAAGAGCCAGCGCTTGTCCGAGGACGTCTCCGTGGTCATGTGGCCGGCATGACTAGACGCCAAAGGCGCACGGAACACTGTTACCTTCCCACCATAGTGGTCCCTAGTTTTCTACTTGCATTTTTATGTGCTTTCGAACTGCTAGGTTGGCAGAAGCTGGGACGAGTAACAGGCGCTCACTCTGCTATGCGGCACTCGGGATTCGACCCACCAAACTGCCGACCTTCTGATCGACAAGCTCAGTGTCCTAACCCACTGAGCCACCACGTCTCTAATGAAAGAGTAGTTACCTACAAATGTGTCAATTCGATGCTTTTAAAATAATCACATAAGATTAATAGCACAATGACTAATTCTTTACAGAAACTGGGCAGGATTGAAAACCAACATTTTTCTTATTATTTCAGACTTGGAAGGGATGAAAATAATAGCCCTTTGGATGTTGCCCATATTTTAACTATCTGTGGATCTTCTGTAATACATTATTATAAAGATACGCAGCTACCATTTTGCCACGGGTTGTAAGAAAACAGTACACATTACAGGTGTGTAGACTCTTTAAAAGAAGGGTTTGTTGTTGTTGTTTTGCTCTGCCTGGAAGGCTGTTTCTTATGCTTTCAAAACAGGTGTCATGGACCATTTTTGTTTTTATTTTTTTTCCTGCCAGAGTGATAAATGTATGAAGCAGGCTGTCAGGCAAAGCTGCTGAGGGGAAAAGAAACAACACTGGGGTCACGAGAGAAAAATGAGATGACTTCCATAGGGGGAAGCTGAGTACTAAGAATGGATGAACTTGGAAGGAAGAGATGGCCTCCTCTGATCCCCAATGAGTTCTTAGATTCTCCCTTCGGTTGTCTTTCCTACAATCCTTTAATTGGAAAAATTCGGCTGGCTTACAGCTCACAGCCTCAGCAGAGGAGTCAAAATGCCTTCACTCTGGCACAGTCGGACACTGGTATAAAGATCCCGCAATTTTTATTTTTATGTACGGTTATTACGAGGTGGGTTTTTTTTCTTTCATTGTTTTTGGTGAAATTAAACCGATACATTTATATACATGCCTGCCCATTTTATATTAACCCAAAGTCTCATTAAAGTCTTGTTTCCCACCTTGAGATTCAAGGTGCTGGTGATGACCTATAAAGCCCTAAATGGCTTGGGTCCAGGATATCTGAGGGAACACCTGCTGCCGGCATCAACCTCCCTTCGTCCTGTGCGCTCCCACAGGGAGGGTCTTCTCAGGGTGCCGCCGGTAAAAGTTTGCCAGCGGATAACACCCAGGGGGAGGGCCTTCTCTGTGGGTGCACCTGCCCTTTGGAACCAGCTGCCCGTAGAGCTTAGGACTGCCCCTGACCTTTGCTCATTCCGCCGGGACCTGAAGACTTGGCTCTTTGAGCTTTCTGGCCTGGACTGAGAGTATTAATTGTAGTTTTAAATTGGATTTTAATTGGGGTTTTATATTTATTCAAGGTTTAAATGTAATTATTTTAACTGTTTTAAATTTTTGTAATTGTTGTATTGTTATTTTAATAAAACCTTGTGAACCGCCCTGAGTCCTACGGGAGAAGGGCGGTATATAAGTCTAAGAAAGATAAAGATAAAGATAAAGATGTCATTATGATAACCCGAGGGTCAAACTGGATTCTGACGTGCTGTCTTTGTATAAACGTGAAAAACCTGTCAGGCTTGTTTGTGCTTTGAAACCCATTTTCCTTATCTAGCCTAGCTTTGTGGCTTTCTAGCTTGACTTGGTGAGGAATGGAGGGATTTATAAGCTCCAAGTGGCCTCAATGACTCTCTAAAATAATGCAAATGACCAGCTGTCTGCAAGGAATATAAATTCTCCCATTCCCCACCATCCAGTCAGAGCTGAAGAAGCTTTACAGGCCCACTCTAAAGCGATTTACAGAGTCAGCATTTTGCCTCCCCCCAACAATCTGGGTCCTCATTTTGCCAACCTCAGAAGGATGGAAGGCTGAGTCCACCTTAAACCAGTGAGAATTGAAGTACTGCATTCTAACTCCAGTTACTCTTGTTTTCGTTTGTCACCACCCTCCGTCAGAACGTATGACAAGGTTTTATCACAAAACATTTCTCCGGGGAGAAAATTCCCTAAACGCAGACAACCCTCTCAAGAAAAAAAGAAGCTTTAGTCCACATGCTAGCCATCTCGACGTGCTGGTGTTATTTATTTGTAATGGAAGATCATTCATTTACTGTATGTCAACTCCTGCCTATGATGTGAAGGGTTCCAACTGAGAGACAGAGTGGGTGCCTCCGGAGAAATAACGCGATACCTTTCTGTTTATAAATCTGATACAGAAGACACATTTTCCCCGCCTCTTGAACATTCGTGCCAGTTTAAATTTCTGGGTTCCTTTCCACCCCCCTTTTTTTCTTTTAGCGTTGAATAAGTTTCGTGATCAAAGCCTAAACTATTTGCACAACTTGTAGAATTCTTGTAGCCCCAAGTCTATCTCTGGGGGTATTGGCAAATTCATTTGAATAGATTCTGTGCCAATGAAAAGCTTGAAAGCGCAGAGCAATTCTTAAGTGTGTATGTCTCTGTGTGTGTTTGTGTGCGTATGAATGGATACATATGGATCAATTGTTATTATTTCAAGCACTTCGTTGATATATATTCCATTCCTTCTCGTCTCTCTGTCTCCACCGTAGCATCTTGCTCTACACAAGAATTCCTGCTGGGAAATTGTATACTTAAACCTTCAGGCTAATAGTAAATGCCAGACCAGATTGAATGCTTTTCCATTTGCATCTGTCCTGGACAAATTTCTCTTTCCCTTCTGCCACAGCTGTGGTTTGAGGATTGCTAATCGCTCACACTCACCAACAGTAAAATACATTTCTGTCCTTGATAGAGGTGAAAGACAGAAGAAAAGATAAGGAGGGGGGAAGCTAGTTCTACATCTTTTTTGCTTTTTAACCAAGGGGTAAGTTTGGGCAAGGAAGAACTTGCATTTTATCCCTCTGGGTCTTCCGTGGGACCATGGAGCCCAATCTAATAATGAGCATTTTGCAACCAACAACTGAGATTTCTTAATATCAATACAGTAGTTCATTTGATCCACTTTTGTGATGAAAGAAACGACATTTTTGGTCCAAATCAATGATGCATTATTGATTCATAAGAGTTCCCTTGTGGTCTTTCTGCTCAATTGTTGGTTGCAAACTGCTCCTTTTTAGATTGGGCTCCATGGATCAGTTGGGACTCTTGCTATAATACCAGCTTTCTTGCTAAAACAATCAACTCTACCTGAGGATACTTGAGTTCATGGTTAGGTTGTCGGCGAAGTTCCCCAGGCACATGGCCATGTCCTTGAGGATTTTAACCTGCCTTTTTCAGGGTAGAATCAGATAGTTGGTGAAATCATGGGCACCAGGACAGGCATGAGTTTGACCCAAGTTATTGAGGGCCATACACATCCAGTGGTCATACATTGGATCTAGCTTTCTTGCCAAAGCATCAGCAATGTGATCTGAAGTTGGGGGACGCTGCAGTTATGGTCATCGTCAACCGTTTGGCTGGCAAATTCAACACTGAAGAAACTACAGTCTTGAGATGCCATAAGAGATAACCTTAATTGAATACACATCCCGGCACTGAAGAAGCAAAGCCAACTCTAGTTTTCCCGTGCGAAAATCTGTTTAGTTAACAATGGCTTTTCATAACCCCCACCCACCATGTCTTCATGTGGCCTAATCCCATCCTTTCTGTTTGTTATGGGAATGGTCCACTTCTCTCTCAGACACCTGCTTTTGATGACCTTGGGTCTCACGGTCCATGGACAGCTTCATGACACTCCCGTTTCTTTCCCAGGCCCTCCTGTTTTTATGGCAAGTTGAGTAGCGACATAGGCTGGCAAGCATCTTAGCAATTCAACCTTGGTAAGTCACATTATTCTCTGTTGGCAATCTGAGGGCTTTATACAGTTTCATATTGTGGCTTTCCTCAACCAGGAGGTTCTGCATAAAGTTACTCACACCTTAGTTATGTGCCAAATGCAGACAGACAGACAGTTATGGCTGTTTCTCTGTCTGCATGCTACAATTCTGCTCCCCAAGCTGCATTGGTGACTAATAAACTTCTGGATTCAGTTCAAATGCTGGTAGTTACCTAAAGGTTTTCTATGACTTTGGACCAGGTTATTTGCAGGACAGTAACCTCTCTGTGATTCCATGATTCTACCCTAGATTGTCCAGGAAATTTTTATTCAGGCAAAAGTTTTGAAAGTAGGTTTTAGCTGACATATGCTATTTATTCTTTTCTGACTATTTGATTTTCATTGCATTTTTAATTGCCTTTGCTTTAATCTTTAATGATTGTTCAGTATCTTATTTTAACTTTGTTATGAGCTGATCTGAACACTAATTTCATCTGAGTTATGATGCATATATCAAAACAAAACAAAACAAAATGTGAGGCCTCCTGCAAGCTAGGAAAAATAGCAATAACTTTGTTTTCTGGGAAACAATACCCTGGTTATTTTTTCTTTTATTTATATTTTCATTGGTTTCAGCAAGGATTATTTGATCAACCTTAAGGCTGGAACCTCTTTGAAAAGGTCAACTTTGAGTTGTCCAAGGTTAGGACTGACTGACTGAATTATGGAAGTTGAATTAGAAAAAAAATGTGCATCAAAAAAAACCCCCCTTTCTATATCCTACAATATGAAAAGCATAAATATCATGATCCTTGTCTAATCATTCTTATCACCCTGTGTTCTATTCATCTTCCTATATTCTCATCTTATCAAAACTCAAAATTCACAGGAAATTTAGAGAAGCATACAAAAGTCATGCGGAACAAGCCTCTGAAATGTATACGTGGGTTTTGGAGTTATCCTTTTTTTTAAAAAAGCAGATTTTTAAAAACAAAATAGCCTGTTATTTCTATATTATTTTTGACAGGCTGTAATAAATGTTGCCGTGAAAAATCAGCCACGTGTAATGTGTATTTGTGGCATATTTCAATCAAGAATGTTGAAGGTTTTGTGAGAAAGGCAGTTTCAAGCATAATGGGGCCTCTTTGTAAATGGATTGAAACTGACATAGGATAATTGTAGGAAAGTCATTAATCTGTTCCACAAAAGGAAAATAATGTCCCAAGCTTACCTGTAGATAATGGCAGCACAGGTCTTTTGCACGGGGGTATCAAAAGGTGGGAGATATTGAATGTTGAGGTGCAAATGTGACACTCTCAATTGTGGGTCCTTGGTGCTCTCCGAGCTGCAGACGTTTAATTAACCAACTAGGGAACATCATGCTGATGGTAACACTTAAAAGGCTGAGATCTCTACTGTTGTTGGATCATGATCCAGAAAGGATCTTGAAAGAGTATTAGCTTTCATTGACTTGTGAACCAATTTTTTTCACAATCCATGTCATATCATTATAAAGAGCCTTGGTGGAGCAGTGGGCTAATGCCTCCTTAAGTAACACCAGCTGCCTGCAGTTAGTGCAGGTTCGAGTCCCACCAGGCTCAAGGTTGACTCAGCCTTCCATCCTTCCGAGGTAGGTAAAATGAGGACCCAGATTGTTGGGGGCAATTAAGCTGACTTTGTAATAATGCCGCTTGGGGTGTGTGTGAAAGCCCTAATAAGCAGGCATATACATAGAATGAAGGCTACTGCTAAGCTTGTAAGCCGCCCTGAGTCTTCGGAGAAGGGCGGGATATAAATGGAATTAAAATAAAATAAAAATAAAATATCAATTCTAGAAAAGGATTTATTCTCTCTGAAAAAGAAGTATAATCTTTTGCTAGTCCATTTTTTACACTGCCATAGGCCAATCAAATCAGAATTGGATGCATCTGAAAAGACTCTTTCACTTTTAGACTTCTATTTAATTCCCATCATCGCTACTTTTGCTCTTTTTAAAATCTTTTTGGCTATTAACTAAAAAGCAATAAAATATTTTTATGTAAAAAAAGAAAGACTTGATCCATTCTATGTTAAGAAGAATGTAGAAATGTTTTTTTCTTTTTTTATTAACTATTTTATTATTAACATAGTTTATAGGTGACAGGCTAACCATTTGTAAATAAATTTATTAGTTTAGTGGGTTGGGACGCTGAGCTTGTCAATCAGAAGGTCGGCAGTTTGGCGGGTTGAATCCCGAGTGCCGCGTAGCAGAGTGAGCACCTGTTACTCATCCCAGCTTCTGCCAACCTAGCAGTTCGAAAGCACGTAAAAAATGCAAGTAGAAAAATAGGGACCACTACGGTGGGAAGGTAACAGCATTCCATGCGCCTTTGGCGTCTAGTCATGCTGGCCACATGACCACGGAGATGTCCTCGGACAAGCGCTGGCTCTTCAGCTTTGAAAGCACCGGCCCCTAGAGTCGGAAACGACTAGCACGCATGTGCGGGGGAACCTTTACCTTTACCTAATTGAAAATATTTTGGCCTGTTTCTCAAAGGGTGGGGAACCAACATTGCTGTATTATATTAATCACCACTTCACTAGGCAGGATATTATATGCATAAGAGTTAGTCTTTTTTTTCCCTTTTTTAATGTCTTTTTTGCTGTGTGTTTTTTTAATTCTTTTGGCCTTTTTAAAATATCATGGTGTTTTGTATTTTCACCTTCTTTGAATAAACTATTTTTTTTTGGGGGGGGGGAAATAAAAGAAAAGAGGAATGTAGAAAACTAATAATTCAGGACGGAGCCATTTATAGCACAATCGCTCATGATCTTCAAGAAAGTTCTGATGAGATGTCTCATATACAATTCACACAATACAAGAAATAATTTGTAATTATTTTGGAACTGGAACGTAGAAGGTCTAACTTAATACAGTTGCTATGGATTTAATAAACCCCATTAAAAGAACTTGTATGCAAAACGTCATGAAAAAATGCACAGTCTTAGCAACAACAACAACAACAACAACAACAACAACAACAACAACAACAACAACAAAAGAAAGCGGGTGAAGAAGTTCATGCCTGACATTTAATGGTAAAAGGTACAAGGGAAGATAATTTTTTTCCCCTTAAGGCTGAGTTACGCTGCCAAATGAAAGGGGCTAAGTGTGAATTAAATTTCACATAATAGAAAACAAATTAGCACGTTAGCCCCATTTAAAATGAGTGATGCCTTTGATTCTGTAAATGATTAAACTATCTAAATGACATCTATGTCATAGATGGGGTGAATTTTTCTCTTAAGATAAAAGGAAAGAATCTTTCACACATCATGTGTCAGATAAAAAGGGACTTGAAGATTGAAATAATTTTACATGACACCGGTTTTCTTTTAAGAATCTAGAGTGAGCTACAGATACTGAACATCTATTTTTTTAAAAAAATAATTTCAATATATCAGGTTTATGTTATAATGAATTTCATTCATTAGGTGACTTTCATTTTACGAACTACGTTTCTGAAAAAAACAGCATGCTTTATTATTAATCAGCCAGATGTTTCGATGAGATTGTATATTTTTATCCAACTCTCAAGTCCATCCCAAACTGGTATAGACCAATGTTGTGTAATGCAGGATGTCAGCTGTTCCTAACCAAGCTGCCTTCTGCAATTGACTGATTAGGGATTTTGTCAATGCCAAGGGTGTTCTAGTGGT
This sequence comes from Vipera berus, assembly GCF_964194415.1. Taxonomy (NCBI): domain Eukaryota; kingdom Metazoa; phylum Chordata; class Lepidosauria; order Squamata; family Viperidae; genus Vipera; species Vipera berus. The sequence goes on along the minus strand of NC_138209.1, from coordinate 75,107,709 downwards.
GCTCCAGATGTTTTGGGATTGCACCCAAGGCCTTTATCGCTATTGGTACTGCCTTTGCTTGCTTTTGCCACAGTCATTCTATTTCTGTTTGCACGGTCTTTCTTTGTATTTTGTGATTTTCTCCAGCAATTTCTCTTCTCTTCTGCTGTCTCCAGGTACTACCACATCCACTATTCAGATTTTTTTTTGTCTTTCGTAGCAACAGTTGTTTAGTCTGGGATGTGCAGGTGCTTGTGTGTTTGAGTTCTAAAGTCCCATTGCATTTTAGCTTCTTTGTTTTTTTACAACATTCTTCATTATTATGGTTCCACCATTTCTTGCTTGCAGGCAAATGATATTTTCTGCAGATCTTCCAATGCACCATTGCTGCTACTTTGTCATGCCACTGCTTGTAGTCAGTGTGTGCGATCTTCTTGCAGAAAGACATCCAGATACAAAATCATCACCTCTGCATAACTAAGCAGATTACTCTTGTACACCTTGTACATCAACCAGTAGAACAGCTTACCCTCAGAAATCATGGGTGCTCCATTGCTGGAGATTTTAAAAAAGAGACTAGACAATCACCTGTCTGAGATGGTATAGATTCTCCTGCTTGAGCAGGGGGCTGGACTAGAAGACCTCCAAGGTCTCTTCAGCTCTATTCTATTCTATTCTATTCTATTCTATTCTATTCTATTCTATTCTATTCTATTCTATTCTATTCTATTCTATTCTATTCTATTCTATTCTATTCTATTCTATTCTTCATTCCACTATTCTATTCTATTCTATTCTATTCTATTCTATTCTATTCTATTCTATTCTATTCTATTCTATTCTATTCTATTCTATTCTATTCTATTCTATTCTATTCTATTCTATTCTTCATTCCACTATTCTATTCTATTCTATTCTATTCTATTCTATTCTATTCTATTCTATTCTATTCTATTCTATTCTATTCTATTCTATTCTATTCTATTCTATTCTATCCCATAATTCTATTCTATTCTATTCTATTCTATTCTATTCTATTCTATTCTATTCTATTCTATTCTATTCTATTCTATTCTATTCTATTCTATTCTATTCTATTCTATTCTATTCTATTCTATTCTATTCTACACTATATCCTATCCTATCCTATCCTATCCTATCCTATCCTATCCTATCCTATCCTATCCTATCCTATCCTATCCTATTCTATTCTATTCTATTCTATTCTATTCTATTCTATTCTATTCTATTCTATTCTATTCTATTCTATTCTATTCTATTCTATTCTATTCTATTCTATTCTATTCTCCACCTGATATTTGGAGTGTACAAGTACAAATCAGGGCTGTTTTGACAGATTTCCAGCACCCCAATGTGCTTGTACAAATCAGGGGGCAAAGGTGGGGGGCAAGTAAATCTCAGAAAGTCAGCTCTTCCACAGATATGGGCCATAGATGAAGTGTGCTTTAGGCTTCCATTGTCTTGTTCCAGCATGGGATGGGGACCCTAAACTTCTGTCTCAAAATGACTGCACGGGAAGGGCAAACTCTCATTTCTCATTCTATTCACCAACTGAAAAAAGCCAGAAGTCATTGTTTGTCATAATAGGAGAAAGCAGAATAGCAGAGGAATAATACCTTGCTAGGATATGTGACACACGTAACACCACTACTGCGTGAGCTTCATAGGTGACTAGTGTGTTTCCAGGTGTAATTCAAGAGGCTGGTTGTCACCTTTAAAGCTCTACATCATGGCTTGGGAACCAGGTCATCTACGAGGGACTATCTTTTCCTCAGACTTTCTACTCTCCAATATGCTCCATCAAGTTACACTTGGGTCTCCTCCATCAATACCCCTTCTTTAAAGACTAGAGTGGCTCCTACCCTGTTGACATTTCCTAAAACTTTAAAAACCTGCCTATGTCAAAGTCGAAGAGCCAGCGCTTCTCCGAGGACGTCTCCTTGGTCATGTGGCTGACATGACTAGACGCCAAAGGCACACGGAACGCTGTTACCTTCCCACTGTAGTGGTCCCTATTTTCCTACTTGCATTTTTACGTGCTTGCGAACTGCTAGGTTGGCAGAAGCTGGGACGAGTAACAGGCGCTCACTCTGTTACACGGCACTCGGGATTCGACCCACCAAACTGCCAACCTTCTGATCGACAGGCTCAGAAATTAAATAAATACATATAAATAAACAAATGCACACCGACCTCTGGCTGAGCAAGACTAACATTAAGCTGTACAAGAAGCAACGGATGGAAACTAATCAAGGAGAGAAGCAACCTAGAACTAAGGAGAAACCTCCTGACAGTGAGGACAATTAACCAGTGGAACAACCTGCCTCCAGAAGCAGTGAATGCTCCAACACTGGAAGCTTTGAAGAAGAGACTGGACAGCCATTTGTCTGAAATGGCATAGGGTTTCCTGCCTGGGCAGGGGGTTGGACTAGATGACCTCCAAGGTCCCTTCCAATTTTACTATTATGATTAAGGGCTTTCTCTGAGGTGTCTTAACTGAAGTTTCTCAGTACAGTAATTCATCTTGGGTTGGAACACCATGCTACTTCTGATTATGAGCAAAAGTCTTTTATTTTCAGACTCCTTTTCTATCTACAGATATGTTTTTTTTCTACCTTCAAGATTCCACCATCTTCTCTCAAAAATCTCCTGTGTCTCTCTTCTACGTCATGACTGTTTTCTTAAAAATCATCACCACCACCACCACCACCATCATCATCATCATCATCATCATCATCATCATCATCAAATCTCTGAGTTAATTGTGGCACAACTAACTCAGATTCCAGTTCTTAATTAGCTCTTAGTCTAATCGTTTCCTGACCCCCCAAAGTCTACTGAGAATTCAGAAAATTAAAGTCCACGAGTATTGTTTTCCAGGGGACACACTCCCAGTAAAATAGATGAAAGCATTTTAAAGTGATCTTGGGTGATGGGATTTACAATTTAGATGGTCTGCGAAAATCTTCAACATTTGAGGAATGTCCTCACTCAGCAATGTATTTTTGCTTGAACAAAATGCACGGAGCTTGCATGGGGAGAAAATAAGGCTTACTCTCCTACAATCAAGTGCCCTATAAATGGCAACCAGAGCTAAATCAATAAAGCCCTTAAAAGCAGAACTCATTGCTTAAACCTCATAGTCTTTCCTGATAACCTACTAACATGATCCTAGCAGGAGTTTTGTAAGAATCTTCTCAGCTTGAACAATAGCTTCCTTAGCATCACTGATTCCTGTTTCATATCACCTCAGTAAGAATCAATATAGAATTTGTGTTGTAACGTAATAATGATAATGATAGTTGGAAGGGACCTTGGAGGTCATCTAATCCAACCCCCTGCTCAGGCAGGAATCCCTACACCATTTCAGACAAATGGTCCAATCTCTTCTTAAAAATTTCAAGTGTTGGAACATTCACAACTTCTGGAGACAGTTTTGTTCCACTGGTTAATTGTTCTAACTGTCAGGAAATGTCTCCTAAGTTCTAGGTTGCTTCTCTCTTTGGTTAGTTTCCATCCGTTGCTTCTTCTCCTGCCTTCAGGTGCTTTGGAGAATAGCTTGGCTTCCTCTTCTTTGTGGCAACCACTGAGATATTGGAAGACTGCTATCATGTCCCCCACATCGTCTTTCTCTTCATTAAAGTAGATATGCCCAATTCCAGCAACCGCTCCTTATATGTTTCAGCCTCCAGTCCCCTAATCATCTATGTTGCTCTTCTCTGCATTCTTTCTAGAGTCTCAACATCTTTTTTACATCGTGGTGACCATAATTCGATGCAGTATTCCAAGTGTGGCCTTACCAAGGCATTGTAAAGTGATATTAACACTTCACGTGATCTTGATTCTATCCCTCTGTTAATGCAGCCTAGCACTGTGTTGGCTTTTTTGGCAGCTGCAGCACACGGCCAGCTCCCATTTAAGTGATTGTCCACTAGGACTCCAAGATCCCTCTCACAGTTACTAATATTGAGCAAGGTACCACCTGTACTATACCTGTGCATTTGGTTTTTCTTGCCTAAATGTAGAACCTTACTTTTTTCACCATTGAATTTCATTTTGTTAGATAGTGCCCAGTATTCAAGTTGGCCATAGCAAGTTGTCAGTGATGAGTTGGCTGTGGTGCATTGTCATAGACCCTAGGCCAAGGATAGGCAACCTTGGCTCTTTTATGACTGGTGGACTTCAACTCCCAGAATTCCTGAGCAAGCCATGCTGAGGGGAAAGGGAGAGTTTCCAAGGTGAGCCATGTTGGCTCAGGAATTCTGGGAGTTGAAGTCCACGAGTCATAAAAGAGCCAAGGTTGCCTACCCCTGGCCTAGGCAGAGAGTATCTGACAAGATACTCTACAGTGAATCCCCCTATGATGTAGCCTACTTGTAGATTGCCGGTTGAGCTCCGGATGGCGCCCGACCTTCGCTCCTTCTGACGCGATCTGAAGACTTATTTATTTGAACAAGCCGGCCTGGCCTGATGGGGGATGGGTTGGGATTTTATTGTTGTTCTTAATATATTTATTTATTGTTTTAGCTTGGGCATTGTGTTTAATTCTTTTTAACTTTTGTATCTTGTATTTTTTATATGTTTGCCCTGTTCACCGCCCTGAGTCCTTCGGGAGAAGGGCGGTATACAAATAAAATAATAATAATAATAATAATAATAATAATAATAATAATAATAATAATAATAATAATAATAATAATAATAATAATAATAATAAAATAATAATAATAATAATAATAATAATAATAATAATAATAATAATAATAATAATAATAATAATAATAATAATAATAATAATAATAATAATAAAGACTGAGGCTAAAATATTTCTTTAAACTGGCTAATAAACTAGCTGTCTGCAAGGAGTATAAATCCTTCCATTCCCCACATCCAGTCAGAACTGAAGAAGCTTCTTGGATGAGAAGTGAAAGCACCTTTGGGATAATTAAGTGGATCTTGTTTTCAGGAATGGTTAATATTACTTAAGTGGGCCTTCCAGCACACTAAATAACCACCTGACCTTTGTTTGAGAGGACATATAAACATTTCAGTAAATAAACATATCGGGAAGTCTTACTAAGTGAAGCTATGCAAAATGTCCTCAAAGATCAATCCTTTGGTTAGCCATTATATGTCCTCTGCTGATCTAGTTTTTCAAGATGAAATTGGTAGAATTTGAAGTGTTTTTAATCCTTTGGGATTTAATTCTATCGCATTAAGGAAAGGGTTAAGTTGCTTGCTGGTCTTACTTGGTTGATTTTTTTCCCCCTTGTGTTTGATATATGGCTTCGGAATGAGAAAATGTGATTAATTAGGATGATCGAGTGGAGTAAAATGGCGTTCCACATTAACAATGGAAGATCACAATCTCTTTAATAAATGTCCATATTAATTCAAGAACCACATCATATGTAAAAGGAATTCCATCCTGAGATATTTTTTCCCAGATGGCTCCAAAACAAGCAGAACATGGTGGCAATTGTGGAATCAGAGTCATTGCAACTTATTTTTGAATGGGCCTATTAAATGGCACATTTATCTATCTATCTATCTATCTATCTATCTATCTATCTATCTATCTATCTATCTATCTATCTATCTATCTATCTATCTATCCATCCACCCACCCACCCACCCACCTATCCATCTATCCGTCTGTCTGTCTGTCTGTCTGTCTGTCTATCTAGAGGTCTATCTAGATATAAGAACATTATATCACACTGATGTGGCAGTGACTGTTGAAAGTCAACATTCAAGAGCATTTGAGGTGATTTCCAAATATTATTTCATTATAATCCTTCAAAGAATCACAATGCGGACTCATGCTCTCATCCTCATTCTATTGAAAGAGTAGGAAACTGTCAAGTGTGAACAATCAGATCCACACATAAAGAATTTAATTAGCTATTTTACTGCTCATGCCTATAATATATGAATCTTCTCAGGTTGGTGGTTTGCCTCCGGGTCAGGCTAGGTAAAGTTCAATGGTATTTAAGAGGAGTCAGATCTTGCCTGGGTAGAGATTCCAGGCTAATTCCCCACTTGACTTCTCTCGTCCACTCCCCCTCAGTCAAATACTAAATATATAACGAAGCATTCAGCTCTGCAGTTGGAACGGAGGACTTCATTATACAGGTAATAGCAGTATCAATGATACATAGGAGAAAACAGGTTTATTTTGCATAGAAATAAAAGCCTGTTTGCCTAAGGCAAATCTGGAAAATGACTTGCTCATTTAATATATGCTTGAATCTATCTTTAGCAACAAAAATATATAGCCGTCATCAATAATGCAGTTTCGTTTAATAGGTTTTACTGACCCTGAGATTCATAGGCTTAGAGAAGAACACGTTGCTAGAATGGGGAATGAAAATTAATTATCATTTTTCCCCCGTGGGGAATAAAGTTTGTTTGTCTTTTACCAACCACAGCAGTGTAAGAGAAGTCAAAAAGCCACTAGTTACTGAAGTTTAGAAATATTTTACTAAAGCCTAGTTGTAGTGAAGCATCTGACCTTCAAAAATGGTTTATCGAGATATGGATTAGAAAAATCACCAGTAGTTTCTTTGCAGAATAATGTACAGTGTTGAGCTAGGGAAATTTCTCTGTTCCAGCAATGTTATTACAGTGTATTGGGTAGAAGTTAGGGGTTAAAAGTAGCAACAGAGGGACAATTTTGGTCCTGCTGGCATTTTCAATTCAATTTTTTCCTGATGTTTAATTCTACCTTGCTTCTATATCTTTCTCACCCTGGGACTAAATGTTGTAACATATTTGGGACATGACAAAACCCAACTTAAATTTAAACTTAAATTTAAATTTAAACTTAAACTGTTTCACAAGGCAACTGGACTTTCTTGATTTTTCTTTGAAGACATTTCACTTCTCATCTTCAGTTTTCAATAGGTTTTCTAAACAACAAATAGCAACTGAGGACAGTTATCCACTTCCATAAAGCATAAGTTTAGAATTCTTCTACAGTATACCATGACCATTGCTGAGACTGATTTATAGGTGCCTAATTTGAAGATCTGACTCAATTGTCTCAGTTTGAAAGGCTGATTGAACCAAGAAATTTCATTAAATTGAGCTAGGGATTCTATACTCAATTGGACATAAGCCTAGCACACATGTTTGTGTGCCATTAAACTTTTTGTTTTATTGCATACATTCTTCTACATCATGACCATTGCTGAGAATTTGGGAGTTGATCTCTACACATCTGGAAATTGCCCACATTGGGAAGCATGGACTTAGCCCAGGGGTCTTCAAACTTGGCCCTTTTATGACTTGTGGACTTCAACTCACAGAATTCCTCAGCCAGGGGACTTCCGCTGGCGGCGCGGCGCTGAAGACAGCCTTCCCTGGCTGCCCGCGGCTCAGCTGTTTGTTTTTTTGCCTGAAACAGCGCCGATCAGCTGTTCGGGCGAAATTGAAGCCCCCTCCTCGGGAGAAGAGGAGGGGGTGAGGCCCCAGGTAGGGGTAGAGTTCTCCGAGGCCGCCTGAGCTTTGAGCTTGGGCGGCTGAAGGATCGAACTCCCCCGAAGCCTGGGTTGCTCCCAGCTGGCCGTCGTCTCTGCTCCGAACTTCCTGGAGCAGAGCCAGGCGTCTGCGAACCAGCCCTGCCTGATGAAAGGACTATGATTTAAAGGAGCAGGCAGAGCGGTACAAGAGGAAAAGGTGAAGAGGACTATTTTACTGTACTCTCTAACTTGTTGGACTTTTTAAACTTTAATTGAAAGTGCGTCATAATTGAGGATTAAAAGATGGCGGCTAAACCTCCCTCTAAAACTCTTCGGAGTGGAGGATCCTCGCCGGTGCAACAATCATCACTACAGGCATTGCACCCTCCTGAAGTGCTGACATCGAAGGATTTGCGAGATGCCTTGGATAAACATGCCCAGGTACTTTTGGAATCAATTAATCAATCAATTGCTGATAAATTTGCACAGATGGAGGAGAAATTGGAGAAATTTGAGGAAAGAATGGAAGAGAGGATGGAACAGAAGTACAGCGTGATGAAGGTAGACATTTTGACTTCAGTGCATAAAGTGGCGGAATGTGTGGAAGATTTAGATGAAAAAGTGGATGATTTGGCTCAAAGGAATGCTATACTAGAAGTAAAAGCACGGGAGAATGAAATTGAAAGAGGCAAGTTGGAAAGGGAGTTAAGCCATGCCCAACATTACCAGATGCAGTTTGCTGTCAGAATTAGAGGCTTAAAAGAGAATGTTAAAGAAGATTTAAAGCAGCTGATCTCTGAGGCTCTCGAAGGGGTATTGAACCAGCCAGCATCTGAAATAAGAGCAGCTATGGATAAAGTGTTTCGGGTGAATTCATGGATTGCCAGACAGAGAAAGTTGCCTAGAGATGTGGTGGTTTATTTTGCAAAAAGAGAAATTAGAGATCAAGTTATACAAGCTGCCTATGATGTTAAGGTTGTGATTGCTGAACAAGAAGTCTTGGTTTTAAAAGAAATTCCTCCAAGGATTTTAAGGGGAAGAAAGGACTATACATTTCTTGTGCAAGAGCTCAAGCAAAGAGATATAAGGTTCAGATGGGAGATTCCAGAGGGGCTGATGGTGATGTATGAAGGTAAAAGGTATAGGCTGACTACTGTGAAACAAGCACGTGATTTCTACAATAATGTCTTAAAAGCAACCTCATTAACGCTCTTGGAAGCTGGAAAGGGATCTGGAGAAGAAGAACAACAAGAGGAGGAAACAGAGGAAAATGGTGCTGGAGGAGATCAAGCTACAATCTCTTTGGATGATCCTAGAGAGCAAAGAGTGACGCGTGCTGCTTTAAAACGAGCAAAGAAAATAAAAGAACAAGATCAGCAAAAGTCTTCAGATTCTTCACATCGCATTCATAGCCAAGCTGTGGGAGGAGCACGGCCTAAAGTAACCAGTCCTATCAAAGCTGTGGTCCAAGAGCTTTTCGAGGATATACATGGCAACTAAATTTTTAACCTGGAATGTTAATGGACTAAACTCACCGCAGAAGAGGAAGAAAGTTTTTCAATATTTAAAACAATTTAAGATAGATGTTATATGCCTGCAAGAAACGCATATTAGAGTTTTGGATCAAAAGTATTTATTGAACTCGAGGCTGGGTACGCAATTTGTTGCTTCTGCAGAGAATAAGAAAAATGGAGTGGTTGTTTATGTTAAAAGTGCCTTAACAGTGGACCTAATTGAAGCAGATAAGCATGGAAGATATGTTATGATCGAGCTGTTGTTTGAAGGTAAAAAGACGCTTTTAGTTGGATTATATGCTCCAAATCAACAACAAGCTGACTTTTTTAGTTTACTTCATACAAAGCTTACCCAGTTGGATTATAAATCCTTTATTTTTATGGGGGACTGGAATGGAGTTATGGATGTACAGTTGGATAAGGCTGGAGCCTTTAAACGCATTCCAAGTCACGCTAGACTGCCTAAATCTTTTTTTGAAATGAAGGATGACCTGGAATTGCGAGATATTTGGCGTGAGAGACATTTGCGGGAGAAGGATTATACATTTTATTCTGATAGACACCAATCTTTTTCGAGGATTGATTTTATTTTGTTGACTAATGATCTTCTTTTGAGAACTAAAAAGGTGAAAATCTGCGCAAGAATTATCTCTGATCACAGTCCAGTGTGGTTGGAGATTGATAAGGAAAGAGGAGATAGACGCTCATGGCGCGTAAATGAGAATTTGTTTAGAAATCAGAGAAATGTGGAAGAATGCAAACAGCGGATGAAGGATTTTTTTGAGATGAATATGAATAAGGGTACCTCTATGGATATGGTTTGGGATGCTAGCAAGGCCTATATGAGAGGGGTGTTGATATATATGAATAATAGACATAGACGTGCAGTGGAAACTAGAAGGAAAGAACTGGAGAATGAAATAAAGGAAAAAGAAAAGGCTTTGATTTTGAACCCAGAGGAGGTGAAGATCAAGGAGGCTATTAGACTGTTACGAGGACAATTTGATAAATTAATGGCTGATCAAGTGGCGACCAATCTGCGGTTTGCTAGGCATAATACTTTTTGCAATGCTAATAAGCCAGGCAGATGGTTGGCTTATAGACTGAGGAAAAAACAAAGGGCATCTAATATAGATAAGATTGAGCATAAAGGAAGGGTTGTGTATCAACAGAATCTTATTAAGGATGCCTTTGTGGATTTTTATTCGAAATTATATACTAAAGAGGACATTAATGCAAAAGATATTGATACGTATTTGGAGAAGGCTAGCATCCCGGTTCTTACGCAAGTACAAAAAGAGGGGATTAACCAACTGATTACAGAAGAAGAAATTTTTACAGCTATTAAGGAACTGAAGGTGGATAAAGCACCAGGCACTGATGGCTTGACTGCGGCCTATTATAAAAACTTACAATTAGAGATGATAAAACCGTTAAAGGAACTGTTCCAGACAATCCAGAGGGGGGGAAAGGTGCCCCCGTCTTGGAGAACAGCTTTTATCTCTTTGATTCCGAAGGAAGACCAGGATGCTACTTTAGTTAAAAATTACAGACCGATATCGCTTTTAAATACAGATTATAAGATATTTGCTAAGGTTTTGGCTAATAGACTGATGAGGGTTCTGCAACAGGTGATTCATGGGGACCAAACGGGGTTTATTAGTGGAAGACAAATGAAAACCAATGTGAGACATATAGTTGATGTGTTAGAGTTTTTGGAAAGGCACAACCAGATCTCTGCTGCGCTAATCTTTTTAGATGCTGAAAAGGCTTTTGATCAATTGAACTGGCAATTTTTGTTGAAAGTTTTAGACAAAATGGATTTTGGGGAAAAATTTTTACAACCGATTAGGGCATTATACCAAAAACAAACTGCCCGAATTATAGTTAACAATAGTTTGACAACAGTATGTAATATTGAGAAGGGCACAAGGCAAGGCTGTCCGCTATCGCCCTTGTTATTTATATTAACATTAGAGATACTATTGGTTAAGATTCGGAATTCGGAAAAAATTAAGGGGATACAAGTTGGAGATCAGGATTACAGATTGAGAGCATTTGCAGATGATCTGGTTGTTACAGTGACCCAGCCAGAGAACTCTGTTGTGGACCTGATGGAGATAATAACACAATATGGGAAGGTTTCTGGATTTAAAGTAAATATACAGAAAACTAAAATTTTGGCTAGAAATATGACAGTTTCGCAGAAGGCTCTCTTAGAAGGATTAACTGGATTTGAGATTGTTAAAAGGGTTAAATATTTGGGGGTGATTTTGTCGCCCTCTAATACAAAGCTATATAAAAATAATTATGAAAAGTTATGGGGGAAAATTCAAAAAGAACTGGAGAGTTGGGAAAAATTGCAATTGTCTTTGTTGGGACGGATCGCAGCAGTGAAAATGAATGTCCTGCCCAAATTTTTATTCTTATTTCAAATGATACCGATTCTTAAGAAAGACTCTAACTTGGAGGAATGGCAGCGTGGTATCAATAAATTTGTGTGGGCAGGGAAAAAGCCACGAGTTAAACTTAAGATTATGCAGGATACTCGTGAGAGAGGTGGCCTTAAAATGCCTAATTTTAAATTATATTATGAAGCTGCTGCACTAGTAGGAATAAGTGATTGGATTAATTTGACACAATCGAGGTTATTAAATCTTGAGGGCCATGATCTGTTGTTTGGCTGGCATGCATATTTGTTGTATGATAAGAAGGTAGATACTGTGTTTAGGATGCATATTTTAAGACAGGCATTGCTGAGAGTTTGGAAGAAGTATAGACATAAGTTAAGCAGCAAGATACCATTGTGGGCAATCCCAAAACACGCAATAGAAAATATACATGCTGGTTTCAAACATGATGAGACTACTTACAAGGAAATTTTAAGTTTGGAAAGGAATATTTGGTGCTTGAAATCATATAGTTTCTTGCGAGAAGAGAAGGTTGTTCAGACTTGGTTTCAATATATTCAGTTACAGGCCAGGTGGAAAGAAGACCAAAAAAATGGATTTGCAACGACTGATGAAAATTTGATAAAGCAAATTAGAAATCAAGGACCAGCACATATTAAACGGATATATCTTGCATTGATAGAGATCGATTCAGAAACAGAGCTTGTTAAGGATTGTATGATAAAATGGGCCCAAAACATTCAGGAAGTTATTACAATGGACACGTGGGAAAAGATCTGGGTGAGGAATGTAAAATTCACTCAAGCTCAAAGTTTAAGAGAGAACTTTTACAAAATGTTTTATAGATGGCATCTAGATCCTAAAAAGCTTGCAAGTATGTATCCGAATTATCAGCCTAAATGTTGGAGGTGTGGTGATGAAGAGGCAACATATTTTCACATATGGTGGACATGTAAAAAGGTCAAGGCTTTTTGGATAAAAGTCTGGTGGAATATGCAGAAGATTTTTAAACGGAGGATAAAGTTTTGTCCGCAATTTTTTTTGTTGGGAATAATTGTTGACGCTACAGTTGTGGACTCTAAGTTGATGCTGAATTTAGTTACGGCAGCAAGACTTTTGATAGGTCAATATTGGAAGAAAGAGGAACTGCCGACTATACAAGAGTGGATTTTAAAGGTTTCCGACTTGGCAGAGATGGCGAAGATTTCGGCCTATTTGAAAGATTACTCGCAAGAACATTATATTATGGAATGGAGAAAATGGATTGAGTTTATCCAGAATAAGTATAGGGTCAAGAAGTTTTATCTAGCATTTGAATAAGTCTTCTTTCGTTTTCTTTTTTCTTTTTTTATTTTGTCTTCTATATATATTTAATAATGCTAAGTTTTGTTTGATCCTATATAAGTTAGAGAGTGATGGATTTTAGAATTTATAGTTGTTAGTATATGGTTGTTTATGATTGCCTTTTTATATATATATACCTTGTATTTAGCTCTGGGAAGTCCGGGGGGGGAGGGGGGTTAGGGGGAGGTGGGGGGGAGGAGGGAGGGGGGGAGGGGGGGAAGGGGGGAGGTAGGGAGGGGAGGTAGGGAGGGGGAAGGGGGTTTTTTAAAGGAAAACTGTATTTTTAAAACTTTTCAATAAAAAAAAAAAAAAAAAAAAAAAAGAATTCCTCAGCCAGGCATGCTGGCTGAGGAATTCTGGGAGTTGAAGTCCACAAGTCATAAAAAGGCCAAGTTTTAACTTAGCCTAATACCATATGGAGGGATGCGGTGGCTAAGTGGGTTCGGATGCTGAGCTTGTCCATCAGAAGGTTGGCAGTTTGGTGGGTCGAATCCCGAGTGCCACGTAACAGAGTGAGTGCCTGTTACTCATCCCAGCTTCTGCCAACCTAGCAGTTCGCAAGCACGTAAAAATGCAAGTAGAAAAATAGGGACCAGTACGGTGGGAAGGTAACAGCGTTCCGTGCGCCTTTGGCATCTAGTCATGCCGGCCACATGACCACGGAGACGTCCTCGGACAAGCGCTGGCTCTTTGGCTTTGAAACGGAGATGAGCACCAGGCCCTAGAGTCGGAAACGACTAGCACGCATGTGCGGGGGAACCTTTACCTTTACCTTTAATACCATCTACTCATATTTGTCTAAAGATGCCAGGATACACATCTGGAATTCTTCATCAATATTTATGCAGTCCAGATTTTGTTCTTGCCTACTCCAGGCTAAGTCTGATTCCTTGGCAAAGGAGAACAAAACATAGTGGACAATTCTTGCATGAGGATTTTTACTGACTTCCAAGGAAATCTTAGGTTCATTTGAAAAGAGTTTGAAAATGTTCATGGAGAAATTTTGGATGAGCATTAGCATGATTTATGCTCCTGAGCAGAATGGAATGTGATGCTGAGAAGGGTTGAATTAGCTCTCATTAGGAAAATGATGTATGAATCATAATAGCCATGAGGTCAGGTGGTGGATTAAAGAATAAAAGCCTTACTGGGCTCATGAAGATAATTACAAAATGCTATCCATGCTTGCATCCAACTCACAATTTCAATTCACAGTTTATGCAGAAAAAAAGGAGGGTTAGACAAGATAAGGAGCTTGTTGCATGATTTTGCCCTCTGGAAGAAAATTATAACAGAAACAATTCATTTCTTTAAAAAAAAACCACCAAAAAAACTGGAAGATTTTTAGTCTGGTTGAAGGACTCATATGCCAGTTCAAAAGACCCATCCGGTATTTCAGGAAGAACTAAGAGATTAAGTATTATATTTTTTTAACATATTCATTTCTGTCCATGCCTGGGGAACTGCATTGACTATCAGTTAAGAATAATTTCTACACAGATAAAGGTCTAGATTGTGTCCTTGACAACTTGAAGGGTTTTCAGCCCTAATATAAAGAATTGAATATTGACTCTGCAGATCTGAAGATTTATATGTACTGAGTGAAATGCATTTTCTCTGTTTCTCTCTAACAAGTCCCTGGATAATGTCTAATTCATTCAGATTGCGGCAATTTATTCACTGACTACCCCCAGAGTGTGGCCAAACATCTGAAAGGCTTCATAAAGAAAAAAATCAATTCCGTGATTATGTGTGCCCTAAGATAATGAAAATGCAGTGATATATGCATAGGTAGATAGTTTTGTTAATAGATCAAGGACAAGCTGCCGCCGTGTTAACTAAATCTTGCTCTGTCAACAGATACGGGCCATCGACTGATCATCAATTTTATTTAGGCTTTCTAAATTTCACCCCAATAGGCCAAATTTAGACAGTGGACGGAGGAGCACGCAGGAAAAGAAATGCCCGTGTCTGAAAACAAGGGGAATATGAGGAGAAATGTTGGATATAAAGTTGAATAGGAGAGGAATCATAAATGATATATTATGATATAAATATCATAAATTTATATCATAAATGGCAACTCTGTCCAGGAGACAACATTCAAAACCTTCTAGAAATCCCTATAGGACAGGGGTGTCAAACTGCCGGCCTGCGGGTGGGTTGCATCATGTGGAGGCCACGCCCACACCAGCTCCGGCAATGCGAAAAAAAGTCACGATACATCGCGACACGCCACGTGACGCCATGAGTCTGACACCCTTGTTGTAGGAGAAGTCCTGGCTGAGCCAGAGGGAGGGCTCAAACGCGTCATCAGTCATGAGTTTCTGCATACCCTCATGAGATCTAAGTCCAGACTTGGATGCCTTTCTTATCTCCTGCTTATTTCTCTTGACTGTTAGTAGTTCAGATTCTTGTAGAAAGCTTAAACTTGCAATAAATCTTTATACTCATTTGAACTGCCTGAATCCCCTGACTTCGCCCGGCACTTGACAATGCCTGCCTTCATAAATTCAGCAATAAACAAACATTGAGCATTTACCTTGCATTCTCCAGAGCTCTGAACTTATACCTCATCCTAGCATTAAAGGACCGTTCCTGAAATGTGAGTACCTCTCACTTCCTTAATCTCCTGTAAAGGACTGATAACATTCTTTCTGCCCCTTTTCCTTAAAGGCCAGACTCTGAAAGGAATTATAAGTATTTAAAGAGGACTCATCTGTTGGAGTGGATGGTGATTTGGGATGGTGAGGGCAACTGAAAGAAGAAAGAAGAGAAGTAAAGGAAGGAAGAGGTAATGCTGACGACTCAAAGATGTGGGAGCAGACCAGCAGTGATGAGAACTGGGCAGGATCAGTAATGAAAAACCTCAACAGCAGCAGAGAAGCCAATGACATGTCAATCAAGTGAATACAAAATGGCTTACAGCAGGAGCAATTATAGGAATGGTCCCAAGTACTGGCATTTGAAGAGGTCCAAAAGTGCTGACCATAGCCCAGAGTTGTCAGGTGTGAAGAGTTGGCACGGCGCATTAAGTTCTGTTTAAGCTGATTTATTGCTCAAACCTATACACAAGAATCTAGTTCAACTAACAGTCAGCACTAAATTGGTGTTATGTAAGAGTCAACAGAATTCAAGAGAAGTTGGAGTTGGATTACTTATGGGAATGTAAGGACTCTAGGTTGATTCCTATTGACACCCCCACCCCCCGACTCTGCCTGTCCTTCTACATCACCCTCACCTGCAACCTGGTCTGTCTCCAGAACACAGGCAAGACAGAAATTTCAGCAAGTCTAAAATTTTCTGAAAATAATTATCTATAGTACAATTGCCTGAAAAAAACCCCTCTCATTTGCTCTTCTTAAATCTTCCTTAAACCGGAAAAATATTTGACAGTTATTTGCCTAACACTCTAACTGATAAGAATGGAACACTTTGGAAGACCACGTGAATTTAAGCATATCAGTTGAATAAACCAATCTGAATACCTCCCAGTTTATTTTGATAAATTGTCTGCTTTCAGAATCTAATCTTATTGTCAGTCCTGTGGAACAACAGTGGCCACTCTACATACATTTATTTTTTATATATATAACATTGAACCTAACTGGGTTTACATTTGAATCAGATACTCGTACCCCTGATATATAGGATGGCTTTGTAAGGCCCATTGACCTTGATGGTCCTTATTTTGAATATATAATAACTCCAGGTAAACAAAAAAAAGTCAGATTCAGATAGATCAATCTAAAAAACAGAAAAAATCAGACCAATTCCCACCTTCATTTGTACATTTAACAACGGGGGAAATCTTTTGGACTGATTCATATATACCTAATTCATCTATCTGACTCAATTGTTTCAATTTGAAAGATTGATTGAATTAAGACAACCACTTAAATAGGAGCCAGCCATGTGCTGCAGCTGCCAAAAAAGCCAATATAGTTTTAGGCTGCATTAAAAGAGGGATAGAATCAAAATCACACAAAGTGTTAGTACCACTTTACAATGCCTTGGTAAGGCCATGCTTGGAATACTGCATGCAGTTTTGGTCAACATGATGTAAAAAAAATGTTGAGACTCTGGAAAGAGGGCAGAGAAGAGCAACAAAGATGATCAGGGGACTGGAGGCTAAAACATACGAAGAACAGTTGCTAGAATTGGGTATGTCTAGTTTAATGAAGGGAAGGACGAGGGGTGACATGATAGCAGTCTTCTAAGATCTCAGGGGCTGCTCCAAAGAAGAGAGAGTCAAGCTATTCTCCAAAGCACCTGAAGGCAGGATGAGAAGCAACGCATGGAAACTAACCAAAGAGAGAAGCAACCTAGAACTAAGGAGAAATTTTCTGACAGTTAGAGCAATTAATTAATGACTGGACAGCCATTTATCTGAAATGGTATAGGGTTTCCTGCCTGAGCAGGGGGTAATAACAACAACAACAACAACAACAACAACAACAACAACAACAACAACAACAACAACAACAATAATAATAATAATAATAATAATAATAATAATAATAATAATAATAATAATATTGGAAGGGACCTTGGAGATCATCTAGTCTAACCCCCTTCTCAGGCAGAAAACCCTATACAATTTCAGACGAATGGCTGTCCAGTCTCTTCTTAAAACCTTTCAGTGTTGGAGCATTCACAGCTTCTGGAGGCAGGTTGTTCCACTGGTTAATTGTTCTGACTGTCAGGAAGTTTCTCCTTAGTTCTATGTTGTTTCTCTCCTTGATTAGTTTCTGTCTATTGCTTCTTGTTGTGCCTTCAGGTGCTTTCGAGAACAGCATGACTCCCTCTTCTTTGTGGGTTGGACTAGAAGACCTCCAAGATCCCTTCCAACATCATCATCATCATCATCATCATCATCATCATCATCATCATCATCATCATTATTTTGTTTTTCCCTATGAAATTGTCCTAGGACTTCTATATTGAATTGGTCATAAGCCTAGTGTATGTGCCATTAAACTTTTTTTCTTGCATACATTAAACTAACATATTGGTCTCATTGTGATCATTGTGATACATTGATAAATTTCACCATAGGATCACTATCTCATTCCCACCTAGCTGCCCATTCATATAACCTGTGTACCTCCACCCACCCTCCACCCCAAAGTACTGATGAGTCACCGTGAAGGTCATTACAAATGAAAAATTTCATGGTCCATGGTTGTTTGTTCCAATCAGTTCAGCAGTTCATCACAAGCAAATGGTTATTTTCAGTAAAATTATCTATCTAAATGAGATGAACTAATGCTATCTCCCGTTAGTGCTGCTCTTTAAAATTTGTACTTTGAGTTATTCATTTCCATAAATAGTTTGCAGAAGAACTAGCACCAAACTGACATGTGCCCATTATCTTGTTAATAGGCCTTCCTGATTTAAATCTACTAGGAATGCAAATAACTGATAATTTTAGACTCATTAAGTAACTCTCTAGAGACTTATTTTAGCTAAATGTTCCAATGGGCATGTTAAGCACTTTGAATGGGACTGATAGAATTCTCTCCAAAATCTGTAAATTAAGGTTCTGAAGAGCGCCATGCAGTATGCATAATGAAACCCCCAGATGTAAATTAAAAAGATTTATACTGCTATATTCTGCTTACGTTATTGAATCTGAATGCTTCACAGGTTTTTATGAAGCAAATGAAGCACTGTTTTTTTTCCCCTTGAAGTTCTTTCTAAATAGTCACCGTGGAATCGTTCTTACAATGTTCCCTTCACATATTAAAGACAGAATTGTTCTTTCTGGTTATATATCATATTAAAGTTTTAAAAGCCCAAGGCACCAAAGCCAGCAATTCAATTGGTAGCAGTAAGCCAGTTTGCAGCTTTTTAATCAGTTTAGCCATCAATTTAATCAACTAACACTTCAGTCATTGAATCAGTGGGACACAGATTAATTTTTGAGGGTCTGGGAAGAAGAAGTGTGCCATTAGAACATGAAATGGGAACAAAAAGTAATAAAGGTTGGTTTTCCTTCTGTCTAGGAGTTGGTTTTTTTTATTATGACTACCAATGTGCATAACCATTAAAGATGCTAAATTCCTCTATGTTGGTCAACCTGTTATTGAATCGGGCATCAGCCTAATATTTAAAATATTGCAGATGACATTGATGAATTGATGGGCTAAGTGATTAAAGGGCATCTGAGTTATTAATGAAACGGTGGCTTAATAATTAAGGAAAGTAATTTACTGATACATGTAGAGAGTGAAAAAAATTTTTTTTTTTGTCATAACGGATTTTAGGCTAGTTGGGACCACCGAGCTGTGGAGTTCCTGGTGCTGCTGATGATATTAACCTAGATGGCTAATGGAAGCAAGTGGATAAGCACACAAGCCAGCTCCGAAAGCACCAGGAACTCCACAGATTCAATGTTTCCAAACATTTTAAAACCTAGTTAATGATGGAAATGTTGTTACAAAAAAAACAACACTCGAGCAAGACCTATGATTCACTGGATCCAAGTTGAATTAGACAATCTTCATAGAAAAAAAAGGAAATTAATGACCATATGTTACAGACTTCAACCAGAAGACATTCACAGCCTCTGTGCATCCAGAAACAAAGGTGGGGAAGGACTACTACAAATAAGAAAGTAGAGTTTGAATTCTTACATTCAAAGAAAAAAGAAGTGCCCCGGTTGAGAAGTTTGACGTATAAATTTCATAAATAAAAATAAATAAATGAGCTGAAAAAACAAGGAGGAAGCAACTCAAAGATGGATTAGCATCTGGAGTAGCCAGCCATTCAGCGGCCGGTGTCCACTTGAAATTGAAGCAACAGCAGCTAAAAAAAATAATAACATGGCTGTGGTTGACTTCTGTGACATCAATGATCCGAAATTAAGGATAAAAAACTAGATCATCTGATTGAAGTCATAGTGAACTCAAGGAATAAACAATGCCATGAGGGAGAGAACAATGAATCTGCAATAAGAGGCCAAGCATCCAAGACCAAGTACTGTACATACAGAGGGAGAAGGGAGAAAGAGGAGGAGGAGGAGGAGGAGGAGTAGAAGGAAGTGCAGCAGGAGGAGGAGCAGGAGGAGAAGGAGGAGGAGGAGAAGAAGGAGAAGGAAAAGAGGAGGAGGAGAAGGAGAAGGACAAGGAGGAGAAGAAGGAGAAGGAGGAGGAGGAGGAAGATGTCAAGGTATAAATCACCTTAGTAGAGGGCGAAGGACCGTGCTTCAGAGGATGCATGATGTGCATGAAGGAAGGAAATAAAACACGACGCATAATCTTCCTAAATACCTTTTACTTACAAAAAACTAAATATATGTTATAAAGAGAGCTAGCTGACTACATCCTAACGTAACAGACAGTAACAGCAAAGTGAAAGACAATAAAAAGAATAACTGTGAGAAACTTTTTCAAGACATGCGCACAAAACAGTCTGAAACCATAACATAGCTGCACATATGAGAGTCACTACGGTTTATTTATTTTATTTTATTTTAATTCCATTTATATCCCGCCCTTCTCCGAAGACTCAGGGCGGCTTACAAGCTTAGCAGTAGCCTTCATTCTATGTATATGCCTGCTTATTAGGGCTTTCCCCCCCCAAGCGACATTATTACAAAGTCAGCTTAATTGCCCCCAACAATCTGGGTCCTCATTTTACCTACCTCGGAAGGATGGAAGGCTGAGTCAACCTTACCAGATAAGCTATCACCACAGGTGCAGAGAGCAGGGGAGATGTAGAGTTAGAAATGAACTTTTCTGACGAACTAAAAAAACAACAACGTGCAGTGACAGAAGAGGAGAAGAACAATGAATGTGCAATAAGAGACCAAGCATCCAAGACCAAGTACTGTTCATACAGAGGGAGAAGGGAGAAAGAGGAGGAGGAGGAGGAGGAAGAGGAGTAGAAGGAAGTGCAGCAGGAGGAGGAGCAGGAGGAGAAGGAGGAGGAGCAGGAGGAGGAGAAGGAGGAGGAGGAGCAGCAAAAGGAGAAGGAGGAGGAGCAGGAGAAGGAGGAGGAGGAGCAGCAGGAGGAGAAGGAGGAGGAGGAGGAGGAGGAGGAGGAAGAAGAGGAAGTGGTGGTGGTTGCAGTAGTTGTCCGTTGGGATGTATGAAGAGAACTGAGCTTCACTGTTTGCAAAAACCCACGGACCATACGCCTGCCAAAGCTTTACAAAACAAGATGTCCAAAGTTGTGTGTGTGGTTTTTTTATATATATATATACAATTTCAGAATTCAGACTGATGGGCGCTTCGAACATAACACACCAGATTCCACTATTAAAGAAAAGAAGAAGGTGTGGTTCCTTTAACGGAGGGATGTCTGAAGATAGCCGAGTGGAGGAACAACTGCTGGAGAAAATAACAAAACCCCATGATTTACAAAGTGTAGTAAAAGACTATGGAAGGAGAGGGGAAAAAAAACAAAGATTGCCACACCGATTGTAACTGGAGCTCTTGGTGCAATCCCCCAAAGAACATAGAATAACAGAGCTGGAAGGGACCTTGAAGGTCTTCTAGTCCAACCACCCCTGCTCAAGCAGGAGACCCTGTACCATTTCAGATGCATTGTTGTCCATTCTCTTTTTGAAAGCCTCCAGTGATGGAGCACCCACAACTTCTGAACGCAATTACTAATGATTTAGAAATTCTAAATGGACTGCCCCTGACCCCATTAAGGTTTTTTTGCCAAAGTTGACTGCTCTTGAAACATCCTTCCAATGCAGAGCAGAGAACAGCATTTGCTTGCTGCCCTGCGTTGCCCCATGTCTCCCTTCTCCTTTCTGGAAATGGCAGCCCCATTTCCTGCCGCTTCTGCTTCCGGCGCAGCTCCTCTCTCTTCCCGAAAGCATTTCTTTGCTAACCTGCTTTCCAGTTCTGGCGCATTTCTCTTTTGCTACCGGGAAACGGAGTTTGTGGGACTAAAAAACGTTCAGTTAAACCTTCCAACTCCTTGTGAGATATTTTTTTTTCCCCCGCAAGAAGTTGGAAGGTCTGACTGAACTTTTTTTAGTTCTACAAATTCCATTGAAAAAAGGTGCTGGAATGCTGTTCCGTGCGTTCTATGACAAAAAAGCCCAGTATCTATCTATCTATCTATCTATCTATCAATCAATCTATCTATCTATCTATCTATCTATCTATCTATCTATCTATCTATCTATCTATCTATCTATCTATCTATCTATCTATCTATCCAGTGCTTTTTTTGTAAAAGAAAAAGGTGCCGGAACTCACACATGTCATACAACCCGCCTTGCCTACCCTACAAGGTTCCATCCAAAAAAGGTGCCAGAACTCCGTTCTGAGCATTCTATGAGAAAAAAAGCCCTGTATCTATCTATCTGTCTGTCTATCTGTCTATCATCTATCTATCTATCTATCTATCTATCTATCTATCTATCTATCTATCTATCTATCTATCTATCTATCTATCTATCTATCTATCTATCTATCTATCATCTACTGCTACCTACCTACCTACCTATCTATCTATCTATCTATCTATCTATCTATCTATCTATCTATCTATCTATCTACATGTGTGTGTGTGTGTGTGTATGTTAAATGTTTGTTAAGCATTCAGAATTCTTTGTTAGCAAGCCAAAAAAAATTACATACACACACACAAACACACATATATATATATATATATATATATATATATATATATATATATATATATATATATATATATATATATATATATATATATATATATATATATATACACATACACACACACACACACACACACACACACACATACAGAGAGAGAGAGAGAGAGAGAGATACATACATGAATTCTGTTGAAGGAAGCTCATAAGCAGCCTCCCTATTATATGTCACCTCCTCAATCCGATCACATTTTACACTGAAAATTCAGCCCAGCGTTTATTTGATGCCCCTTCCCCTTATCGTCAGCAAAGTTACTTGACTCGGTTCCCTGACCTTCTCTAAAATAACAGTTGTTGCTGCAGGGAAGGGACATGTGTGACACTTCTAATCCATCCTAGGAATGTTTTTAGTCTTTTAGCTTTGTTCATCATTCTTCAGCTGTCTTGCCTGAGGCAAAGTGGACAAACCCAACTTTGATTATACTTTAATTCAAGTTGATGTCAACCTGGGGAGGTATGAAAACTGCAACCCTGGACCTTTTATCATTATCATTATCATTATCATTATCATTATCATTATCATTATCATTATCATTATTATTGTTGTTATTGTTATTGTTATTGTTATTGTTATTGTTATTGTTATTGTTATTGTTATTGTTATTGTTATTGTTATTGTTATTGTTATTGTTATTGTTATTGTTATTGTTATTGTTGTTGTTGTTGTTGTTGTTGTTGTTGTTGTTGTTGTTGGTCACATAGCCAGCCTGATGTTTAGACCAACTTTGGCATTTTGGTCCAACTACGTCAAACACCTGGGATAGGCAGATGTTGGTGCTTAATAATATTCAAGATATTGTTGAAGGTTGTTGAGCTGTCCCCAGTAAAGCTACCTTTTTCAATTGAGTGATGAGATGATGATCATGATGATGGTGATCCTAATCACCATCAGTTTCAGATGTTTGTTAAAACAAGAATCTCCACATCTGGTTGGTCAATCGGGCAAAGTGAGCATTTGGCGGATCTTGACGCACTTGAGGATACAGTTGCAGGAATGCCTTGATCCTCACCCAGCTCTTCAATTAACTAATTTTTGAACTAATCTAGCTTCTTCTTTTTCCCCCCACTTGAGGGAAATGTCATTTCCCCCGACAACTCCTGCACGCTGCCATGCTTTGAAGATTTAACAGCAAGATAATGAAAACAGGAGTTTGTGATTAAAGGAACGCAGACAGATGTTGCTTGAGTAATGGGATTTGTCCTGACTCCGCAGGAAGAGTAAAAAGTCCCACTAACATATGACTCCTGTCATTAACATTTTTAATGAAAGCTACTGTAGGTGGCTGTGCACACAAATCCTAGTAAGTAAACTCCGGAGAATCAATTCACTAAGTACTTAAATTCCAATTACTTTTAAAGAACCACTGAACAACAGAATCCAAGAGTATCACTTAGAATTACGACTGTGTTTCTTTCCCAGGTTAACGTTTGTTAAATATTTTTTTCCTGTAATGCCATTTGTGGAGGGGGACTTAAAACCTCTGACTTTGATTGATCGAGCTCCCTCCAGATTACCTGGACACAGCTCTCCGTCGGTCTGACACAGGTTCACTTCTTGTAGGGCTGCAGAAAGACATATCCTACATACGGTGCATTTGATTAGATTGGAAGTTCATCCAGCTCGTAGATGAATCTTTTTTTCTGCTTTGGTTCCTGTCTCCTGGAATATCACATTCCTTTAGGTGAGATCCGTCCTGACTTACTTCCATAAAAGTGTCAAGAGCATTGGGCAGATCAGCATTAACCAACGTGGACAAAATGGGCATTTTGAGTCATTTCACCTTCTTAAAAGGAGCAGTTGTGGCACAGTGGGTAGAATGCAATACTGCAGGCTGCTTCCGCTGGCTGCCTGCAGTTCATTGTTCACTGGATCAAAGTTGACTCAGCCTTCCATCCTTCCGAGGTCAGTAAAATGAGGACCCAGATTGTTGGGGGCAAATATGCTGACTCTGTAAACTGCTTAGAGAGGGCTGTAAAGTACTGTGAAGCGGGAGATAAATCTAAGTGCTATTGCTATATAAGAGCCGCAGTGGCACAATGGTTAGATTGTAGTATTGCAGGCTAACTCTGCCCACAGTCAGCAGTTCAATCCTGACAAGGCTCAAGGTTGACTCAGCCTTCCATCCTTCCGAGGTCAGTAAAATGAGGACCCAGATTGTTGGGGGCAATGTGCTGACTCTGTAAACCTCTTAGAGAGGGCTGTAAAGCACTGTGAAGTGGTATATAAGTTGTTGTTGTTGTTAGTTGCAAAGTCACGTCTGACCCATTGTGACCCCATGGACAACTTTCCTCCAGGCCTTCCTGTCCTCTACCATCATCTGGAGTCCATTTAAGCTCACACCTACTGCTTCAGTGACTCCATCCAGCCACCTCATTCTCTGTCGTCCCCTTCTTCTATTGCCCTCGATCTTTCCCAGCATTAGGCTCTTCTCCAGTGAGTCCTTCCTCCTCATTAGGTGGCCAAAGTATTTGAGTTTCAACATTGGGATCTGGCCTTCTAAAGAGCAGTCAGGGTTGATCTCCTCTAGGACTGACGGGTTTGAACACCTTACAGTCCAAGGGACTCGCAGGAGTCTTCTCCAGCACCATAGTTCAAAGGCCTCAATTCTTTGGTGCTCAGCCTTTCTTATGGTCCAACTTTCACAGCCATAAATTGCAACTGGGAAGACCATAGCCTGGACTATACACACTTTTGTTGGCATGGTGATGTCTCTGCTTTTTAGTGTGCTGTCTAGATTTGCCCTAGCTTTCCTCCCCAGGAGCAAGCGTCTTTTAATTTCTTGGCTGCAGTCCCCATCTGTGGTGATCTTGGAGCCCAGGAAAATAAAATCTGCCACTACCTACATTTCTTCCCCATCTATTTGCCAGGAATTGAAAGGGCCAGATTGCATGATCTTGGTTTGCTTAATGTTGAGTGGTATATAAGTGCTAAGTACTACTGCTAAATGCTATTATGGTCTAGGGCAGGGGTTTTCAAACTTGGCCCTTTTATGTGTGCCTGGCTGAGGAATTCTGGGAGTTGAAGTCTACAAGTCATAAAGGGGACAGTTTTGAAGACCCCTGGTCTAGGGGAATGTCATTTTCCTGTCAGAAGTGAAGAACCAAGGAGAGTTCCAATTTTGCATCCAATTCTGGTCACCCCGATATATATATATAAAAAAACAAGTTATTGACGCTCTAGAAAAAGGGCAGAGAAGAACAAGAAAGATGATTAGAGCAAACACATGATGGACAGTTGCAGGAGTGTGAGTGTGTCTAGTCTAATGAAAAGGAGGACTAGGGGTGACATGAGAGCAGTCTTCCAATATTTGAGGGGCTGCCACAGAGAAGAGGGGGGCAACTTGTAAGACAGGAAGCGAGAAAAGCTTGCCTGCAGAAGTTGTGGATGCTCCATCACTGGAAGTTTTCAAGAAGAGGTTTCTCTCCAATGTTTCGCCTCTTGAAGAGCATCCACCAGGATCTGATGTTGTTTGGGCATGCAATGTCCTATAACGCAGTCCTGAGGAGAGGAGTTGAGGGGTGACATGATAGCAGTGTTCCAGTATCTCAGGGCCTGCCCCCAATAAGAGGGAGTCAAGCTATTCTCCAAAACACCCGAAGGCAGGACAAGAAGCAATGGATGGAAACTAGTCAAGGAGAGAAGCAACCTAGAACTAAGGAGAAACTTCCTGACAGTTAGAACAATTAGCCAGTGGAACCACCTGCCTCCAGAAGCGGTGAATGCTCCAACACTGGAAGTTTTTAAGAAGAGACTGGGCGGCCATTTGTCTGAAATGGTATAGGGTTTCCTGCCTGAGCAGGGGGTTGGACTACATGACCTCCAAGGTCCCTTCCAACTTCTTCTTCTTCTTCTTCTTCTTCTTCTTCTTCTTCTTCTTCTTCTTCTTCTTCTTCTTCTTCTTCTTCTTCTTCTTCTTCTTCTTCTTCTTCTTCTTCTTCCTCCTCCTCCTCCTCCTCCTCATTATTATTATTATTATTATTATTATTATTATTATTATTATTATTATTATTATTATTATTATTATTATTATTATTATTATTATTATTAGTCCAGGATGTGAGGGGCCTGTAGATATTTTCTCAGCCCTCTTTCTGACCAGTGCAGTATATGGGTCCTCAATGGTTGCGATAATTTTTTTCCTGCAGTTCTGACGGTCTGTTTGAGCCTGTAACCTGTCCTGTCCTGTACCTGTGAGAATAGCATGTGAAGGTGACAGAAATACGTCTTCGACAGAAGAGGAAAAGAAGAGAGATGTTAGTTAGATTTGGTTAGAGGGAGGTATGGAGAGAGGAGGTCGAGCTGCAGAGGTTTTTAGAAAAAGGCTTAGGAATAGAAGCCCAGA
The DNA here is from genome assembly GCF_964194415.1 of Vipera berus. Classification (NCBI taxonomy): domain Eukaryota; kingdom Metazoa; phylum Chordata; class Lepidosauria; order Squamata; family Viperidae; genus Vipera; species Vipera berus. The sequence continues at coordinate 75,080,973 of NC_138209.1, read as the reverse complement.
AAAAAAAAACAACGAAAAAAATAAAATAAGACTTATAACTCTAGACAGAAAGAGTATTTTTCCTGTTCTGTTTTACCAGGCCAGAAACAATCATTCGGTCAGTTTTTGAGCCGCTGATCATGAAAGAGCAATTGAGACAACACAGGCCCCAGCTGAGCAATTTCACAGAGGTCGATTTGACTTAACTGGTTAAACATTTGCTTGCAAAGATCAGTGCATGCCGTTTATTTAGATGAAGGCACGAATGGATAGGTGTGAAAGAAGGAATAGATGTGACTCACTCAGAGCAGATCATAATATCATAAGGGTGCAGTCTGAAAAAGAAATCAACTTATGCTACGCAGAAACATGTATCTATAGAAATCTAAGAAGAAAACTAGAACTAAGAAGAAATTTCCTGACAGTTAGAAGAATTAATCAGTGGAACAACATGCCTCCAGAAGCTGTGAGTGCTCCAACACTGGAAATTTTTAAGGAGAGACTGACAACCATTTGTCTGAAATCGTAGAGGGTTTCCTGCCTGAGCAGGGGGTTGGACTAGAAGACCTCCAAGGTCCCTTCCAACTCTGTTATTCTATTCTATTCTATTCTATTCTATTCTATTCTATTCTATTCTATTCTATTCTATTCTATTCTATTCTATTCTATTCTATTCTATTCTATTCTATTCTATTCTATTCTATTCTATTCTATTCTATTCTATTCTATTCCTGTTCTGTTGTTCTGTTCTGTTCTGTTCTATTTCTACTCTACTCTATTCTACTCTACTCTACATTCCATTATTCTATTCTATTCTATTCTATTCTATTCTATTCTATTCTATTCTATTCTATTCTATTCTATTCTATTCTATTCTATTCTATTCTATTCTATTCTATTCTATTCTATTCTATTCCTGTTCTGTTGTTCCGTTCTGTTCTATTTCTACTCTACTCTACTCTACTCTACTCTACTCTACTCTACTCTACTCTACTTTCCACTATTCTATTCTATTCTATTCTATTCTATTCTATTCTATTCTATTCTATTCTATTCTATTCTATTCTATTCTATTCTATTCTATTCTATTCTATTCTATTCTATTCTATTCTATTCTATTCTATTCTATTCTATTCACAAGACATTAATGATATCTATTTTTTCTCTGTTATCTTCTGAAATAAGTGCATGGACATAAGGTTGAAGGTCTTTCCAATTTCAAACCTCTGGAAAAGGAACATTCTTAGATTGGAACGTACAGCTAGTTTTTGAAGAAACCAAGAAATATCTCTTTAAAACAAATTCTACATTGACCAATGATCCATATTTCCTCCCCTCTCAAAAAGTAAAATATTGGCATTGTTTATATGGTTGACTAGTGAATTGCTGTAAAATGTAAAATAATTATCATTTCAATAATTATCATTGTTGTCAACTCATTTATCAATTTCTATCTGTAGGTACAAAAGTCTTTTTTTTGCCCAGTACCTATGAAAAATTTTAAAGTGGCCATGAACAGTTCAAAATGGTAACTAATTTCTTTGAACATTCTTTCCCTGGGAAGTTTGTTTCCAAATAAAACTAATTTCTTTGCAGCATTCAAGGAGAAAGAAGAAGAACAGATGCCTTTGTTGATAAAATATTTGATCATACGTTCAGTATCCTTTAATTTTGGAATGGTGGCGGAATGGAATATTGTCGGGGAAACAGTATTTCTTTTCACATAACATGTGCAATATAGTCAACTGTTATGTTAATAAACTCCACTTCTTCTCTAATTTTTTTTTCCAATTTAAAAAAGAAACTAAGATAGCCTGTAAAAATAGCAGTGAATACTGGTAGAGAAATGTCACTGAATTTGAGGTTCTTAATACCTAATAACAGAAAAGCACAAAATATAAAACAAAACCCAAAGCCAGTTAGAAATGTGTTTGAAATAAGATCCTACTGTAAGAAGAAAACATTGGACTAAGATAAGACCCCATTTCCTCCTTGTGTGCATTTTGCTCCCTTCCTTCCCATCTTTGTTAATTTTTAATCAATGTTAGTACTCTATGTATTGTTTTAATGTTTCACATTGTTGATTGTAAGTCTCCTAGAGTCACCGCCAGGCAAGATGGGCAGCATATAAGTTTAATAAATAAAAGAAATAAAAAATAGTTCATGTGGCAAAGAAAAAAAATGCATTATTCTTGAACTAATGGACTAGTTCAAGGGACTTTACATAGCAAACCAACAAACATTTAAACAAAATCAGCCATAATAATAATAATAATAATAATAATAATAATAATAATAATAATAATAATAATAATAATAATAATAATAATAATAATAATAGTTATAGTTTATAGTTTATTAAATTTTTATACCGCCCTTCTCCCGAGGGACTCAGGGCGGTGAACAGGGCATATAATAAAAATACAGAATACAAAAGTTAAGAACAAATTAAATTATTGCCCAAATAAAACAGTAAAAATGTACAAATATTAAAACCCAAGTTAACTCCCCATCAGGCCAGGCCAGCTTGTTCAAATAAATGGGTCTTTAAGCCGCGCCGGAAGGAGCGGAGATCCGGTGCCATCCGGAGCTCAACCGGCAGTTGATTCCACAAAGCCGGGGCGCCCACAGAGAAGGCCCTCCCCCTGGGGGCCACCAGCCAGCATTCTCTGACCGGAGGCACCCTGAGGAGGCCCTCTCTGTGGGAACGCACAGGGCGGAGGGGAGTCGACGCCGGCAGCAGGTGGTCCCCGAGGTATTCCGGACCCATGCCATGTAAGGACTTAAAAACCATCACCAAGACCTTGAACCTCACCCGGAAGACAACTGGTAACCAATGCGGCTCGCGGAGCAAAGGTGTAACATGAGAGTACCGGGAAACTCCCAAGACAACTCTCGCGGCCGCATTCTGTACCAGTTGGAGCCTCCGAGTGGTCTTCAAGGGAAGCCCCATGTAGAGAGCATTGCAATAGTCAAGACGAGAGGTCACGAGCGCATGAGTGACCGTACACAGGGCATCCCGGTCCAGATAGGGCCGCAACTGACGCACCAGGCGAACCTGAGCGAAAGCCCCCCTAGTCACGGCTACTATATGGTCTTCTAAGGTAAGCCGTGAATCTAGGAGGACTCCCAAGTTGTGAGCCCTATCCACGGGGGGTAAAAACTCACCCCCCACAGAAAGCGATGGAACATTTTGAATGTCCCGGGATGCCGGAATGTACGGCCACTCAGTCTTGTCAGGGTTGAGTTGAAGTCTGTTCCTCCCCATCCAGACCCGAACCGCCTCCAGGCAACGGGACATCACAGCGAGGGCATCACTGGGGTGGTTTGGGGTTGAAATGAAAAGTTGGGTATCATCGGCATATTGATGATACCCAACTCCAAAACCACGAATGATCTCACCCAGCGGTTTCATATAGATGTTGAACAGGAGAGGCGAGAGAACCGACCCCTGAGGAACTCCACAAACGAGAGACCTAGGGGTCGATCTCTGCCCCCCTGCCAACACCGACTGCGAGCGTCCCAGGAGATAGGAGGAGAACCACCGAAGAACCGTGCCTCCCACTCCCAATCCCGAGACGACGCAGCAGGATACCATGGTCGATGGTATCGAAAGCCGCCGAGAGGTCTAATAGGACTAGGACAGAGGAATATCCCCTATCCCGGGCCCTCCAGAGATCATTCACCAGAGCGACCAATGCCGTCTCCGTGCTGTACCCGGGCCTGAAACCCGATTGGCACGGGTCCAAATAATCCGCTTCATCCAGGACCAGAGGGAGCTGATGCGCCACCACACTCTCAACAACCTTCGCAAGAAAGCGGAGGTTGGAGACTGGACGAAAGTTGTTCAACACAGCTGGGTCCAAGGCAGGCTTCTTGAGGAGAGGTCTCACCACCGCCTCCTTCAAGACGGTGGGGAAATTACCCTCACTCAAAGAAGCAGATATAACCGCCTGGAACCAGCCTCGTGTCCTCTCCCTAGCTGCATAAACCAGCCAAGAAGGGCACGGGTCCAATAAACATGTGGTGGAGCTCAATCTCCCCATAATCCTGTCCACTTCATCAGGGGTCACAGTGTCAAACTCCTCCCAGATAACATTGACAAGACCGCCCGTGTCCTGATCATCAGACTCTGCCCAGCTGGAGACCAAACCGGTCCGAATCTGAGCGATTTTATCCGACAGATGTTGACCAAACTCCTCGGCACGACCCTGCAAGGGATCCTCTCTCACCTCCTGATTAAGGAGGGAGCGAGTCACCCTAAACAGGGCGGCCGGGCGATTATCTGCGGACGCGATGAGGGAAGAGAAGTAATTACACCTTGCCGCCCTCATCGCTGCGAGATAAGACCTAATATAGGTTCTTAACCGCAACCGGTCAGATTCGGATCGGCTGGACCTCCAACAGCTCTCTAGGCCCCGTTTCCGACGCTTCATCTCCCGGAGCTCCACGGAGAACCATGGAGCTCGTTGGGATCTGCACCGGGTCAGGGGCCGCAAGGGTACAACTCGGTCCAGTGCCTCAGTGGCTGCCCTTCCCAGGCTTCCACTAAGGCATCCGCCGAGCTGTGAGCGACGGAGGCAGGTGGGGATCCCAGCGCTGCCTGGAACCCATCAGGGTCCATTAAGCGCCTGGGGCGGTACCATCTAGTTGGTTCCGCATCCCCATGGTGGGGGGTGGTAAAACGGAAGACCAGCCGCAGGAGATGATGATCGGTCCATGACAGGAGCATAATAAATGGAGAGCCCCCACCTAGATCATCGAACCACCGTCCAGATAAGAAAACCAAGTCAAGGGTGTGGCCTCTCTCATGAGTTGGTTCAGAAATTACCTGCGTCAGGTCCATGGCCGTCATGGAAGCCATGAACTCCCGAGCTAACTCAGATGACCCTCCCAGGGATGGTAGATTGAAGTCACCCAAAACTAGAAGTTTGGGGAACTCAATCACCAAGCCGGAGAGGAAATAATAATAATAATAATAATAATAATAATAATAATAATAATAATAATAATAATAATAATAATAATAATAATAATAATAATAATAATAATAATAATAATAATAATAATAATAATAATAATAATAATAATAATAATAATAATAATAAGAAGAAGAAGAAGAAGAAGAAGAAGAAGAAGAAGAAGAAGAAGAAGAAGAAGAAGAAGAAGAAGAAGAAGAAGAAGAAGAAGAAGAAGAAGAAGAAGAAGAAGAAGAAGAAGAAGAAGAAGAAGAAGAAGAAGTAGTTGTTGGAAGGGACCTTGGAGGTCATCTAGTCTACTTCTCTATTTGCATTAATTATTGAGGTTGGAATAAGGACCTCAAGGATTTGCACTGGCAGATGTTTACAGCTTTCTTTAAACATTCGTCAAGAACATTTGACAAAATAACAGAATAGAAGAGTTGGAAGGGACCTTGGAGGTCATCTAGTCCAATCTCCTGCTCAAGTGGGAGACAGTACAGCATTGTGAACAAATGGTTGTTCAACCTCTTTTTAGAAACCTCCAGTGTGGGAGCACCCACAACCTCTGGAGGCAACACGTTCCACTGATTAATTGTTGTCACCGTCAGGAAATTTCTCCTTAATTCTAGGTTGCTTCTCTCCTTGATTGGTCTCCATCCGTTGCTTCTTGTCCTGCTTTCTGGTGCTTTGGAGACTAGCTTGACCCCCTCTTCTTTATAGCAACCCCTGAGATATTGGAACACTGCTATCATGACAATGGATTTTTACCAGCTGCTACTATTATTGCTATCTTGTCTACCCAACTCTACTACAGCTAGTCATAGAAAGCAAGGCACCATGAGCTGCTCTTAAACAAGCCCTAGCAGATGAAGAAAAATTGTCAGTTCAATGCAGCCTCCTTTTTTTCTAATACAAATACTTCTGAAGCTGCCAGGCTATCCCCCCCCCCCCTTTTAGTGGATTTTGCAGGGAGAGGGAAAATATCTTCACTGTAGTCTCACATTTTTCCCATTAATGTCAACAGGAATAGACAACACTAAGTGCTTTGAAATGTCTTTGCATGTCTCCATTATCTCTGCCTTAATGGCTCATAGAGTTAGAATTTCATAAGGTCCAGGAAAGATGTGGTGGTGGTTCCATTACTCCATTACATATAAGGAATGGCTGCTGGAATTGGATATGTCTATTTAATGAAGAGAAGGATGAGGAGGGACATGATAGCAATCTTCCAATATCTCAGGGAAGAGGGAGTCAAGCTATTCTCCAAAGCCCCTGAAGGCAGGACAAGAAGTAATGGATGGAAACTAACCAAAGAGAGAAGCAACCTGGAACTAAGGAGAAACTTCCTGACAATCAGAACAATCAGTCAGTAGAACGACTTGCCTCCAGAAGTTGTGAATGCTCCAACACTGAAGGTTTTTAAGAAGAGTTTGGACAAGAAATAGTATAGGTTTTCCTGCCTGAGCAGGGTTGGACTAGAAGACCCCCAAGATCCCTTCCAACTCTGTTATTCTATTCTATTCTGTTCTGTTCTACACACATACACACATACACACACACACACACAAATTGAGAAATTGTGCATCAGTTATAGTGAATGAGCTCTGCAGTTCCAACAGTTGCTTGCAATCCAAGTTAATGACCCAGCGAATTACTAGCAAAGATGGATTTGATTTTAATGTAATGTTTGCAACAATTTAAGCTCCACTCTTCATATTATGTTTGAATGCCTCAAGGCAATCTTGGGGCTGTTATTTTAATGGGGTGTCATTGCTTGAGTGTCCATTAGCTGTCAGAGTTTAAGTAATTTCCAGGTACCTTAATTTTAAGATGGCACTAAATTACATTGTTGTTAATTGTTCTACATTTCTGCTATGTCATGCATAAGCTAATTGGTAAGGTTTTTTTAAAAAAAAAATAATAATAATGGGAAACTGAATATGATACAAATCAGCTTAAAACCATAAAATGTCCTATAATGTTAACTTCATAAATACTCCGCTCAGGAAAATGGTGTGCATTTAGCCTATTGCCATCTGTCTTCATTGTTGGATCATTTTTAAATGCTATAGTTAGAAAAAGAAATTCAAATTGGAAATTGTCTTCAGCACTGACAGTTTCTTCAAGAACTCTGGAGCTTCCTTCTTGATATTAACAGAGTAAATACGGAAAGTGAGGAGAGAACTGTGATTTAAAACAATAACAACAATAATCCTGGACAACTGAAATAGGATTATTCAGCCTTGCCATCCATGAAAATTCTGTGCAATTCACAACCGCAGATACAGACAAACTTGGGTTTAATTTTTTTTAAAAAAGGTAAATAACGGCTCCTCCAGATGTTGAGATATTCATCCTCATTTCCCTGCCTTTTGACATTCTTTAGTTTTGTTCAACTTTAGTCGTCCAAGCCGAAATTTCCAAAAGTTGCCCTACACGTTTCCTTTAAATAGCTTGCAACAAAAGGATCAGGTGGAGCAAGCATCTACCTTTGTGGAAGTTTGTTTAACTGATTGAGCTCATATTTGCGCTCTTTGAAACACAGAGGTAGTTTGTCAGCTCAGGAAATTCCAAACACAACTTGAGAAAGGGAAATATTTATAGCTCAGGGCTGAATGTGGGATCCTCTGTAGTCTCTGTCTTGAGCTTGCATGGTTTCTTGCAGATGTTTCATTACCCAAACTAGGTAACCCCATCAGTGCTAGGGGTGGAGATATCCCTGCAGGCAAATCTTTCCTATTTGCATGCTATCTGAAGTGTTTGACACCCCTATGTGTTATCATAAAGCACTGATGGTGTTACCTAGCTTGGGTAATGAAAGGTCTGCAAGAAAACAAACAAGCTCAGAGAGCACCAAGGATCCCACAGTTCTTTACTTCCTCCTCCTCCTCCTCCTCCTCCTCCTCCTCTTCCTCCTCCTCCTCCTCCTCCTCCTCCTCCTCCTCCCTTCTAACACTGAAGATGTTACTTAGTTGGGTCATGAAAGGTCTATGAGAGAAACAACCCAGCTCAGAGAGCACCAAGGACACCACAGTCCTCCTACTCCTCCTCCTCCTCCTCCTCCTCCTCCTCCTCCTCCTCCTCCTCCTCCTCCTCCTCCTCCTCCTCCTCCTCCTCTCTGCAAACCCCACTCTCTTCTGGCACTAATGATGTTACCTAGTTGGGTAATGAAACTTCTACAAGAAAATAACCAAACTCAGGAAGCACCAACGTCACCACAGTTGTCCTCCTCCTCCTCCTCCTCCTCCTCCTCCTCCTCCTCCTCCTCTCTGCAAACCCCACTCCCTTCTGGCACTGCTGATGTTACCTAGTTGGGTAATGAAACGTCTGCAAGAAAACAAACATGCTCAAGGAGCACCAACGTCACCACAGTTGTTGTTGTAATCCTCCCCTTCCCCCTCCCCCTCTTCTAGCACTCAGAAAGCACCACAGACCCCTCAAAATAAAGCCTGTGTGAGATCTAGTCACATGATGCTCTAAAAACTCTGATCATCATTCATCTTATTAAACTGGACATCAGGTACACTGACTACCCAAACTCCCTTCTTGCACAGCCTTACTACTACAGGTGGAAAACATCATGCTGGCCTTTCGGAATGATGTATGAGGAAGGTAAGTTTGCAAGCCGCTCTCTTGATATTCATGAAAAACACCTGTTTGGAAAGCATCGGAGGTTTTAGCCATTACTCCAATAACCTTTAGATGGGAAATCAATTGATGTTGTACATTTGTTGCACGTGCTCCAAATAATACAGTCCTCAACAAACGTCGGTAGCAGAAGAGATGTTAAAGACGTGTTGGAAGTTGCAACAGCTTGCCAAGAATGATGCCCCACCCCCCACCCCTTAATTATTTATTTTCACCTTTGGTGAGATGGGCAGCTATATAAATTGGATCGATAAATTTTGCACCCCGCTTTTTCTGCTATAATTTACCAATTGACCTACCTGTACTGCATGGGAGATTAAGGAAGTGTGGACTCTACGGAATCAAAATGTACTGCTGACGCGGTCATGTCCATGTTGGTGCAAACCAGTATGTGAAGAAGAGGCCATCTACATTAAAACTGATCAGCCCTCTCTCAAAAGAGGGGGAGGGATATGACACCACCTAGCCCCTGTTTACAACACAGTCCTTTCAGCAGTTCCAAGAAGGCTCCACACCCATTTGCACCACTCGGGTGACCCTGAGGACACAGATCAACCTCCAAGTGGCCTCAACGTCTTTCAGAAAGAGTAGTAATAATCAGATGACTTCAATGACTTCAAGACCTAAGCAGAGGTTTTTTTTTATTTTTTATTAAAAAGTTTTATAAAAGTTACAATACAAACCCACCCCCAAACCACCCCCCTCCCCCTCCCCCACTTCCCAGAACTGAACACAGGGTTACAAAAATAACAATCAAAATCTAAATAACATTAACCAACTATATATGTAACCAAGTTCCTAACGCACTTTAACTCCCCTTTAACATGAACACAAACAAGATAAAAGTAATAATAATAATAACATAAAAACAAAATAATATCCATATTCTTAAACAATACTAATAATAAAAATAATAACTAATAAAAATACCATAAAAACATACTAATATTAATAATATTCTTTAATTCATTCATAAGCTAGATGAAACTTTTTAGTCCCATATTTGTTCTGAATATAATCTATCCATCTTCTCCAGACAAGACCTAAGCAGAGTTTGAGTTAGCCTGCTTCAGACTTGTGTAGGATCCTATAAGATTCCACGAACATAGTTAGATGTTAACTGGCATCCAGTTCAAATCTTGCAGCAGTGACATCAACATTGCATTGAAACACGGCCAGACAAATGAGGTAACTGAAGCAATTCAACATTTACAAGACAAATCTTGGTAATTTGTCACAGGAACTTTGCACATCCGTAGCCAAGACTAATTTAACAAGATAGAACTCAATCTATAAAGTGTCACTGTTACTTCTTAAACTGTAATTGCAATGTTAAATCCTATCTTTAAGGTGTACCTAATTTGTATCAGTCTCATAAATGCTTGTCTCAGACAAAATGCGTATACTTCATCTAAGGGTGGACTTTGCTTCGGTTTTGTACTAACTGAATAAAAATATGCACGAGGGAGTAAGCATGTATTTATCATCTGAGCACATCAAAATTAGCATCATAATTAGTTCCACCATAAGTATTTTTTTCCTTAGAAGAAAAGTCAATGAATCATTGTAAACAAGTTTTGTTTAATTCTCTGCTCATAAATTTTCTAGGCTGATTTATTAACTATAAACACTTAAGTCTGTAAGGATGATATATGAATACTGTTGTGCTTGTCCATATGCAAGTGTTTTAGAAATATTTAATAACTGTGTGTGTGTGTGTGTGTGTGTGAGAGAGAGAGAGAGAGAGAGAGAGAGAGAGAGAGAGAGAGAGAGAGAGATCAGTCTCACTACTATTACGTTACTGAGGCCAATAACAAAAGTAATAAAAAATCAATCTAATAACAGAAATAACAAATTTGTTTGGAATGTTCACTGTGTCCTGACAAGTAATGCATTTTTCTTTTGTTTCCTATATTGGCAGCTTCTATAAAAGAAAATTGAACTGGGTTGGGAAACTGCATGCATGTGTGCATGCACACACACAAAAATATATATTCCAAATGTTGGGAAGAAGGAAAAGAACAGAACAGAAAGGGAACAGAAAAGAAAAGAAAAGAAAAGAAAAGAAAAGAAAAGAAAAGAAAAGAAAAGAAAAGAAAAGAAAAGAAAAGAAAAGAAAGGGAAGAGAAGGGAATGGAAGATGGGGAAGGGAGAGAAAGAATGAAATAAAGGAAGGAAGGAAGGAAGGAAGGAAGGAAGGAAGGAAGGAAGGAAGGAAGAAAGAAAGAGAAAGAAAGAAAGAGAAAGAAAGAAAGAAAGAAAGAAAGAAAGAAAGAAAGAAAGAAAGAAAGAAAGAAAGAAAGAAAGAAAGGAATCATTAGATCTCAATGCTACCTATACTTTGTTTTGAACAGCCATTTTGGTCTGCTGAGAGAAACATATGCCCATTTTCTTGACCCACAATTAAAATGCTCAATGAAAAAGTACCGTACCTTATCTGCATCAGTGGTTCTTTCTTAAAAAAATTTACCAAAGCATTGTATATTCTTCCAGGAAAAGCTCTTCAGAATCCTATAAAACAATGATATTTCATTTTCCTTAAATGGAAGATGCTGACTTAAGGATAAGGAAACAAAAATTAATAACCGAACAAAAAAGGTACAATCGTTGGAAAGTGCAGACATGAACACTGTTATTATTCCCACCATAGTATTAGAGCTGCATAATAAACCAGTATTAATTACAGATAAGGGGTATTGGATGCTATAATTCACAACACAGTCTTTTTAAACTGGGGAACAGTGTCTCTCTGTGTGGCTGTGCAATTTTTACCTGAGAAATAAATACTATTGAGTTTGCGTTTGGTGCTTCTGCCACTGATCTGGATTTTTATTTTATTTATTTATTTATTTATTTATTGGGGTTATCCTACTGATGTATTTTCGTTGGCTTTGTGTTCATTGTTTATTCAACTGTTCTATTATTTGACTTCTGTTTACGCGCCTTTCCTATGCTTCCTTTTTAATTATTGAAAGCTGCATAGAGTAGCACCACGGTGAGACAGGCAGCAAATATATTAAATAAATAAAGAATAAAATATATTTATGTGCTCCATCCATGCCAAATTTCTTTTACATCTCTGCGCAGGACACTGTAGTGAAAAGTGAAAGTCGATAACTGACTTCTATGTTTCCCGTCTTCCCTTCCCCCCACAAAAAGAGAGACGACTCCCATGGATACTTCCCCAGATACCTCTCCAGATGTCAGCTCAGAGGAGGATGAACTAGTTCCAGGCACAGGTGGAGGGGAGTTGGTCAATGGCTCCGAGCAGCCACGTGAGAGGGATGTGGCTGAAGGACAGTTGCAGCAGGACAGGCTTCAGGTGGAGAAAACATGCACCTGTAGCTGGTCTTTGATGACCAGCACCTGATCTTCCACCTGACCCAAGAACAGGTAGGGCAGAGAAAAGGCAAGAGCAGAGAAGGTCAGCCAGACTACTTAAGAGTAGAAAGCCTCACCTTTGTTGATGGGCTGCACCAGAAGCTGGCTATTTAGCACAGAAAAACAGATGGAGGCGATGCTGGGTACAGCATCTTCATTTCCTAGCTGTGTGTTTTCTGATCATTGTGATTCTTGCCTCGCTGTGGATTGACACCGTGCCTTGACTTGGATCGTGCCTTGTGAACTCTGGATTTTTCTTGCCTCTTGTGTTGTGGATTTAATTTTGCCTGGTGCGTTTATTTTGATTGGAAAACTTTCAAGTGCCTTGTGGACTTGCTGGCCATTGCTCTATGGACTAGCATCGGTCTGCTTGTGGCTGGACTTAATTGGGACAGTTCTGGGGTTTTGGTGAAGGGAGTTGCAGGGGAATATTAATAAACCCACTAAACCACAGTTACATGTCTGTGTGTGTGTGTGTGACCGGGACAGTACACCCAGGTACAATACTATTCAACTCATACATCAATGCCAAAGGACTATTGGGCTATAGTCCCAAAGCTTTGCAAGAACCACTGACTCCAGCCCCCAGAATATGAGAAAGGTTTTGTCTTTTGCCAGAATCAATCAACTATCTTTAAATCCACCTGGATCTCTTTCAACTATCCATGAAAAAGAATGAAAAATGAAAAGAGAGAAAGAGATTCAATACCAGATGGTAATTCTGTCTAAAGAGACTGGAGCCAATAACAAAGGTTATCCTAGCAACGGTTTTTCTTGCCCCAAAACACCCTAGGTAGCTTAAAAAGTGAAAATTATGCTTTTGCTAATGAGCACCAGGTCATCCACTATTTATTTTTATTTTTTTTTTTAAAAAAAAATCAGACTCTTGCTTCTACACTGCATTATTTTTATGCATGCAAAAAGATTCATTTGCTGAGAGGGAATGCATCTGAATGATTTTGATAAACGTCTGCCAGAGCTTTAAAATATAAATGTTTATGCATGAGAATTTTCCCGCCAACGTTCAAAATTTCCCCATTAAATAATTGAAGAGAATGTCAAAGCCCACATGGGTGAGTTTAAAGGAAGCATAAACCTATCATTAACCTAAATTATCACCCGCTAAAGAATTTTTAGAAAATGTCAATCATGATTACATGCTTTTAATCCT
>NC_138209.1:74965333-75065333 GCF_964194415.1 Vipera berus | reverse complement strand
GATAGATAGAGTGATAGATAGAGATAGATAGAGATACATACATACAGATAGATAGATAGATAGATAGATAGATAGATAGATAGATAGATAGATAGACAGATAGAGTGATAGATAGATAGATAGAGTGATAGATAGAGATAGATAGAGATACATACATACAGATAGATAGATAGATAGATAGATAGATAGATAGATAGATAGAGTGATAGATAGATAGATAGAGTGATAGAGTGATAGATAGATAGAGTGATAGATAGATAGATAGAGTGATAGATAGAGTGATAGATAGAGATAGATAGAGATACATACATACAGATAGATAGATAGATAGATAGATAGATAGATAGACAGATAGAGTGATAGATAGATAGATAGAGTGATAGATAGAGATAGATAGAGATACATACATACAGATAGATAGATAGATAGATAGATAGATAGATAGATAGATAGATAGATAGATAGATAGAGTGATAGATAGATAGATAGAGTGATAGATAGATAGATAGATAGAGTGATAGATAGATAGATAGAGTGATAGATAGAGTGATAGATAGAGATAGATAGAGATACATACATACAGATAGATAGATAGATAGATAGATAGATAGATAGATAGATAGATAGATAGATAGATAGATAGATAGAGTGATAGATAGATAGATAGAGTGATAGATAGATAGATAGATAGAGTGATAGATAGATAGATAGAGTGATAGATAGAGTGATAGATAGAGATAGATAGAGATACATACATACAGATAGATAGATAGATAGATAGATAGATAGATAGATAGATAGATAGATAGATAGATAGATAGATAGAGTGATAGATAGATAGATAGAGTGATAGATAGATAGATAGATAGAGTGATAGATAGATAGATAGAGTGATAGATAGAGTGATAGATAGAGATAGATAGAGATACATACATACAGATAGATAGATAGATAGATAGATAGATAGATAGATAGATAGATAGATAGATAGATAGATAGATAGAGTGATAGATAGATAGATAGAGTGATAGATAGATAGATAGATAGAGTGATAGATAGATAGATAGATAGAGTGATAGATAGATAGATAGAGTGATAGATAGATAGATAGATAGAGTGATAGATAGATAGATAGAGTGATAGATAGATAGATAGATAGAGTGATAGATAGATAGATAGAGTGATAGATAGATAGATAGATAGAGTGATAGATAGATAGATAGATAGATAGATAGATAGATAGATAGATAGAGTGATAGATAGATAGATAGAGTGATAGATAGATAGATAGATAGAGTGATAGATAGATAGATAGAGTGATAGATAGAGTGATAGATAGAGATAGATAGAGATACATACATACAGATAGATAGATAGATAGATAGATAGATAGATAGATAGATAGATAGATAGATAGATAGAGTGATAGATAGATAGATAGAGTGATAGATAGATAGATAGATAGAGTGATAGATAGATAGATAGAGTGATAGATAGAGTGATAGATAGAGATAGATAGAGATACATACATACAGATAGATAGATAGATAGATAGATAGATAGATAGATAGATAGATAGATAGATAGATAGAGTGATAGATAGATAGATAGAGTGATAGATAGATAGATAGATAGAGTGATAGATAGATAGATAGAGTGATAGATAGAGTGATAGATAGAGATAGATAGAGATACATACATACAGATAGATAGATAGATAGATAGATAGATAGATAGATAGATAGATAGACAGACAGACAGACAGACAGACAGACAGACAGACAGACAGACAAAACACACACACACACATGAAGAAATAATAGAATTTTCAAACTTCTGATAAGGCTTCAAAAGTAATCCTTTTGCTCTAATCTTAATGGATTCTGGTGCTATAAAGTAAATAGGTGCTTTATTTGATACGTACGTTATGTACAAAGATAGCATTGAAATCAGTTTTGGCAAATTCCTGTTATGATAAAAAAAAAAATGACATGAGAGTCAGTTTGGGTTATTTAAAAAGTAAAAAAAAATATCCACATGAGGCTGAAAAGATCAAAATTAGTATAACAGCCTCCAAAAGTTTAATTGCCTGTAGTTTAACAATAACAAACTTTAGGTAGTTAGAATATCAGCGAAGGCAACATTATGACCAACGATGCTTGTCTTTAATTTAAAATATAATTTCCATAGAATTTGGGGGAGATCTTCACTTTTGAATCAAGAGCATTGATTGGATCCAATCAAATTGCCTAATTTAATTGTCAGGTTCCATCTTATAGTAATGTACACAAGATTCTCACTGCCAACTGGCTTGTAAACTTTAACTCAAGTCTGATTCCATGTCTTTGACTTAATCCTTCAACATTAACAGAACAGCTGAGTGCAGTTTTTCTGCTTGTTTTGGACTCTTAGTGAAGGAAAAAATGGTAAAGGGAAAAAAAAAAGAATCTGGGTAGGTAAATAAGGCTAGGATTTTGTTATCTGAATGCAGTCAATCTCCAAGTCGAGTCTTTTTACTTATTTATATATCACCTTTATTGTTTTTGCAAATAAGGCAGTGAACACGTGTCTTCCCCCTCCTGTTCTCCCTACAAGGAGCAACATTGTGAGGTAAGTTGGGCTGACAAAGACGGACTGATCCAAAGTCACACAACTGGCTTCCTGCCTATGGTAGGATTGGAACTCACCGTCTCCTGGTGATTGGCCCAAAGTCACCCAGCTGGCTTTCATGCCTAAGGAGGGACTAGCCAGTTTACTGCCTTTCCTTCCTTCCTTCCTTCTTTCCTTCCTTCCTTCCTTCCTTCCTTCCTTCCTTCCTTCCTTCCTTCCTTCCTTCCTTCCTTCCTTCCTTCCTTCCTTCCTTCCTTCGACAGATTTGGTCTCCATAGAGAAATATTTTTAGAAAATTAACCTGAAACCAATACATTATTCTTGTGCCAATGCCTGTTACAAGAATGAGGAGATGGTTTTTAATACCCTCTGTGTTGTGCACCCAAGTTTGCCAACAAAACTATGATGGTTTGGATTTCCTGGATGCTTTCACAAATGAGGATTAACCCTTCTAAATTAAAAGATGTGAATCTTGTCAGATTCTTTCAGGTCCAAATGAAAAAGAAATCTAGGACAAAAAAAATAAATTAAAGCATAAAGCTACAAGGTCATTAAAAAAAACACAAATCAGAGCCTTACTAAGTCTTTCCCCAAGGCAACGTCCCACTTGATCTCTGCAGCTGCATTGTGAGTCATATCACTGACAGGGTGCCTAATTAGCAAATTCAGTAGGTGTTCAGTGATTGCAAATGAAAATCAATACAATGATGGTCACAATCTTTGTAGCTAAGAATGTATACTATATCATCTTCACTGCAAAATCCTGTGACCCTTACTATGTCACCTTTTAGTTGTCTGACAGGAAAATTATCAATGCTTAAATAAATCTTAGACTTTTCTTCTCCTAAATTAACCCCATCACTTTCAGTTAAAAGCACAGATTAAGGATGCACAAGTATGAAATCATAGCAGTAAATAAATAGTACCTGTATTGTTATTATGGAACATTCAAATCCAGCTAAATCTCACAGTTGAGTTATTGACTTATTCAGGTGCTAAAAAATTTTTTAGGAGGAAACTATAAATACTTTAGCTGTCACACGGACTAACGTTCCAGACTGAAAAAAAATAATAAAATAAATGCAAGGCAACTTGACCTTTAGAGAAAAGTAAGGGAGGTGAAAAAATGCCATCTATTCATCTCAATCATACTATTCTCTAGCTAAATTTAGTTTACACCAATGTCAGTTATTACACCTCTGCATGACATTTTGTCTTTGCAAACTATCCTTGTCCCTGTATCAAGTTTATATAGTGCCCATATATTGCCTTTTGTTTTTGTTTTTGTTTTAAAATAAAACTTCTTACTTCCGTTTTGAGAAACTCATCAAGGCCTGTTTTCTTTCCCTCAAAAAGATTACCCCGCGGGGACTCCTAAATATTGTGTGAATTCATTGGTACCAACTATATTTGCCATGAGCTGCGGTGGCAAACTGGTTAGGATGCATTTTTGCAGGCAAACTCTGCTTGAAGCCAGGAGTTCGATCCTGACTGACTCAAGGTTGACTCAGCCTTCCATCCTTCTGAAGTCAGTAAAATGAGGACCCAGATTGTTGCAGGCAAGATACTGACTCTGTAAACCAATTTGTTGTTTTTGTTAGCTGCAAAGTTGTATCCGACCCATCCCGACCCTATGGACAACGTTCCTCCAGGCCTTCCTGTCCTCTACCATCTTCTGGAGTCCATTTAAGCTCACGCCTACTGTAAACCACTTAGAGAGGGCTGTAAAGTGCTGTAAAGCGGTATATAAGTCTAAGTGCTAGCGTTATTGCTATTTAGATGAATCTTGTTTTAGACATGCCGCAAGGAGCTCTTTTTACAAACATCCTTTTCCAGTTCTTCACTCACGCGTTCCTCTAGAACCAACTAGGAGACTTCCAAGGTCCCATCCACTCCTATTATTCCAAGTTCTAAATGCTACTCAAAGAAACAGGGGTCCTGTGGAAAAGTATCGTGGTATGGCTGGGAAAAGAAATATGGGAATTTATATTGTATGTAGATTGGCATGCGGGTTTGTTTTCTGTTCATTTCATTTCAGAGCATTCCAGAGACAGCAGAAGTGAAGAAGCTTTGTCTTCACAGCTTCCACGTTAGGCACCATAGTGGCTCTTTTGTTGCACTGATTAATCACCTCCTTTTGAGATTCAGAACAAATCAGCCTGGAGCACCGTGGTAGAAAGCTAATATATCAAGGAGAGATCTAGGTTAGAAAACTCTCTTTGATGTGTTTATTTTCCACCCCACCAATTAAACTTTGCACTGGTCCCTTGAGGATTGATTGATTAATTAATTGGATTTAAAGGTTTTAGCCAGTCCTGGGGTGGGGGGGGGAATACAACCAAACCCCAGAGTTTAAAGAAATTTCCCAAATCTTGAGTATACAGTCTACTGAGTTTCTCTACTCAGAGCAGAACTCAGAACACTGGCATTATCAGTCTCTCACTGCTTTCCACGGCATGAAGAAAGCCAGGTTTTTTTGCCTCAAGCTCATTTTCTTTTGAGCATGTGATGCTCTGAAGCATGTAGAAAACGGGTGAGACTTTATTTCTTCTCTTCTGGGGAACGATGGTGAATTCAATGCCATTTGTCCTATATTTTGGAGGGCAAAGTTAACGGCATAACAGAATGCATTTGCAAGGGACCTTGGAGAATCTTCTAGTCGAACCCTCTGCTCAAGCAGCAAATCCTATACTGCTTCAGACAAATGGCTGTCCAGTCTCTTTTTAAAAGCCTCCAGTGATGGAGGGTCCACAGCTTCTGCAGGCAAGCCGTCCCACTGATTAATTGTCCTAACTGTCAGGAAGTTTCTCCTTAGATCTAGGTTGCTTCTGTCCTTGATTAGTTTCCAACCGTTGTTTCTCGTCTTGCCTTCAATAGGTTGAGCCCCTCTTCTTTGTGGCAGCCCCTCAAATATTGAAAGACTGCTATCATGTCACCCCTAGTCCTTCTTTTTATTAAACTAGGTACAACTGTTCTTCCCAGTGCTTTTTTTGTAAAAGAAAAAGGTGCCGGAACTCACACATGTCATACAACCCGCCTTGCCTACCCTACAAGGTTCCATCCAAAAAAGGTGCCGGAACTCTGTTCTGAGCGTTCTATGACAAAAAAAAAGCCCTGGTTCTTCCTTAGCTTCCAGGCCCTTTAACCTCTTCATGCTTCTCTTGCATTCCGGGGAAACATTTAATTAACTTTTAACTGTTCGGCAACCTGTGATGGTTGGGTAGTAGAACTGCCAATCAAAGTGTGGCATGTTGGATCCCCGTTTGTACTTTGGAAAGTCAGAGGACCTGAGAAGAGAGGAATTGGGGGGCATGAATTCAACCAACTGAGGTGAGGAACTATGTTCCCTTTATGACTTGTGAACTTGAACTTCCAGAATTCTTGAGCCCAGAGGAATTTTGGGAGTTGAAGTCCACAAGTCATAAAAGGGCCAAAGGGCCCCATCCCTGCAGCAATAGGTCTGAGTAAACACCACATCTAATCCTACAAAAATTTCAACATGTTGGGGTGACAGGTAGCATTATGTACTGCTCAAAAAAATAAAGGGAACACTTAAACAACACAATGTACTGTATTTAATAGTAGGATGTCTTAATTTCTGTTCCCTTTATTTTTTTGAGCAGTATATATTTAGTGCTAAGAAGGCAAGAACTTAAATCCTATAGGCATATTGTAATATAAAAGATGTGATGCAAGAGTCTTCAAACTTGACCCTTCTATGATTTGTGGACCTCAACTCCCAGAATTCCTCAGCCAGCATGTCTGGCTGAGGGATTCTGGGAGTTGAAGTCCACAAGTCATAAAAGGGCCATGTTTGAAGACCCCTGGTTTGATGGAAGCAGAATTCATAGTTCCTTTAGAGACATGTTTTCAGGTTGAAGAACAAAATGATAATAGAAAAAGTTTTAGAATAATGTAGCACCCAGTGCTATATTTTCTACTTGACCTGTAAACATGCTGGTTTTAATTTTTTGCATAAGAATTTGCCAGTGTGATAAACAATTTTCTGCAAAAGATTTAAACCAGGAAACTCTATTATAGCAGCACTATCCTGTAAAAGTTATTCAGTTGTATTAATTTGCTTTTAAGTAAAAGAAAAATTACAAACACAGCTTTCTAAAGTATTTATAATAAAGTCAGCAGAACATTGGAATACAATGCAGCATCATTTACAGGGATTAAAAAGTCAACATCCTGAAAGAATATTACAGTGCTGAACTCTTGGTTAAGAAAATTAAAATGAATTCTTCATTTTTAATTGCAACTGATAATGTTTAAAAATCATAAGTGAAGGCTTAACTTCCTTAACATTTGCATTTCCAATTATCTAGAGGTCCATTTTCACAGAAGCCTATATAGAAAGCTAATTGTGTTATTATAATATAGATGATCTGGCAACAGAATTTCTTTTTTAAAAAAGTTGTTTTGCTGAGTTACATACATTTGCATAATTACAACGTTTATATATTTTTTTGCCCTTATTCTTCTTCATTCTTCTTATTATACATGATGTCAGATGTTGAATTAAGACATTTCTTCTGAACCATAATGCGTTTTTTTTGTTATTCAACAAGAATTGTGATTTATACAAAAGGATAAAATCTCTCTCCCCCATTTTCCTGACTATTTTAACTCACTCATAAAAAAGATAATAAAAGCAATAAAAAAGACTAACCATGAAAATTAATGAAGACTTCAAATTGAACACCAATTACAGGTGACGAACACAGATCTATCATTTCCCACCATCTATTCAATATAAATTTGAAACTTTAACTTAAAACCAACACATAATGGATAGACCAAGAAACTTGGGATTCCTAAAAAAATATATGAAAATCCAACATACACATTCTGATGCAAAGGTCAGAAATATGCATACATCTCTCCTAACTATCCGAGGAATGTGTGTGTGTGTGTGTGTGTGTGTGTGTGTGTGTGTGTTTGTATGTTTGTGTGTGCAAATTTTCATATCTCCATTTTGCAGTGTGTATTTATATATTTTTGATGCCATTCTTTGACCAAATTACAAATTCCTGACCCACGTTTTAGCCATCTGAATCTTAGGATGATATAAAGAATTTTGGCAAACGCATTTTAGCAAGATTGAACGGCATTGGATTTTGAATGCTGGGACACCGCATCTCTCTGATTTTTGCTTGCGAGAAGGAATGGCCATAACCACAAAGTTCGCAAAGGCGAGATAGGCCATCTCAACTCCATGGTTAAGTCTCAGGAAGCACAACTTTGAAATGATTTGTATTGTTTTCTTGTAAAGAATTTGTATAATGGCAGGAGAAGACCGGGTGGGATCAGATAAGTTGACCTGAATGCACACATGGGTCATTTAATCAGGGAGGAAAAAAGGTATAGAGACTAAGAACGTAACAGATATTATTAAGCAAACAAAATTAACCCAGACAACGCAATGTTCATGAAGCACTAATCAAATGTAATAATAGAAAGTCAATAAAATTTCTTGGGGGGAAAAAAAGTCACATCTAGTGAAATGTAAGGATTCTTCTACAGATTGTTCCATGGAACATTAACCTTCCCTAAAAGTGGTACAGATAGCCCTTGATTTATGACTAGAATTGAGCCCAAAATTTCTATTGCTAAGCAAGATAATTACATTTTACAACCTTTCTTGTCACGTTTGTGAAGTGAATCACCGCGGTTGTTAAGTTGCACTTTAGAAGGTCGCAAAAGGGGATCACATGACCCTCGGACACCGCGACCATCATAAATATGAATCAGTTGCCAAACGTTTGAATTTTGATCATGTGACCAAGAGGTTGTTGCAATTGTCCTAAGGGTGAAAACTGATCATCATATTTTCCGTGCCGTTGTAACTTCAGATGGTCAAAGACTACCTGTAAATTTTTAAACTTTTTGTAATATTCCTAAGTAGCCCACAGAGCAAACCAATATAAATCTATTGCAGCTCTGCATCAAATGCTTCTTTTATCAAATGGCTGCAGATCAATCTCATGAATGAGAAAGGAACCAAAACATGCAACTCTTTTCACCCACAAAGTTTTTTTCTGTGGGTTAGGCAAATTCATTTGCTCACAACACCATTTAACCGGTTTGTGTATCTTTTTTCTTTCCTTATTCATTTTTCTTTCTATTTTACCTTTTTATGAGACTGTAACCAGTGGTTGGGCCAGTATTATTTCCTCATATAAAACCCTTTCCGTTTTCAAAGAAATGTCGAAAGTTGCTTTTTTTCCTTTTTTTTTTTTAACAGAATGGAAATACCTTCTTTTTTTTTCATTTCTAACTTCATTTGGAAACTGTCCAGGGTGAAAAGGAAATTGACAGACAGCTGCATTGTGCCCCATGAGACCTTAAGAAGTACTGTCAAGCTGTTGTCTAGAAACTGAAAGGAAACAACAGAATTTTTGACCTAGCCAATCCTCCTAGTCTAATTCTACAATCTATGGTGAATTAATTTGCACTGAGTTATACTGAAGTCAACGTCCGTGTATATCTCAATACCTTCATGATGTAAATACATTCTGATAATTGGAAATAATAAGTATTGCTAAAAGTAATCCACAGGAGCTTTGCATGCATTGGAATTCTAAAAAACTCTGTGAGATCCTTCCTTATGGTAAAGGAATAGGCAACATTGTACAACTCAGAAGTATGTGTATATAGAACATGCCTGTGATACGATATGATCAACAATCCCTCACACCAAAAATATCCAACAGTCATCAGCCCCAGCCCCAGGGAAGCAGGATATGACCTTTGAGACATAATAAGATTAATCCACCACCATCAAAATACCAGAAAGGCACACTCAGACTCAGGTCAAAGTTCACGCCACAGGAACAACTCCAAACAAAAGCCCAAGAAGGTATAAAAACCCACCACTCCCTACTACATGTGCTAAGTTTTTCCAGAGCCATCTTTCTGTCTGGCTCTCCTCTTCAATAAACTACAACCTTTTTTCTAAAGCAGTCTCCATTTTGTTCATTCCCAGCTTAGACTGGACCCTGATGAAGATTTTTCTTTCAACAGGACCTTGAAGGTCTTCTAATCCAATCCATTACTCAGAGCAGGAGACCTTATACCATTCCAGTCAAATGGCTGTCTATTTCTGATAACCTCCAATGATGGAACACCCACAAGTCCAGGAGACAAGTTGTCCCAGTGATTAATTGTTCACATTGTTAGGAAATTCCTCCTTAGTTCCAGATTGGATCCCCTTCTGATGAGCTTCCACCCATTGCTTTTGTCTTACTTTCTGGTGTTTTGAAAAATAAATCAACCCTCTCTTCTCTCTGATGGCCCTTCAAATATAGGAAGACAATTATCATGTCTTCCCTAGTCCTTCTCTTCATTAGGCTAAACATTCCCAGTTCCTGCAAGCAATCATCGTACGGTTTAGCATCCAGATCCCTAATCATCTTTATTGCTCTTCTCTGCACTCTTTCTAGAGCCTCAGCATCTTTTGTTGTTGTTGTATTGTGGTGTCCAAAAGATGAATGCAGTATTCCAAGGGTGGCCTCACTAATGCTAGTAGCTACTAGCACTAGTTTGGTAAGTTTGTGCTTTAATGCTCCCCATATTTATCCAGTTTCTTTTATCTTATTAACTCTGAGCTTTCTACAGCCTTCCAAAAATGTAAATTTGCTTGGAAATGATAGATGACCAGCCAGTCAACTCTGGATGTTGTTCATTTTAAAGCTGGTTAATAAGAAGGTCTTACTAAGATGCAACCTGGTTTGCCACAATCTTTTGTTCCCAAAGCAGCTGCATGTCACTGCTTATTGAAACAACTAGTGATCTTCTATAATCCAATATCTACCTTTGAAATGCCTTTGATCAAGTCTTGAGAAGTAGTGTATAAATCTACAGTTCAACGTCAAATTAATAGGAAATGTGTGTTTGTTCTTTTTTTAAAAAACAATCTGCCCAAGTTGTCTAGCTAGAGCATAGAAACATCAATGACCTTTCATTTGTTTATTAACCAAATGAATTTATAGAGCCGCCCCAATTGACATGCAACTCAGCTCAGTGCACACAAATTAAAAACAACAACAACAACAACAACGCATGACAACCATCAAGAGTAAATACAAAGCATCAAAGGCAATAAAGCACACTGTGCCAGAGGCAGCTTCATCCGAGCAAAATAGACAGACAGACAGACAGACAAGATACCCTTTCTGTATCGTGTTGAGTATGCCTGTTCTAAATACTTTCTTTTCTGTATCAAGAATGGTTGGGTGTCATCTGAGGAGGATTTGTCCTGTTTGTGGGCATGACAATGGCTAGACACTGAGCATTGTTTCTGCTGTGATTCCTCATCAGCCCGTGGATCCAGCAGCTGAGTCTGAGGACTCAGAGGAAGAGGAGGGGCCTGGAGTGACATTAGAGTTAGAGGAAGGCTCTGAGGAGCTCCAAGACTTGCAGTCGGACGAGGAGCCTGGCCCCTCTACTCGCACTCAGGTTGAGACACAGCTGCGCTGGGAGCCTGAGTTGGACAGTGATGAAGCACAGCTGGGACAAATCCAGGATGCATGAAAGCGCCAGCAAGAGAAGCGAGCAGGACAGAGGAATGCAATGGGGCGGCTCCAAAGGCAAAGGAGAAGGCTTTAGGAAGCCACGCCTTGGCTGAATTATAAAAGGAAAGGTGTGGGAGGTGCTGGTTGCCAAAGGCAACCATTCGTGTTGAGGATCGAGTTGCTGTGAACTGTGTTTGTTTGCCTTGGACATTGACTTGGGTCTGTGAATAATAAAAGGGGTTTGGTTTTTTCCTGCTGTTCCTGCCTGCTTGTTGAAAGAAGGGTTTCTCCTTGTGGGCATAACAAGGACTCACATAGGCTGGGACAGAACAGTTTCATCCTTAGCAGCCCTTGGCCACCCCCAAATATATCAAATGTATTAAAAGTGATTCTTATTTTGTTATTGTTGTTGTTGTTGTTATTGGAATCATTTATTTTTCTGCTCTGCCAATCTCAACAGCAACAAACATTCCAGCCATTCTTAGCCATGCCTGGAGTCAGGTCTAAAGCCACACTTTACAATTCACAATAACTAAGTCTGTGACATGCTAAACTAAAACCAATCAACGAATGTACACATGTTCATAAAGGAGATAATACGGTTTAGTCCACAAAAAGGTTTTGGTTTGGATGTCAAGCCACACCTTTTTCCCCCTCCCTGATCAAAAGAGTAAGCAGTATACAGTATTTTGACTTCAAACACACAGTCTGTTGTTGTTTGATGTACAATGTCATTATTATTTTTTACAAAAAGAAAGCACAGTCTAGTGTAAATAAATAAACCTATGCATTAATACTAGACAGAAATATTGATCCTTAGCCTCCTCTCCCTCCCTCTCGGAAGGGAGGGAGGGTGGGAAGGAAGGAGGGAGGGAGGAAGGGAGGGAGGGAGGGAGGGAGGGAGGGAGGAAGGGAAGGAAGGAAGGAAGGAAGGGAGGGAGGGAGGGAGGGAGGGAAGGAAGGAAGGAAGGAAGGAAGGAAGGAAGGAAGGAAGGAAGGAAGGAAGGAAGGAAGGAAGGGCAGTAAACTGGCTAGTCCCTCCTTAGGCATGAAAGCCAGCAGAAAGAAAGAAAGAAAGAAAGAAAGAAAGAAAGAAAGAAAGAAAGAAAGAAAGAAAGAAAGAAAGAAAGAAAGAAAGAAAGAAAGAAAGAAAGAACTATGCAAAAATCAGTGTAGAAAAATGTGTGAGGAATTTGAATTCTTTAAAACAAACTTTATAGAAGAAAATTAAGGTAGTTGACATTTGGACCCCCATTGGTTTTCTTAATTGGATTATTAACATAATACATGAAAACATCTTTTCGAAAGTCTGTCTGCTTCTTACATTAGGTTTTCTTTAAAAAACAAAAGAAAACCAAACCAAACCACCTGGCTTATATAATTTGGCTACTGTCTCTTTCCCAGGCTCCACTTTCAACAAAGAAAACAAACAACAGAATAAAATTTCTCCTGTTTCTCTCAGTGGAGCTTAGAGTACACAGCTTTTCCCTTCCCTGATCCATCTGTTTGCATGGCTCAACTTATTTTTTTTTTTAAAAAAATCTAGTCTTTGCCCAGGAGAACCCTACAGGCTTCTATTTACCTCAGTTAGAACTACAAGGAGAGAAAACAAATATTAAGAGGATAAAGTTTCATCTTTTCATCTACCGTCATGCAATGTTGCTATGCTGATGGTGTGGTTTGTCAGACTTCCAGGGAATCGATTGTGAACTGGAGATGGTTCCACGGAGAGTAGAGATGAAGATTGTGGTTGAATGAAGGACCAGCAAAAGGATTGGCTTCACAGAAACCATCTCCAGAAAAAGAAAGAGGATTTGAGATCACCCACAAGTGTACTGTACAGTAGCTTCCTCTGAGGAGACTGTAAGATCGCAATCTTGGGTGCCTTTTAATGCTCTAGCAGGCAAGGGATCACTGTCTTTGTAAGACCACACCTAGACTACTGGAACCAGTTTTGGTCACCACACTAAAAAAAAGAGATGTTGAGACTCTAGAAAAAGTGCCGAGAAGAGTAATCAAAGATGATGAGGGGACCGGAGGCTCAAACATATGAAGAATGGTTTCTGGAACTAGGCATGGCTAGTCTAGTGAAGAGAAGGACCAGGGGAGACATGATAGCAGTCTTCCAATATTTGAGGGGCTATCAAAGAGAGGAGGGGGGCAACCTATTCTCCCAAGCACCTGAAGGCCAGAGAAGGAATAAGGGATGGAAGCTGATCAAGGAGAGATTCAAGCTAGAAATAAGGAGAAATTTTCTGACAGCGAGAACAATCAACCAATGGAACAGATTGTCTTCAGACATTGGGGGAGCTTCATTACTGGAAACTTTCAAGAAGAGACTGGACTGCCATCTCTTAGAAATGATGTAGGGTCTCCTGTCCTGCTTGGGCAGAGAGTTGGACTAGATGGCCTACAACAGGGGTGTCAAACTCAATTTCATTGAGGGCCGCATCAGCATTGCAGTTGCCCTCAGGGGCTGGGTGGGTGTGGCCAGGGTGGGTGTGGCCTACCGGGTGGGCGTGGCTAAAGTGTGTATGGCCTACTGGGTGGGCATGGCCAGCTCTACATCGTTCGCATTTAGGGTGCCTACGGGGGCCTGGGTAGGAATGGGACAGATCTGAGGGTCTCTGGCAGGAGGAGGGTCTCTGGGCCAGGGCCAAGGCAGTGGGGGCTGTTCCCTCACTGTTTCCAGGATGGCTTCGCGGGCCACATGAAACCACTTCGCGGGCCGGATCCGGCCCCCGGGCCTTGTGTTTGACATGTCTGGCCTACAAGGTCCCTTTCAACTCTGTTATTCTGTTCTGTTCTGTTCTGTTCTGTTCTGTTCTGTTCTGTTCTGTTCTGTTCTGTTCTGTTCTGGTCTGGTCTGGTCTGGTCTGGTCTGGTCTGGTCTGGTCTGGTCTGGTTTGGTCTAGTCTAGTCTAGTCTCAAGCCATCGTCATAGTCTTTACAAGGTCAGTGGGGTTACACACTCCCTTTCTTAATCATTTCTGAAAACTGCTTGTTAACAGTTTTTAAGATATTAGGAACTGACAGAATGGAAACTTTAATTACGTTGGCTGAGTTTCTTTCAATCTTGAAAGGAAGTTTTGTGCAAGTTTTTTAAAAAATAAATATCATACTAATTCTTATGAATTCTTCAAATTCTTATTTTTGTATAAGATTGAGACTGATTTGAATGTGGATTTAGAAATGATAGGTTACAAGAATGATATGAGAAAAGCTGTTACACTGATTTTGCAAATGAAACTAATGTCTTACTCTTAATAATTATACCAGAAGGGTGACTTGGATTTATATATATATATATTTATTCTGGATTTACAGAAGAGTTGTGTTAAACTTAAGGAGTTTCTGAGAAGAGACAAAGAAAAATAAATAAAAACAAATTAAGTTCTGGGACATTATTTAAAGGGGAGAAAGTTCAAGATTATAAAATTGCAAAGGGCACAAATATAAAATTCGTTATTTGACCAAATTTAAAATATATATTTCTTGTTTCTGGTGAGTCTTAATGGATATTTGTTGACCTATAGGAGCAAATGATAAGGTTTTAAAAATTGTTTATAGAGAAGAGATAAGATATGGAAGATAGATAGATAGATAGATAGATAGATAGATAGATAGATAGATAGATAGATAGATAGATAGATGATAGATAGATCTTTCATTGTATTTTCAGAAAAAATAAAAAATGTGATAAGTTACTGTCTAAAAAAGGAATATGAAGTAGGTTTATTTGATTAAAATATATATGCTGTTGTTTCTAATCACTTAATGAACACTTTTGCTAATTAGGGCTGAATGAGAAGTCTTGAATAATTTGATTATAGGTAAGTGATGAAGAAGAATTGAGAAAGTGAACAAATCAAATGCTACAGGATTAAATGCATCCAGACATTATACAATTGATGGGTAACAAATGGAATATCTATGGAGGAAAAATATCACTTTTACGTTTAACATTACACAAGGAGAAAATTGGTGCAAGGTATTCTATCAAAGCTATATTCCTCCAGTATTGATTATACAAATAGACAAATTATTTTCTAAAAGCACCTTTGGGCTATTTTCTAAAGACTGTTGGATATCTAACAAGCAAGGAAATCATTTTTCGTGTTTAGTGGTAAGCTCAACAATATTGGAAAACAATTTATGATAGAATGCAACAAAATTTAAAGGTGGTTTTTTTGTGTTTTTTTTCCTTTTCAGCATGCTATTTTCTTATATTACTAAACCTTAAAGTCATACAAAGGATACAGAACTTGCTTTGTTCATGTTAACCAATGCTGGTTTTTCTTTATGTATCTCATTGGGGACTGCACAAAATTTCTTTCATACAAAAATAGAAAATTAACTTTGGGAAAAATAAGTCAATGTAGAAGTGAACTTCATACAGGTAATCCTTAACGAACATGATTGGGAATGAGAATTTCTGTTCCTTGCTTTTTAAGTGAGTCACGCCCAGTTTTATGACCTTTTCTTCCCTTAGTTGTTATGCAAATCACTGCAGTTGTTAAGGAAAACATGCAAACAACTGGGAGATGCCATGACAGATAATCAGGCAAACTGCAAGCAAATAACAGTTTCACATCTCTCTCTCTCTCTCTCTCTCTCTCTCTCTCTCTCTCTCTCTCTCTCTCTCTCTCTCTCTCTCTCTCTCTCTCTCTCTCTCTCTCTATATATATATATATATATATATATATATATATATATATATATATATATATATATATATATATATATATATATATATATATATATTTGGTCATTCGGGTTTTTCCCCATGTAGAATTGGAGGTATCAGGGCAACGTTTCGACGAGATCTCACATATATATATATATATATATATATATATATATATATATATATATATATATATATATATATATATATATATATATATATCAGTGAATAAATTGAATAAATGTTAGAGAACATTTTGCCTATGGATATAGTAGGTAAGTTATTGCATTGTTAGAACCAATTAGAATCGAGATAGGATCATTACCCAAGTGATCATGAGTTCTCCTGACATACTAAATCAAGCCAGTTCCACAAATTCCCCAGAGAAGAGCCAGCACTTAAAGTTAATGCCAGCTACGGTAATAATAGTGAAATGAAAAACCTTAGGCATAGATTAAGTCTTTGGGATTTATGTAGCAATTCTTGTTTCAGATAAAACAAAATTTTTCACCAGATGTACAACTACATTTTACAAGAGGCGTAGAATTGCAGCTTAAGCCATTGTGGGAATTGTTCCTTTCCCATCCCAGCATCACAAATCCAGTTTGTCATTCATCTCCACATCACCACCTGTGGTTGGGGGGAACTACAGTGAGGGTGAAGTGGGTGGAATAGAGTATGCGGTATAGGGCATACAGAATGGAATGGAATGGAATAGAATGGAATATCTGGAACGGAATAGAATAGAATAGAATAGAATAGAATAGAATAGAATAGAATAGAATAGAATAGAATAGAATAGAATAGAATAGAATAGAATAGAATACATGGAATGGAATGGAATGGAATGGAATAGAATAGAATAGAATAGAATAGAATAGAATAGAATAGAATAGAATAGAATAGAATAGAATAGAATAGAATAGAATAGAATAGAATAGAATAGAATAGAATAGAATATGGAGTAGAGTAGAGTAGAGTAGAGTAGAGTAGAGTAGAGTAGAGTAGAGTAGAGTAGAGTAGAGTAGAGTGGAGTGGAGTGGAGTGGAGTGGAGTGGAGTGGAATAGAATAGAATAGAATAGAATAGAATAGAATAGAATAGAATAGAATAGAATAGAATAGAATAGAATAGAATAGAATAGAATAGAATAGGAATAGAGTAGAGTAGAGTAGAGTAGAGTAGAGTAGAGTAGAATAGAATACCTGGAATGGAATGGAATAGAATAGAATAGAATAGAATAGAATAGAATAGAATAGAATAGAATAGAATAGAATAGAATAGAATAGAATAGAATAGAATAGAATAGAATAGAATAGAATAGAATATGGAGTAGAGTAGAGTAGAGTAGAGTAGAGTAGAGTAGAGTGGAGTGGAGTGGAGTGGAGTGGAGTGGAGTGGAGTGGAATGGAATAGAATAGAATAGAATAGAATAGAATAGAATAGAATAGAATAGAATAGAATAGAATAGAATAGAATAGAATAGAATAGAATAGAATAGAATAGAATATGGAGTAGAGTAGAGTAGAGTAGAGTAGAGTGGAGTGGAGTGGAGTGGAGTGGAGTGGAGTGGAGTGGAATAGAATAGAATAGAATAGAATAGAATAGAATAGAATAGAATAGAATAGAATAGAATAGAATAGAATAGAATAGAATAGAATAGAATAGAATAGAATAATTAAAAAGAAATCCAATCTAGAAGTTAGGAGAAATTTCCTGACAACAAGAACCATTAATCAACAGAAAAGCTTGCCTTCTGGAGTTGTGGCTACTCCATCATTGGAGGTTTTCAAAAATAAACTGGACAATCGTTTGACCAGGTTGGTATAAGGCTGCTGGCTTGAGCAGGAACTAGAAGACCTTCCAGGTCCCTCCCAGCCTTATGATTTTAATCACTGATGTAAGTGAGGACATTGATAGACATTGAGAACCTCAGAAGACACATCACCTTAATCCATGCTTGGGACAATTGAGATAATAGGATAATTGCTATAGGTTTTGCAAAATGAAAAAAAAAATAGAAATCAAATAAAATTGGAAGAAGTCTACTCAGACGTTTGGTTGAAGGAAGAAAAAATTGGAAGCCAGTCCATTTGGACTGGTAACATTATTTTTGAGCAATGATTAATAGCCCAACTGTGAACAGTAGCTTGCCTATGTTTTACACAGGAATAAAAAAAAATATAAAATTAATTTCTCTGCTTGCTTAATGATATGCTTTAGGAAAATTGAATATAATTAAAAAGGAATTGCACAAGCGTTCGAAGAAAATAGCCGGTTTTTAACAAAGGAAAACAAAGACAAGAGCGATCAGCTAAAAAATATAAAGAAAGTTGATTATAATCTATCTTTCAATCTCTGCCTTTGAGGGATGTTGCATCTAGTAAGATAATCTATTAATATCTATCCTACAGTCTTTTACATATTTAATATTCAATGTGCATATTTTCACACTCTTCATTTCCCCCTCCTTCGTAAAGTGATTAATATTTAGAGAGAGAGAGAGAGAGAATCTCTTTAAGTATACTTAGCTAAAAGTATAACCACTGTAGGTAGGTAAATGATTATAATAAGGGACAAATTTACACCAATACATCTCTTACTTTGGTGTAAAGTACATAAAATTTATTCCATCTTTTTAAAAGAAAACAAACTATATTCTTTGAACAGATTACTCCCTGGGAAAAATACATCAGTAATAATTAGGTAAGTAAAAAAGAAATGTTTAAATAATAGGATGTGGAATTCGGAATTTTTACTCCAATGAAATAAGGAGCTTGTATAAGTGTTCATCAAAATTGGACAGCTTCACCCTCCATCTATATCTATATCTATATCTATATCTATATCTATATCTATATCTATATCTATATCTATATCTATATCTATATCTATATCTATATCTATATCTATATCTATATCTATATCTATATCTATATCTATATCTATCATCTATCATCTATCATCTATCATCTATCTATCTATCTATCTATCTATCTATCTATCTATCTATCTATCTATCTATCTATCTATCTACACTGCTCAAAAAATAAGGGGAACACTTAAACAACACAATGTACTGTATTTAATAGTAGGATGTCTTATCTTGTGTTCCCTATGTATATATATATATATATATATATATATATATATATATATATATATATATATATATGTATGTATGTATGTATGTATGTATGTATGTATGTATACACACACACACACACACACACACACACACACACAGAGAGAGAGAGAGAGAGAGAGAGAGAGAGAGAGAGAGAGAGAGAGAGAGAGAGAGAGAGAGAGATAATTCTAAATCAAGATGTCCAAGGATTATTATTATAATTAAGTTTGCACTCTTTCCACCCACGTGGGGTGAAAAATTGTGGCACCTGACACAATGTCTTATCTGCAAATATTTCTTACCCTTTCATTTCTTCTGTATCAAGGTTTGCTTTCCTAATCCAATCACCTCTGACAGCTCCAATGCAAACAGGTGTGATCGGCAAGCCAGTGATGGGATTAAGCCAGTTTGCACCACTTTGGCAGAACCGTTAGCTAATTTTTTGTTGCCCAGACCCAGAATGGACTTCCGGAAGCGCAACACACACACATATTTGTTCATATATTTGAATCCCACCACTGTCAGCAAAGTGTGTGTTTATTAATCAAAATCTGCAAAGATTGTTGTGAAATTGTTTCATGTTTTCAGTCCTTTCTGGAACGTGAATATCCCCCCCACACTTCTCTAATGTTTCTCAGCCATCTAAAGTATTTTGCTGCAGGAGATGACCAGCCTAAACCTGAGGGAGAGGTCAAAGACATCATAAGTCACGAGTCCCTGTGCTCCTGCAGATCTAAGCCCAGCCCACCTTGAATGCCTTTCTTATCTCCCGCTCATTTCCCTTGACTGTTAGTTGGTCAGATTCTTGCAGAGAGCTTAAGCTTGCAATAAATCCTTATACTCAATTGAACTGCCTGAATCTCCTGATTTCCCTGGCACTTGACATTTGCCCCATTATTGTACACAAATCCAATTTTGACTGAAAGCATAAGTGTGACTAAATGCATACATATATGTTGTGATTCCATGCCAGCCTGTGATCCCAGTAGTTGAGTCTGGGGAATCAGAGAAGAAGGTGGAGACGGGGCCTGGAGAGCCATCAGAGTCGGAGGGAGGCTCTGATGAGCTGCAGGGCTTACAAACTAATGAAGAGGCTGGTCCTTCTACTCATGATCAAGCTGAGTGCCAGCTGTGCTGGGAAGCACAGCTGGAAGACCTCAGAAACACAGACAGGTCACACGAGTAGGACAGAGGGAGGCAATGGGGCGACTCCAGGGAAGAAGGAGAAAGCAGTAAGAAGCCATGCCTTGGGGACTGCATAACAAAAAGGGAATGTGTGGGCAGGGCTGGTTGCTGGAGGCAACCATTTGCAAAGAACTTCAGTGTCAAGAGATCATGGTCTGTTTATTTTGCCTGTGAGTTATTTCCTGTTTGACTCGTGCTCCGTTTTGCTTTTGGACAAGTTCTCCGTTGGAAAAGTGTTCTGTTGCTTTTGTTTTCTGGGACAATTATCAGGTCTGTAACTCAAATAAAAAGGGTTTATTTTTCCAGTCTACTGTTAAAAGAGGGGTTATCTTTATGAAGTAACAAGGACATACATAGCCTGGGACAGAACAGTATGTCTGTGAATGTATGTGAAAGAGAAACATGCCTGTATGTGAAAGAGAAACGTGCCTGTTGTGGTCCAGGGTTTAAGGTACTGGATTAGAAGTGGTCCCTCAAAGACAGAGGTTTGCTGGATGACTTTGGACCCAATTTTGACAGCCCCAGGGATCAGAGCTTAAGGTTTAAGGAAAGAGACATTATCAAGGTGATAAAGATGCTATAAATATGTATGTGCAGCCCAAAGATTGAAGGGTTTATTGAAATACTGGCATTCTCAGCGGTGAGAGAGATTCAGAGTTGCAAAGCACAGTTTGAACATGAAGATATTTATTCCCTGGCACACAGCTGATGGAGCAAAATAAATCTATATTCAGTGCCTTTGTTCTTTGCACCCCTCCAGCTATTCTTATAAAGTCAGCGTCCATTATGAAGATCGGTTCTTTCATATCATGCTCAGCTAAGATTTATCGGGTTTGAGGCTGCTAACAAATGCAAAAATCTCATTCCGTTCCCAAGTCTTATTCTTCTTGCTGTTGAGAAAGGTGGAACAAGGGAATTCTTCCTTTGTCTGATTTAGTCATTCTGGCTATAGGTTAAAGAAGCCTTTGTCATCACTTCAAAGAACAAGAAGGTCAGGTAATTGTCTACTGATGACAGATGAGATATACGCCACTGACATTTGTAATCCAATCTTTCTCCCAGTGGTAACAGCAGTAGGAAATCAGGCCATTGAACTGTGGCATGCATCAGCAAAGTTATGACTTGCTTAATCTAGTTGGATGCATTGAACCACCTCATTCTCACACATCTGCAAAAAGTATAACAACAACAACAATAATTGGAAGGGACCTTGGGGATCATCTAGTCCAACTCTCTGCTCAGGCAGGAAACCCTATACCATTTCAAACAAATGGCTGTCCAGTGTTGGAGCATTCACCGCTTCTGGAGGCAGGTTGTTCCACTGATTAATTGTTCTGACTGTCAAGAAATTTCTCCTTAGTTCTAGGTTGCTTCTCTCCTTGATTAGTTTCCATCCATTGCTTCTTGTCCTGCCTTCAGGTGCTTTGGAGAGTCGCTTGACTCCCTCTTCTTTGGGGCAGCCCCTGAGATACTGGAAGACTGCTATCATGTCCCCTCTCATCCTTCTCTTCATTAAACTAGACATACCCAATTCCAGCAACTGTTCTTTATATGTTTTAGCCTCCAGTCCCTGGATCACCTTTGTTGCTCTTCTCTGTACTCTTTCTAGAGTCTTAACATCTTTTTTACATCGTGGTGAGCAAAACTGGATGCAATATTCCAAGTGTGGCCTTACCAAGGCATTGTAAAGTGGTATTAATATTTCATGCGTTCTTGATTTTATCTTCAAGGACAGCTGATATTTTCAGAAAAAATAATAGCAATCATTAGATAAGGCTCTTCACAAAAATCTTCTTTTTTCTTTCTTTCTTCTTCTCCTGAATACAGATGTTCTACTTTCCCACGTTTGGCGTGCTTGAAATATTTCTGACAAGGCCCCGGCATGATGCAGAACAAAGTATGAAGATAGTTTCAAGATAATACAATAATGCCTCCTTGTGCAGAATTCCGCAGAGATAATTGTGAAAGCTCATCTCAAAGGACTCATTTATAATGCATCCATGCATCGGATTC
Source organism: Vipera berus (assembly GCF_964194415.1). Classification (NCBI taxonomy): domain Eukaryota; kingdom Metazoa; phylum Chordata; class Lepidosauria; order Squamata; family Viperidae; genus Vipera; species Vipera berus. The sequence goes on along the minus strand of NC_138209.1, from coordinate 75,043,193 downwards.
TTTGCGGCACAGCCATCCTTTTTTTTTGGCAATTTGGAACAAATGGGCTTTTGTGTATCTGGGAGTCATTCAGAAAAAGGGGGAAAATAGATCTGGGGAAATACTCTGTTGGAAAGACTACCCTGAATCTCCTTGAAAAATTTTATTTGCTATATCAGCACCTTGTTAGAAACCAATATATATATATATATATATATATATATATATATATATATATATATATATATATATATATATATATATATATATATATATATATATATATATATATATATATATATATATATATATATATATATATATATATATATATATATATATATATATATATATATATATATATATATATATATATATATATATATATATATATATATATATATATATATATTTCTCTGCTTGCAAAGCAAGAAGTGCATCTTAAACCTGCAGTCACTGATAATTAAAACGTGAAATATATCAACTTGAGGTTACTGCTGGGATAAATATTAAAATTGTCTAGGACAGATGGTTTTTCAGATACAGATGAAGGGGAACACTCAAAGAAGAACATAATTAATGCATAACATAAACCAGAGAAGCGGTTTTGCAGGTCTCTGGAAAAAAAAAAAAAGAAAGAAAGAAAGAAAAAAAAGAAAAAAGAAAGAAAGAAATGAAGGGACTGATGGTTAAATTCTTTTCCTGGCTTAATGAGATTATATAACATTTTTTGGCTTCTCTGCTGCCCCCTTCATGCTACAGGAGGGGGAATCATAAATATAAATAGCTGCAGAAAAAGAATATGTACCCCTATATAAAGGAGACAGACTGGGCGTTTGAGCAAGTCTTCTTTCCAGATATGAAATTTGTATAAGCATTTTTTTTCACAAATGAAGGCAAATGTACTTATCCCAGGATAATGTTGCAGGATCCAATCTGATCTTATACTGGAGCCAGAGATTTAGTCTTTCAGACAATGAAGAAGGACATACATACAATTTTGCAGCTACTAAGATTGTTGGATGAGCAGGTACACAAACAGCCAGCAGCTGTGAGCTCATAGAACACAGCCATATGAGTAGCCCTCCACACCATTGCCTATATCACCTTCCACTTTAATATAGATGACAAGTGCATGCACAGAAGGTCAAAGCAATGATGGGAAGATATAATAAATGCGGACATGAAAAATTCCCAGTTGGATCTGGATGCTACATTTGATCACACAAGATGGGGACTTGTTGACCTGAAAAGTGGAACCTTCACTTGTGGGAAAAATGCTAGGATGATGATGAGGAGGAGGAGGAGGAGGAAGAGGAGGAGGAGTAGTTGAGAAACCCCAGGAACACCACAAAGAAGTCAGCATGTGCTTCATTGATTATAGAAAGGCCTCCAGTGGCCAGCATCAAGCAGTGGACTGTGCTCTGAAAAGTGGAGCAACCTGCCCCCAGAAGTTGTGAATGCTCCAACACTGGAAGAGATTGGGCAACCATTTGTCTGAAATGGTATAGGTTCTCCTGCTTGAGCAGGGGGCTGGACTAGAACACCTCCAAGGTCCCTTCCAGCTCCATTCCGTTCTGTTCCGTTCCATTCTGTCACGCTGGATGGGGCGGAAGAGACAACAAGCAGTAATAATAATAAATAATAAACCTTTATTGTCAAAGTACAACATGTGTACATTGAGATTAGCTGAACCTCCCATGTGCTCTCTCCCCCCAACACACAGTGACAACAAACCCTCCATCCCACCACACTATGTGAACCAACTACACCACACACCGGCCTCCCAAGTCAATTCTGCATAAGATTATGTCCCATTTAAAAGCCTAACAGCCCACGGATAAAAGCTATTTTTCAGCCTGTTGGTACGGCTGGCTATACTCCTATATCTCCTACTGGATGGTAGGAGAGTAAAGAGATACCGTCCAGGGTGTGAGTCATCCCTGAGAATCTTCCTCACTCTTCCAAGGCAACGAGCCCTGGCGAGGTCATCCAGTGGTGTCAGGGAACAGCCCACAATGTCTTGTGCTGTGCTCACTACCCTCTGTAATACTTTCCTATCCGCGGCTGTCAGACTAGCATACCAAACCACAATACCATACGAGAGGACGCTCTCTATGGTAGACCGGTAAAAGAGGGTCATTAGCGGTTGTTCTACCCTGTTCTTCTGCAAGACCCTAAGAAAGTGAAGCCTCTGTTGGGCCTTTCTAGCCACCTGAGTTGTGTTAACTTTCCAGGTCAGATCTTCACAGAGGTAGACTCCCAGAAATTTAAAGGAGGAAACTCTCTCTACACAGTTCTCTCCAATGTGAAGTGGGGCAGGTTCCTCCTTTTTTCTCTGGAAGTCTAACACCATGGATGGATTTAATTACAGTGCTGTGAGCATAGACTGGAAGACCTGAAAGACAAAGTTAAGGCCAGACCATCATCTACAATATCTATGAATTAGCAGAAATGGCAAAACCGACCTGTTGGAATAAAACAATCAGTACTTTTAAAGAAGACAACAAACCTTTGATGGACTTTTTGTTAGAAAAAAAAGGAGATTTCTTGATTCCAATAAAGGAGAATATTTGTAGCCCAGGGTTGCAATGGGGGGTCCTTGGTGCTCTCTCAGCAAGCTTTTTTTATTTTCCAAAACACTGGTGATGTTACCTAGTTTGGGTAATGAAACTTCTGCAAGAAAGCAAGCAAGCTCAGATTTGCTGATTGAAAAAGGAATCTAATATGAGAGTTAAGGGATCTCTGTAATGTAATTTGAATCTGAGTGGAGGGATAACAATTTTACTTGTAACTTCTGAAAAGATCAGTAACGGTGTAATGTATTGGCCAAATATATATATATATATATATATTCTCACAAACGAAATGCGCAGTTATTTAAGGACAGTGTTCACTACTAGCCCTCATGTAAGTGAAAGAAGATTTCCGGGTGAAAAATTAACATTTATGGAAATTAGGTGCAGAATTTTAAATTAAAATCACCCAGTTTTCTAAGTTACATTTGGCTTATCGCATAAAATACGCTCTTCCAAGCTGTTCTCAAATGTTGTTGGTGAATTTCATACTCAGAATACTCATTAACTTGCCAGAAAGCAATAGGTAAATTACCGTGGTGTGTTTTTATTTTTATTTTTTTTATTTTTATTTTTCTAATACTACTATAGGGACGCGGTGGCTCAGTGGGTTAGGACGCTGAGCTTGTCGATCAGAAGGTCGGCAGTTTGGCGGGTCGAATCCCGAGTGCCGCGTAACAGAGTGAGCGCCTGTTACTCGTCCCAGCTTCTGCCCACCTAGCAGTTTGAAAGCACGTAAAAATGCAAGTAGAAAAATAGGGACCACTACGGTGGGAAGGTAACAGCGTTCCGTGCGCCTTTGGCATCTAGTCATGCCGGCCACATGACCACGGAGACGTCCTCGGACAAGCGCTGGCTCTTCGGCTATGAAACGGAGATGAGCACCGGCCCCTAGAGTCAGAAACGACTAGCACGCATGTGCGGGGGAACCTTTACCTTTACCTTTAATACTACTATACTTCGAGCCAATGCAATTTAATAGAGAGAGAGAGTGTGAAATATCGTATTTTATTCCTTGCTATATTTTTAATCTGTGACTTGGCAACTGGAAATGCAAATCTCTGGACCAATTATGTAAATACTCCAAATAGTAGAATTTTTATCTGGGGAGAGTTTGAAGCCGGAGGGAATATTCGACGGCAAAGAGTTCAGAACACCCTAGTCGTAAATCAAAGTAGAGTGCCCAATTTGTGCCTTGAAGATTTGGGTATAAACAATTATGCAGTATAATAATATAGTATAATAAACTCCACATGGCATGGGGGCCGGTTAAGGCAGGGGTCCCCAACGCCTGATTTCTAGACCGGCAGCAGGCCAAAAAATGGGCCACACAAACAGGCAGCTAACAAAACTACACCCCCTCCGGTCCGCCTTTCTTTATGAGATTGGTGGTCAATTGTAATAGAAAAGACACATTTAATTTATTTATTAAAGTTATATGCCATCCATCTTGCACTTTGGGGCAAATCTGGGTGGTTTAAGTTCTTGTTGAGACGCTACCATAGATAGAGTAAAACCAGACTGCTTGTTGGAAGCAAGAATAAGAATGAAGTTAAAGCAGGGGTCTTCAAGCTTGGCCCTTTGATGACTTGTGGACTTCAACTCCCAGAATTCCTCAGCCAGGCAGGCTGGCTGAGGAATTCTGGGAGTTGAAGTCCACAAGTCATAAAAGGGCCAAGTTTGAAGACCACTGAGTTAAAGACTCAACTAACGCATAAGTAAGAATCAAGACCTGGATGATTGGAGAAATCAAAGGCAACTGAAAGAAAAGCATGTGGGTGAGCAGCAAAATACTAAGTAGCTAATTGATGGCATGAAGATGTTTAGAAGAACTAAAAGAAACAGTGACAAATAGCCAGTTCTGGTGAAATAACATCTATTATGTCAGGAAGAGTCAGAAAAGACTCAAAATCATGGTTCTAGCCCAATGTTTTCTCACAATGCTGAAAGGAAAATAACAACAATGAATTAATGAAAAAAGAAACAATTCAGTAATATTATTATTATTTTTTCATTCAGAAAAACAAAACAACAGAGTTGGAAGGGACCTTGGAGGTCATCTAGTCCAACCCCCTGCTCAAGCAGGAGACCCTATACCATTTTGGACAAATGGCTGTCTAGTTTCTTCTTAAAAACTTCCAGTGATTGGAGCATTCACCGCTTCTGGAGGCAAGTTGTTCCACTGGTTAATTGTTCTAACTGTCAGAAAATTTCTCCTTAGTTCTAGGTTGCTTCTCTCCTTGACTAGTTTCCATCTGTTGCTTCTTGTCCTGCTTTCAGGTGCTTTGGAGAATAGCTTGACTCCCTCTTCTTTGGGGCAGCCCCTGAGATACTGAAACACTGCTACCCCTCGTCCTTCTCTTCATTAAACTACACATCCCCAATTCCAGCAACCGTTCCCTATATGTTTTAGCCTCCAGTCCCCCAATCATCTTCGTTGCTCTTCTCTGTACTCTTTCTAGAGTCTCGACATCTTTTTTACATCGTGGTGACCAAAACTGGATGCAGGATTCCAGGTGTGGCCTTACCAAGGCATTGTAAAGTGGTATTAGTACTAATAATATCACTGCTAATAAAAAATAATCAATGAGTTCCTAACGATAATAAAGTTGGAAGGGACCTTGGAGGTCATCTAGTCCAACCCCCTGCTCAGGCAGGAAACCCTATACCATTTCAGACAAATGGCTGTCTAGTTTCTTCTTAAAAACTTCCAGTGTTGGAGCATCCACAGTTTCTAGAGGCAGGTGGTTCCACTGGTTAATTGTTCTAACTGTCAGGAAGTTTCTCCTTAGTTCTAGGTTGCTTCTCTCCTTGGTTAGTTTCCGTCTGTTGCTTCTTGTCCTGCCTTCTGACACTTTGGACAATAGCTTGACTCCCTCTTCTTTGGGGCAGCCCTTTAAATATTGGCAGCTCCTCAGCCAAAAGTGCAATTGATCAATCTATTAATTGAACAAACCAAAATTATGGCAAGAATATCCACCAGAGTCAAGCTTATTCCAGAGTCCTGGAAAAATATGTTACAGAATATATATGGTAGATGCCTCAGAATCTTAATTTGTGGTTAAAGTGGACAATTCCCAAGCTAAATGATTTGGGGGAAAAAGGAACAGGTGATTAAATAACTTTCTGAGGAAATATCAATGCTTGTGGAATTCAACAGACGCTGCAGTTGATGAACATTGATGAGGAATTGACACACACACACACACACACACACACAAACAGACACACATACACACACACACACACAAACGAACAAAAACCTTTGCTGGTGGGTTCTTACCTTGTGCTTAGAACACAACCGACTTGAGATATTGTGTTCAACTTGCAAAGTTCATATTCTTCAGCTCTTTCATGGAATTGTGGCAAATGAATGGAGATCATAATGCAAAATTTAATACACTGGCAATGTCTCTTAAACAATAATTTATAAGGATGCTCACCAGGGTCTAATTGGAGATTTACTACTGTAATATTGTTAAGAAAAATAGAAACAATTTGCTCTGGAATACACAGTATATGTCTATCATCTGTATTTTTTTTATTAATTTATTTTCTTAAACTGATAAGATACACTAGAGCGCCATTTAGTTTTCTTGGCAAACATATAGAAGAGTTTTGTCACTGGAAATTGGAAAGAAAAATACAATCTTGGAAAGACAAATGGAACTTCATTGTGCTCTCCTATATTGTGAGATGCACAGTAGAGGTATTTAATACATTGTCATACAATTGTGAAATGACATCATGGGGTACACTGTATTACTTTCCCAAAATGTCACGTCTAAAGAGATGGTAACTCAAACAGATCCAGTGAAGAACAGTTGATGACTTCTCCGTTCTGCTATTGAACTGCTGTCTTACACTGTTTTCCTACATAAATTCATTATCCCATTATCTCCTCTAAATCAATATATAATTTAAATTTAAATAGTGAGTTTGTAAAAAAAAAACTACTTAAAGTGTTATACCATATTGACACATTCTTGGTTGGTCCCAACAAAATGAACTAATATTTAATTGCTAAAAACAACAACAACATTACATTCAGAAAGCCCTTGGCAGTCTTGCTACCTGGTCTTTCGCTGTTCTTTTTTTTTGTCTAAGAGTCAGTCCAAGGTTATCCTGAATAGCCAATATCTCAGAAGATAGGATCAAGATCCAGATGGATTTTTTTTTTAAAAAAAATCCATTTATATCCCGCCCTTCTCCGAAGACTCAGGGCGGCTTGCAAGCTTAGCAGTAGCCTTCATTCTATGTATATGCCTGCTTATTAGGGCTTTCACACACCCACCAAGCGGCATTATTACAAAGTCAGCTTAATTGCCCCCAACAATCTGGGTCCTCATTTTACCTACCTCGGAAGGATGGAAGGCTGAGTCAACCTTGAGCCTGGTGGGATGCGAACCTGCACTAATTGCAGGCAGCTGGTGTTCCTTAAGGAGGCATTAGCCCACTGCTCCAACAAGGCTCTTACCAAGAGCCACCAAGGATTTGAACAGATTTAAACACTAAAGGTAAAAGGTAAAGGTTCCCCCGCACATGCGTGCTAGTCGTTTCCGACTCTAGGGGCCGGTGCTCATCTCCGTTTCAAAGCCGAAGAGCCAGTGCTTGTCCGAGGACGTCTCTGTGGTCATGTGGCCAGCATGACTAGACACCAAAGGCGCATGGAACGCTGTTCCCTTCCCACCGTAGTGGTCCCTATTTTTTCTACTTGCATTTTTACGTGCTTTCGAACTGCTAGGTTGGCAGAAGCTGGGACAAGTAACAGGCACTCACTCTGTTACGTGGCACTCGGGATTCGACCCGCCAAACTGCCGACCTTCTGATCGACAAGCTCAGCGTCCTAACCCACTGAGCCACCGCATCCCTATTTTAAACACTAGAGTCTGGAAAGAGTGCAGAGAAGAGCAACAAACATGATTAGGGGGCTGGAGACTTAAACGTAGAAAAGAATGGCAAGAATTGGGTATGTCTACTCTAGTGAAGAGACGGACTAGGAAGAAGGACTATAGCACTGTTGAAATCTTTGAGGGGCTGCCAGAAAGAAAAGAGTGGTCAACCTATTCTCCAAAGCACTAGAAGGTAAGATTCAAAAAAAAAAAGGATGGAAACTTATCAAGGAGAGAAGGAACCTACAACTAAGGAGAAACTTCCTGACTATTCCAGTTCTATTCTCAGTTCCATATCCAGTTCCCTGTTCTAGTTCCAGCTCCAGCTCCAGTTCCATTCCAATTCTATTCTAATTTGTTCCAGTTCCAGTTCTCTGTTCTGTTCTAGCTCCAGTTCCAGTTCCAGTTGTTCCAGTTCCTATTCCATTCTATTCTTGGTTCCAGTTCCAGTTCTATTCCATTTTTATTCTACTCTAATTTGTTCTAGTTACAGCTCCAATTCCCTATTACGTTCTTTCTAGTTCTAGCTCCAGCTCCACTTCCCATTCCATTCCATTTCGTTCCATTGTTGGTTCCAGTTCCAGTTCCATTCTATTCCAGTTCCAGTTCCCATTCCATTCCAATTCCTTTTTATTTTGTTCCAGTTCCAGTTCCCTATTCTGTTCTAGTTCTAGTTCTAGTCTCAGTTCCAGTTCCAGTTCTATTCCAGTTCCAGTTCCCATTCCATTCCATTGTTAGTTCCAGTTCTTGTTCCATTTCATTCTAAATTCCAGTTCCTGTTCCAGTTCCAGTTCCCAGTCCATTCCAATTCCTATTTTATTTTGTTCCAGTTCCCTATTCTGTTCTAGTTCTATTTCTAGTCTCAGTTCCAGTTCCAGTTCTATTCCAGTTCCAGTTCCCATTCCATTCCATTGTTAGTTCCAGTTCTTGTTCCATTCAGTTCCAGTTCCCTATTCTGTTCTAGTTCTAGTCCCAGTCCCAGTTCCAGTTCTATTCCAGTTCCAGTTCCCATTCCATTCCATTCCATTCCATTCCATTCCATTGTTAGTTCCAGTTCCCTATTCTGTTCTAGTTCTAGTTCTAGTCCCAGTTCCAGTTCCAGTTCAGTTTCAGTTCCATTTCCATTCCATTCCATTGTTAGTTCCAGTTCCAGTTCCCATTCCATTCCATTCCAATTCCTATTTTATTTTGTTCCAGTTCCCTATTCTGTTCTAGTTCTAATTCTAGTCTCAGTTCCAGTTCCCGTTCCATTCCATTCCATTGTTAGTTCCAGTTCCAGTTCCATTCAGTTCCAGTTCCCTATTCTGTTCTAGTTCTAGTCCCAGTCCCAGTTCCAGTTCTATTCCAGTTCCAGTTCCCATTCCATTCCATTCCATTGTTAGTTCCCTATTCTCTTCTAGTTCTAGTTCTGGTTCTAGTCCCAGTTCCAGTTCCAGTTCAGTTTCAGTTCCATTTCCATTCCATTCCATTGTTAGTTCCAGTTCCAGTTCCCATTCCATTCCATTCCAATTCCTATTTTATTTTGTTCCAGTTCCCTATTCTGTTCTAGTTCTAATTCTAGTCTCAGTTCCAGTTCCCGTTCCATTCCATTCCATTGTTAGTTCCAGTTCCAGTTCCATTCAGTTCCAGTTCCCTATTCTGTTCTAGTTCTAGTTCCAGTCCCAGTCCCAGTTCCAGTTCAGTTTCATTTCCATTTCCATTTCCATTTCCATTTCCATTTCCATTTCATTCCATTGTTAGTTCCAGTTCCAGTTCCATTGTATTCCAGTTCCAGTTCCCACTCCATTTCAATTCCTATTTTATTTTGTTCCAGTTCCCTATTCTGTTCTAGTTCTAATTCTAGTTCTAGTCCCAGTCCCAGTTCCAGTTCAGTTTCAGTTCCATTTCCATTCCATTCCATTGTTAGTCCCAGTTCCTCTTCCATTCAGTTCCAGTTCCCTATTCTGTTCTCGTTTTAGTCCCAGTCCCAGTCCCAGTCCCAGTCCCAGTTCCAGTTCCAGTTCTATTCCAGTTCCAGTTCCAGTTCCCATTCCATTCCATTCCAATTCCAATTTTATTTTGTTCCAGTTCCATTCTCTATTCTATTCTAGTTCTAATTCTACTCTCAGTTTTCTGTGGAAGACAATGAGCTGGAATGGGACCCTATGGAGGTCGAGGGAGAGGTGTCTGTGGCTTCAGAGGAATGTGGGGAAGAGCAGGCCGAGGCAGGCCAGGGCCCTTCAGGATTGGAACAGGAGGAGCAGGAGAGACAAGAGTTCAGGCGATGAGCAAGGGCCACCCCCACCTGATCCTAGAGCACGGAGAGTGGAGAGAAGGAGGGAACAATGCAGGCAGGCTCAACTACTCAGGAGGAGAGTGTCCCGCCCCTCTCCACAAGGCCCACCTGGAGACTGAGATTTAAGGAGACGCCGTGGGGAGAGGCATTTGTCAGGAACAAATGCTGATTCCTTGGAGTTTTGTGTGTGTTGTTGCTGATCTCTTGTTCTGTGACTTCTGCTTGGAAACCCGGAAAACTCTGTCCATTGGACTGACTGACAACATTGCTTGGATGTTCAAAGACCTCGGACTGTATTTTGGCTTCCCTTCTGAAACTGCTCAGGGAAGCATGTATTCACACAGACTCATTAGGTTTATGATGTATGTGTCATTCCTTGTTATCTCTGTGGTCTTGAGTAAATTCCTCTTCTAATCAGACTGCATGTGAAACTACTTGCAGCCAGAGGCAGCTGAAGGTGTGTGTGTCTTCCTTTGTTTGGAGGCTTGCCAGAAATGTGGGAGCATTTGGGGAAAACTTGGAGCAATTAAAGGGCGGTTTGAATTGCCAGCTGACTGCATTGCCTCTGTGCTGTGCCCTGGGTCATCACAGGGAATTTCAATCAGATCAAATTAGGTACCCCTTTAGAACTGCTTTTAAACCACTGGCAATATTTGGAGAGAAGATGGAGAAACTTTATGAGGCTGAAGTGAAGTTCTGAAGGTTTTTCTTTTTTAAAAAAAACAAACAAAACAAAACTGTGTTTTGCTTCCACAAAGTAGCAGCCTGAGTGAATCCCAAGGGCATCTTTGGAAATTACAGTGTTTCGATCTCAGCCTGCTGAGTTATATCCCTTAGTGATCGAATCTGAGAAGACCTTGCCCCTTTTTCTTATATTTTGTGCTCGTTTAGGCTGACATGCAAGGCAAGTACTCCTGAATTGAACCGAGTCTATCCATCTCCTCTTTCCAATAATTTAATTTATAGGGGTTTTTTATTATTATTATTATTTCCCTGGAGTGATTCAATTTCAAAAACAACTGCACAAATGTTTTCCTAGCTGGAGGGAAGTGCCTGCTGCACAGGAAGGAAAGGAATGGTGTGTTTGTTTTCTCAGCACAGTGTGCTTGTGTACCACAACATTTGCTGCCTTTTCTTTTCCCCAGTTGGTCCCTCTTATCACTTGTAACTGAACCTCTCCAAGGCAAAATGCTAAGTCAACAGTCCCTAAACTTTTCAATCCGCTCTCATAAATTAAATTCAGGAAATGGTCATTGAAAGTTGTCATACGTTTTAAATGCATGCGTGCAAACAAGGGGGCCTCACCATGAACACTTATACTGAAAAAGCCAACACAGCGCTAGGCTGCAAGGCCTTGTTAAGGCCACACTTGGAATACGGCATCCAGTTTTGGTCACCGTGATGTGAAAAAGATGTTGAGACTCTAGAAGGAGTGCAGAGAAGAGCAACAAAGATGATCAGAGGGCTGAAGGCTAAAATATATAAAGAACGGTTGCTGGAATTGGGTGTACCTTGTTTAATGAAGAGAAGGATGAGGGGGTGACATGATAGCAGTCTTCCAATATCTCAGGGGTTGCCCCAAAGAAGAGGGAGTCAAGCTATTCTCCAAAGTGCCTGAAGGCAGAACAAGAAGCAACAGATGGAAACTAATCAAGGAGAGAAGCAACCTAGAACTAAGGAGAAACTTCCTGACAGTGAGAACAATTAACCAGTGAACAACCTGCCTCTAGAAGTTGTGAATGCTCCAACACTGGAAGTTTTTAAGAAGAGAATGGACAACCACTTGTCTGAAATTTAATTTAATTTAATTTAATAATATTTCTATACCGCCCTTCTCCCTGAGGACTCAGGGCGGTTCACAGGGAAAGAGTAAAATACAAAATACAAATATTAAAAAGAAATTAAATGATTGCCCAATTTTAAAACAATTGATATACAATTATAAAACCCCAAAGATAAAATTAAGAATACAAAAAATAACAAACCCCACCAATCCCCATCAGGCTAGGCCGGCTTGTACAAACAAAAACGTCTTGAGATCGCGACGAAAGGAGCGAAGATGGGGCGCCATCCGGAGCTCTACCGGTAACTGATTCCACAGCTCCAGAGCGCCCACAGAGAAGGCTCTCCCCCTGGGGGCCACCAATCGACATTCTCTGATCGGTGGCACCCTGAGGAGGCCCTCTCTGTGGGAACGCACAGGGCGCAGGGAGCTTGATGCCGGCAGCAGATGTTCCCTGAGGTACTCTGGCCCCCTGCCATGGAGGGCTTTGAACACCATTACTAGTACCTTGAATCTCACCCGGAAGGCAACTGGTAACCAATGCAGCTCACGGAGCAAAGGTGTAACGTGGGAGTATCGGGAGACTCCCAACACAACTCTCGCGGCTGCATTCTGTACCAGTTGGAGCTTCCGGGTGGTCCTCAAGGGCAGCCCCATGTAGAGAGCGTTGCAGTAGTCCAGACGAGAGGCCACGAGCGCATGAGTGACCATGCATAAATCATCCCGGCTTAGATAGGGCTGCAACTGGCGCACCAGGCGAACCTGGGCGAAAGCCCCCCTAGTCACAGCTCCTATATGGTCTTCCAAGGTGAGCCGTGAATCTAGGAGGACTCCCAAGTTGCGAGCCCTATCTACGGGGGGTAATAGTTCACCCCCCATAGCAAGAGGTGGAATGTCCGAATAAACCCGGGATGAAGGTATGCAAAGCCACTCAGTCTTGTCGGGGTTGAGTTGAAGTCTGTTCCTCCCCATCCAGACCCGAACCGCCTCCAGGCAACGGGACATCACGTTGAGGGCATCACTGGGGTGGTTTGGGGTCGAAAGGAAAAGCTGGGTATCATCAGCATACTGATGATACCCAACTCCAAAACCACGAATGATCAAGGTACCATGGTCGATGGTATCGAAAGCCGCTGAGAGGTCTAATAGGACTAGAACAGAGGAATGTCCCCTGTCCCGAGCCCTCCAGAGATCATTCACCAGCGCGACCAATGCCGTCGCATGAAATAGGATAGGTTCTCCTGCTTGAACAAGGGACTGAACTAGAAGACCTCCAAAGTCCCTTCCATTTCTTCTCTATTCCATCCCATCCCATCCCATCCCATCCCATCCCATTCCATCCCATCCAATATTCTATTCTATTCTATTCTATTCTATTCTATTCTATTCTATTCTATTCTATTCTATTCTATTCTATTCTATTCTATTCTATTCTATTCTATTCTATTCTATTCTATTCTATTCTATTCTATTCTATTCTATTCTATTCTATTTTCCAATAAGAGACTGATGGCTGTTACCACCGTTGTGGCATCCCCACGGTCATGTGATCAGATGCTTGGCAACTGGCTTGTATTTATGATAGTTGCAGCATCCCGGGGTCACGTGTTCATCTTTTCTGACAAGCGAAGTCAATGGGGAAACCCCGTTCACTTAAGCACCATGTGACTAACGTCATAACTGCAGTGATCCACTTAACAACTGTGGCAAGAAAGGTCATAAAATGGAACAAATCTCACTTAGCTGTCTTGCATAGCAATGGACATTTGGGGATCAACTGCATGGTCATAAATTGTGGATTATCTGTATATGAGTATTGCATGATTCCTATCAAGATTTCAAAAGAAATACTGTAGATGTGTTGTACGACAATGGTGCTCTACAAACTGGTAAGTCCATATAAGGTTTCTCCATCACCACCGTATCCCACCCAGTCAGTCTGGAATGAAATATCAGCAATTATTTTCATTGGTACTTCAATCAGCTTATCCACCTTGCCATCCTCATCCCTGCAACACATAGACAACCAGGGAGACAGGAAAAAGCCCCAAAGACAGAAAAAATACACTTTCTGCCTATTGCTAGCTAATAAACAATTCCACTTTCAGTGAGCTGGAAGAAAATAAAGCTTGGCTACCAAAGAGCAAAGCAAATTGCTAATAAAACCTCATAGCTGCTTGATATGGATGAACTGAACCTTTATGGAAAAATAGAAGCAGAACTCCTGCAAGGTATTTTAGCTACGGTAGCAGCAAAGCAAGGCAAAATCACTAAGAATAATGCAATTGAAATGCCAAATGGCCAAACCATCAGGAGTCATCAGTGTTGTGATTCAGGGTCAGCCTGTGGGTTCAGCAGTTGGGTCGGATGACTCAGAGGAGGAGGGGGGTGTTGAAGACCTTGCTGAGGGGGTTGAAGATCTTGCTGATGAGAGCCCTCAGCCAGGCCCCTCCCACTTGGTCACCACGGAGACCCAGCTGTGTGAGCCTGACAGCGTGGATGAAGATGACCCACAGCTGGCCCTGTTCAAGGACGCCCGACACAGGAGGCAGTCAATTAGGAGTAAACAGAGGAAGGCAATGGGGCTCCTCGGAAGGAGGCACAGAGAAGCCACGCCCTGAACTCTATATAAGGGGAATGTGTAGGAGGGCTGGTTTGCTGAAGGCAACTGCTTGGATAGTTCATGTTTCTTAAAGCTCCTGTTTCTTGGTTTGTCTTGTTCCATTTGTTTTTGTGGTAATAAATTTGGCAGGTGTAATTCCAGCCTCTTGCCTTCTTGTAAAAGGGGTTGTCCCTGCCTTTTCTGCAGGGCCGGTAGCAGGCTGGTACAGAACAATCAGGATGAAACTTACAAGTATCTTGCCATTTTAGAATAGAATAGAATAGAATAGAATAGAATAGAATAGAATAGAATAGAATAGAATAGAATAGAATAGAATAGAATAGAATAGAATAGAATAGAATAGAATAGAATAGAATAGAATAGAATAGAATAGAATAGACAAATGAAATAATTTCAGCTTTCTTTAATGTAAAGAGGGTCTTTTTTTCAAATCCAAATGATTTACAGCATGTGTATATCACACACACACACACACACACACACACACACACACACACACACACACACACCACTGCTCTGAAAATGAATATAATGTGGCCTGCCAATCTTTTCTTGTAAAAGGTTTTCATAATGAGGACCTTGTTCCCAAAGCACTAGACTCCAAACCATCATAATTTTAGTCTGTTCCCACTCCCTATAGTTTTCTGAACATAGTGATTTTGATTAATGGGCGAGAACTTCCAAACCTAGCATATTATTAAGGATAGAAAATGCAAGTCTTACCAATCTGGCTACATAAAGTTCTAAAGTTCTACAACTTCCCTTCAAAGCTTTTCTCAAAGATGTCAGGGTGACCCACTAGGTTTTGAATTGTAATGAAATGCTTTACTTTAATTCCAAGATTGTAGTGGCAGATCCTGGGGGTGGCATTAAAAGAGGGATCAGCCTAGAATCTCTATGTAGTCACAAGCAACTACAATTCAACCTCCCTTGAATTCCATTCACTCTTCTTCTAACCCTTAGTTGAGACGATTCCTGTGGATAGGCATGAGTAGCAATAAATCTGTTAGGTGGAACTTCACATGTGGATCTGATCTCTTGGGTAAGACAAACATTCACCAAAATTTGTATTCTTCCTTTTTTTGAGTATACAGTGACAATAAAAATGGATATGAATAAAAATATAAATCAGGGGAGAAAAGAAAGGGAAATATATGCAAATTGATAATCATTGCTCTGAAATTTTTGGGTCACCAATGTGTTATAATTTTACATGCTACTGTGTTTGATATAATTTTCATGTTTATATTATATGCTGTAAGGGACACGGTGGCTCAGTGGGTTAGGATGCTGAGCTTGTCGGTCAAATGGTCGGCAGTTTGGCGGGTCAAATCCTGAGTGCCGCATAACAGAGTGAGTGCCTGTTACTCGTCCCAGCTTCTGCCAAACTAGCAGTTCGAAATCACGTAAAAATGCAAGTAGAAAAATAGGGACCACTATGGTGGGAAGGTAACAGCGTTCCATGCACCTTTGGCGTCTAGTCATGCCGGCCACATGACCACGGAGACGTCCTCGGACAAGCGCTGGTTCTTTGGCTTTGAAACAGCCCCTAGAGTTGGAAACGACTAGCATGTATGTGCGGGGGAACCTTTACCTTTACCTTTATTATATGCTGCATCCTGACTTCATTTATGGATGCTGGTTAAATTGTTTTACCACTGCATTTTAACTTTATCTTGAACACTATTTTATTTATCATCTACTAAGATAGAATTCATATATTTATTTATTCATTTATTTATTCAACACAACCTTCCAATTTTGTCTAGAGCAGCTATAACTATTACCACAAAGATAAAACTCTTCAAGTGTGTTGTTATACCGACTGCAATGTATGCTCGTGAAACATGGAAGTGTACAATCTTAAATGTTTTCCAACAACCCTGTGTCAAGTTCCAGCTGAAAAGCCCAATGAAGTGAAACACTGGAGACATGGAGATCTCCAACGTAAAGTTTATTAGGCATAGCATACTGGTACAATAGAAGAAAATCTAGCTTTGGCAATATGGTGGGAAACACATAATTAAAAGAATCAAGCTTTCCCTCTCTCTCTGACAACTCAGGTCAAATTGTTCAATTAACCTTCCAGCAGTTGTTATGAGAAGAAAGCTTCGGTTCCCTAAAATATCTCTTCTGCGGCTTCGGCTCTCACACTAAAAGTGTCAACTCTACAATGAACCTGGCTGCAGCCATTTTGCTCATTCCAGGTTGCCACAAGAATGGGAGGAGGTGTGGAGGATTTTTACTAGTCTAAACATTTTACCGTCCCATGGGAACCAAGGTCATTTCTATCTGTTAGATGGGAGGGGCATGAGCATGTAGTTAGAAAGCCCGCCAAACTTTTCTATTGGGGAATGTAGCAGATAATTGATTGAAATATTTGGGTCTAAATTATATTGTTGTCTTATCCACAAAGATTAAATGTAGCAGAATTGAACTCACCTAGTCAACCAGAAGAAAACTGGCCCGAATTCGTTTCCTGCTAAATATTACGGAAGCCTTTCCAAACCTTCCATTGATTTTTTTTTAAAGCTTCACATCGCCATTTATTCTTTTTTAAAAAAAATACCTGAGAAAATAGAGAGTCCCGAAGTGTTGTCACTTCACAGTCTTCCTTTTCACCCTACTCCACCTCTTGAGATTCAAGCTTTCCCACTGACCTTGTTTGCCACAGGTCACTGAAATGTCATACACAACTTGAAAATTACCACCTGTCATCTCTTTGAGAAGGGGGGGGGGATTAAGATAAAAAGAAAGGATTCCAAATCTATAATTATAGATAAATCCACTGACCTTTCACTATTGCCACAGTTTAAATTCAGCCAGAGAATTAAACGGTGGGGTGGGGAAATGAAGAAAAAGAGATCCAATTAAAAGATTTCTACAGATTTAGCACTGGTAAAACATCCGAGAGTTTTCAGATTTCCCGTCTGTGTTTTAATCAAACAAAGGACTTTTCTACCTGTAAGTAAACTGTTAAGCCAGCTGAAGAAAACATTTACTAGATGGGTATTAGAAGATAGGTCAACATCTCAGTCAAGGCAAGCGTGCAACACTAAGGGTCTTTTTGAAAAGTTCTTCAGATGATTCAAATTGTTTTTCTTTGGGCTAGCCGGCACATTGTAACCATCACACCATACCTCAATTCTCCTGTTCCTTCTCCTGTTCCTCCTAATTTTCCTATTTCTACTTTCTCTTTTAATCTTGCTTTCTTCTGCTTCATCCTCCCCCATCCTGGGATTCCTGAATTCATCATTTCAGATATTCTGGCCTTCACACAGGCTTGAGAAAAACAGCCAAGATGCCCAGAAAACCAGCATGTGGCTTTAGCTATACTCAATAGATCATATATCTGAAAAAGGCTAAATCAGGGCAACTGGACCAAAGTTTAGTAGAACTGAGTCTTTTGACTTGGATGATTGAGTCTTCATTTGCATATTGCATGCCATTTGGGGGAGAAAATTTGCCTAACCAAATTTCCATTTTGATCGAAGGAGTTATTTGGATGAAGAAATGAAACATCTCAGTTTTAATAAGCTTTAGTCCAGTTGCCATGATTTAGACCAGGGGTGTCAAACTCAATTTCATTGAGGGCCGCATCAGCATTGCGGTTGCCCTCAGGGGGCCGGGTGGGTATGGCCTGGGTGGGCGTGGCCTACTGGGTGGGCGTGGCTAGAGTGCGTATGGCCTACTGGGTGGGCGTGGCCAGCTCTACATCGTTCGCATCAAGGGTGCCTATGGGGGCCTGGGCAGGAGTGGGACAGATCTGAGGGTCTCCGGCAGAAGGAGGGTCTCTGGGCCAGGGCCAAGGCAGTGGGGGCCGTTCCCTCACTGTTTCCAGGATGGCTTCACGGGCCGCATGAAACCACTTCGCAGGCCGGATCCGGCCCCCGGGCCTTGTGTTTGACATGTCTGATTTAGACATTTTTAGATGCTTCTGGCTTAGATGATTGAGTCTTCATTTACATATTCACCATACTACCACTACATACTACTTATCTGTCAACATGGAATCAGAATTGGAAGATGAATGTATGATAGGAAGTACAAAACAGACCCACGACAAAGTCGGAAGGTGACTTGGAGTTTTTCCTTAACTATAGTGGGCAGAGTGGACTTATTTGAAGTATTGTGGATTGGGATCATGAGTAACTTCTGACTTCCATTCAGATTCTCAAACTGTAGAAAAGATGTTGGGAAAACATGTAGATTTTAAACCTGAACTTTTATTAGGTATTGTGCCAGAAAAGATTGATAAACAAAGTCTGTATTTGATTTTACATGTGATAACAGTGGCAAGAATCATATTTGCACAATATTGGAAAAAGGAAGAGATACATCAGGAAGAAATAATTTTAAAAAAACCATTAGAATGTGTGGAAATGGAGAGACTTTCTCTGAGGTTGAAAGAAAGAGAAGAAAGAGAATACTGTCAGACTTGGGACTTGTTTTATCAATGGCTGGAGAAAAGAATAAAGGATTAGGAATTAAATTTGTATTAGTGAATGATAAACTCAGACAACACATTGTTGAGTTAGTACTATTGAATTGTATGGAAAAAAATAAGAAAAAAAATACAAAAAAATAAATAAAATAAAATTCTCAAATTGACCAGCTTCTATTTGAAATATATTCCATCAGTATAAAGTGGTTGAAATATATTCCATCAGTATAAAAGGTCTGGAAATAAAAAAAAATAAAAAAATCTTGGAGTCCTGGTGGTCTCCAAATATGAGCCAGCAGTGTGCTGCATCTGCCAAAAAAGCCAACACAGTCCTAGGCTGCATTAATAGATAGCATCAAGATCATGTGAAGTGTTGATGCCACTTTATAATGCCTTGGTAAGACCACATTTGGGATATTGCATCCAGTTGTGGTCACCACAATATATATAAAAAATGATTTGGAGACTCTAGAAAGAGTGTAAAGAAGAGCAACA
Organism: Vipera berus; assembly: GCF_964194415.1. Classification (NCBI taxonomy): domain Eukaryota; kingdom Metazoa; phylum Chordata; class Lepidosauria; order Squamata; family Viperidae; genus Vipera; species Vipera berus. The sequence goes on along the minus strand of NC_138209.1, from coordinate 75,024,126 downwards.
AAGATGGTTAGGGGAATGCAGGCTAAAACATATGAAGAACGGTTGCGAGAATTGAGTATGACTAGTTTAATGAAAAGAAGAACTAGGGATGTCATGGCAGAAGTGTTCCAATGTCTCAGGGACTGACACAGTCAGTCCAAAGGACCTGAAGTGAGAACAAGAAGCAATGGATGGGAACTAACCAAAGAGAGAAGCAACCTAGAACTAAGGAGAAATTTCCTGATAGTTAAAGCAATTAACCAGTGGAACCACCTGCCTCCAGAAGCGGTGAATGCTCCAACATTGGAACTTTTAAAGAAGAGATTGGACACCCATTTGTCTGAAATGGTATAGGGTTTCCTGCTTGAACAGGAGGTTGGACTGGAAGACCTCCAAGGTCCCTTGCAACTCTGTTCTTCTGTTCTTCAAAATGCTTACCCTAATCTTCCCTTTGAAGATCACATGTTATCCAAGCATGCCTGAATAGACTGAGATAGCTTTGGATTTCTTGCCTTTGACTCCTATAATGGCTAGTTTCAAAAAGAAGTGGGATTGAAGTCTAAATCAAACACATTGGCTAGGGAGAACACATTGCTTTGTGAAGAAGTAGGTATTAGCTGGAGAAATTCGTACTCTAATTCAAGGAATTCTTGATTTAATCGAGATGGCAACTATTTAGCTTTCATCCAATCAAATCTCAGTAGCTTCACTAATGACAAAGTGCAGTATAGATAAGGATGCCACATTCAGTTCACCAAAAGCCAAACTGACAGTGCAATATTTGTGCTCACATGTGATTGGCAGAGTATTATTAAGTCTGCCACGATGAACAAACAAGGGTTGAATTTGGGAGGGTTTCTGAGGTGTCTTAAAACAAAACCAAATAAACCTTTGCTTAAAATTCAGCTCCATCTCAACTTGGTGTCAGATAATCCCCTGGAAATGATGACAATAATAGCTGCCACAGGGGATATACAAAGGCTGCAAAACAACTCTGCAGCATTTTATGTAATCTGATCGTTCTTCAGGCAGATAATTCTCCAAACCAAAGCCAAAACCTAACACTGTGTCAAAGTCTCCCTCACAATTTCTCAAGTTTTCTTCTGCTTTTCTACCTTATTCTCAAGGTACCAGAATCTTTCTTGAAAGCATTTTTTTTGGATGGAATTTTTGAGTGGGTTGCAGTGATGCTCCGTAGAGTTTTCTTTGTTGTTGTTGTTACACACCTTTCCATCACTCAAAATACTCCCCGGCTGTCCGCAGACTTACCCAATCCATCCATCCATCCATCCATCCATCCATCCATCCATCCATCCATCCATCATTATGCCTCCAAATACGAGTTAAAGGAGAAAAATGAGCACAGCTCCATCTCTTGCCATGGGGAGACCCTGGGGGCCACTGTAAAAAGCAAAATATTGGATAAGATGAAACTTGGTTTGACCCAGCAGGGCGATTATGTTCTTAATCTGAAAAAGACCCATATGGGTAATTTCATCTGGATGTTGTTTCCTGGAATTAAATGTATGCTTTGGAAGTCTGACGGAGAAAGGCTTGTTCAATAAAAGACAGATATTTCTCCCTATATGTCTCCCTTGTACAACTTTTCTTTAAAAAAATAATATTCCATTCATTGGCTTGTCTTTTGTGTAGGCAATTTGTGCAAGCAAGGAAAGTGTGTGACTAAGCTGAAACTGTGGTGCCTGATGAAGGAGGCACCTAAGCAGGCTGGACAAAAGGCAGGGATCTTGTCTAAAAGATGCCTTAAGGCAGTTAAAAGGCTCCTGTCAGGCATAAAGGATGAGGACCATCTGCTGAACTGCAGCACAGAAGATTTATTCAAGCTTATACATGCAGGAATCTAGTCAACTGAGGTTCAGCACTGAATTGGTGCCTGATAAGGGTCAATGGAATTCAGGAGACTTAGACCTTTTGTGGGAACATAATGAGTCTAGGCTGATGAGTCATTTAACTCTGTCCCTCAGCTCTGCCTGCTCTTCTCCTAGGGAACCAAGTCATTAAGGAAAGGAAGAAATGACAAAAGAAGTTGAAGCTGAGAATAATGGGAATCCTCCTCAAGTCTCTTCAACAACTACCAGACCAGGAAATAGCAAGGCAAGAACAATCGGAGGTTTTGTGAATCAACAATGCAAGGAATTTGAGGGATAAAAAAGGTACTGAAGTCTGTCCACTCTTTTAGATAGCATCTATCTATCTATCTATCTATCTATCTATCTATCTATCTATCTATCTATCTATCTATCTCTATCATCAATCTATCAATTTATCTCTATCAATCAATCAATCTATCTACCTATCTATCTAATCTATCTCTATCATCAAACTATCAATCTATCAATCTATCTATATCTATCATCTATCTATCTATCTATCTATCTATCTATCTATCTGTCTGTCTGTCTGTCTGTCTGTCTAATCTAATCTATCTCTATCATCAATGTATCAATCTGTCTCTATCAATCAATCAGTCTATCTACCTATCTATCTAATCTATATCATCAATCTATCAATCTATCTCTATCAATCAATCTATCTACCTATCTATCTAATCTATCTCTATCATCAATCAATCTATCTATCTATCTATCTATCTATCTATCTATCTATCTATCTCTATCTATCTATCTATCTATCTATCTATCTATCTATCTATCTATCTATCTATCTATCTATCTATCTATCTATCTACCTAGGCACCATCTACCTAGTGCCTGGCAACCGAGTTGAAAAGCCGCATACCGCTGAATCTGTACCTATGCATTTGGTTTTTCCTGACTAAGCTCAGGACCTGATGTTTCTTACCCTTGCACTGCATCTTGTACTCCAAAGCACCTGAAGGCAGGACAAGAATCAACATATGGAAACTAATCAAGGAGAGAAGCAACCTAGAATTAAGGAGAACTTCCTGACAGTGAGAACAATTCACTAGTGGAACAACTTGCCTCCAGATGTTTTGAATGCTGGAGGTTTTTAGAAAGAGACTGGACAATCATTTGTCTGAAATGGTAAGGTTTCCTTCCTGAGCAGGGGGTTGGACTAGAAGACCTCCAAGGTCCCTTCCAACTCTGTTATTCTATTCTATTCTATTCTATTCTATTCTATTCTATTCTATTCTATTCTATTCTATTCTATTCTATTCTATTCTATTCTATTCTATTCTATTCTACTCTACTCTACTCTACTCTACTCTACTCTACTCTACTCTACTCTACTCTACTCTACTCTACTCTACTCTATTCTATTCTATTCTATTCTATTCTATTCTATTCTATTCTATTCTATTCTATTCTATTCTATTCTATTCTATTCTTCATTCCATTATTCTATTCTATTCTATTCTATTCTATTCTATTCTATTCTATTCTATTCTATTCTATTCTATTCTATTCTATTCTATTCTATTCTATTCTATTCTATTCTATTCTATTCTATTCTATTCTATTCATCTTCATGAATGAAAACAAAAGTGACAAATGGAAAAACCTCCACACTGTCTCTTGACAGGCATGCAAGATGTCAGAACTAGGCCTCAAATAGAAAACAGTGTTTATTGTTCAGTTCAACTACCAATTATATATGACCATGAAAAACTGGAAAAAAAAACCAACCCTTCGGCAATGTAGTTCTCTGGACAGAAGAACAGGATGGAAGCATTGAAGTGGACAATGCTGACAGCCACGTAAGGTTGTTGACATCCTTCTCCTTTCGTGACAACTAAATATATTTCAGGTAGAATAGATGTATTGCCACGCATCACAACATACCAGTGAAAGGCAAGATAAACCAGGACAATGCAGGTTTTGACAACAAAAACACTCAGACAAATATAATGAAGGTAAGTATATAAGAAATATCAGGAAAACATAGTGAGTGGGTGGGTGGAGGAATCCATACCAGAGCAAAATCCTAGACAAATCATGAATTTTAAAAGACCTTAAATGGAATATCTCCATAAAGAGTTTTAAGCTATTTTAAAAAAAAAAAACAAAAACCTGGAGTTTATTTTCTCTCCTGACCTCCTTATGTTGGCTTTCAGTGTGCTGAAGTTGCCTCTGAAAAGTTTGATATTGATCCAGATGAAACATAAAACCGAATAATTCAAAATGGAACAACAACTTGAATTCCACCAGTGATCTTTGAGGAATTTTCCCCAGTATGGTTTGACAATTTATCATAGAGTGGCATTTTCAACCATTCCCAATTTGCTTATGCAAAATTATGCAGAGAAATAAAACTTGAAATGGAACTTGAAAGGTGCATTTAGGTTACTAGATTCAACCTCTTTGTTCAGTGCAGAAATCAAAGTGAAAGCATCACTGGGATTGGCTGATACATTAATTGTCCAAAACTAGGACAAATCAACCTGGTTTGAGGTCTATAGACTCATTGAACATTTAAGACTGCAAATAGATTGGGCAGCATTTTGGCATTCCTTCTAAACTCTACCTGAAAGTTTTAGTACTTGGATTTGCAATCTCCTACTCAGGAATCAAAAGCTTTATCATGAGGGGGGTGGGGAAAGATTTTTTTTAAAAAAAAATCCCGTTTATATCCCGCCCTTCTCCGAAGACTCAGAGTGGCTTACAATGTGCTTAGCAATAGCCTTCATTCTATGTATATACCTGCTTATTAGGGCTTTCGCCCCCCCCCCCCAAAAAAAAGTGGCATTATTACAAAGTCAGCTTATTGCCCCCAACAATCTGGGTCCTCATTTTACCTACCTCAGAAGGATGGAAGGCTGAGTCAACCTTGAGCCTGGTGGGATGCGAACCTGCACTAATTGCAGGCAGCTGGTGTTACTTAAGGAGGCATTAGCTGGTGTTACTTAAGGAGGCATTAGCCCACTGCTCCACCAAGGCTCTATTGAAAGTCAAAAGTTATTTAATTGGTTTTGTGCCTTCCATAAAATAGTTAGCTGAGCTGGACATTCAACAACTTTTGCTTTCTATCAATAATGAAGAAGCACTAATAGGTACTTTATCTTAGGCTTAACACAAGGCTTAATTGTTGGGTTCTTGACAGCCAAACCCAGAAACTATCTTTCCATAGACATTTCAACTGCGGTATAACACAGAACTACCAAAGAGAGGGGGGAAATCAAAATGTGGAATCAAAATGCAGAACCCAAAGCAAATAATCAAGGCTCATTTGCAATATTAGACCATATGTATTGGAGTGGGTCCCTTTCAGTAGAATAGTGGGAGACACCCCCCTGCAGACAAAGAGATAAAAATCATACTTATGCATTTCAGAAAGGAGGGGAAAATGAAATGTGCATACAGATTCATAATTCATAATGTAATAGTTCTCAGGTTATATCCTGTCCTTTTATTATCTACAGGGAACATTGATCTTGGCTAGGACAAACATTTACATCCTGAGCTTCAAGGGTTGCTATGAGAATGTTCCGATAAAACTTAAAACAGGCCCTGTGAATTGCAAGGTCACATTCCTTATATCTCAATTTGTCTATTAAACAATCATATTCCTATGAGGGTTGAAACTAAACATTAAGAAAACTGAGATCATGGCATCTGGCCCTCTCAATTCCTGGCAAATAGATGGGGAAGAAATGGAGGTAGTGACAGATTTTATTTTCCTGGGCTCCAAGATCACTGCAGATGGGGACTGTAGCCAAGAAATTAAAAGACGCTTGCTCCTCGGGAGGAAAGCCATGGCAAATCTAGACAGCACACTAAAAAGCAGAGACATCACCCTGCCAACAAAAGTGCATATAGTCAAGGCTATGGTCTTCCCAGTTGCGATGTATGGCAGTGAAAGTTGGACCATAAGAAAGGCTGAGCGCCAATGAATTGAGGCCTTTGAACTCTGGTGCTGGAGAAGACTCCTGCGAGTCCCTTGGACTGCAAGGCGATCAAACCCATCAGTCCTAGAGGAGATCAACCCTGACTGCTCTTTAGAAGGCCAGATCCTGAAGCTAAAACTCAAATACTTTGGCCACCTAATGAGAAGGAAGGACTCACTGGAGAAGAGCCTAATGTTGGGAAAGGTTGAGGGCAAGAGAAGAAGGGGACGACAGAGAATGAGGTGGCTGGATGGACTCACTGAAGCAATAGGCGTGAGCTTAAATGGACTCCAAAAGATGGTAGAGGGCAGGAAGGCCTGGAGGAAAGTTGTCCATGGGGTCGCGATGGGTCGGAGACGACTTCGCAACTAACAACAATAACAATAGTTGACTCCTTAAGTCTTGTCAATCATTTGGTCACCTTGAATGCACTACTATCGCCTCCTAACACATGCATAAACAAAATGAAAGACACACAGAGAGAAATACACACACACACACACACACACTCACACCTATTTGGGAGATGGACAGGTAAAATGACATTAAGACTGTAGAAAAAGTGCAGAGGAGAGCAACAAAGATGATTAGGAGACTGGAGGATAAGATTGAATGTTTGCAGGAATTGGGTATGTCTAATCTAATAAAGAGGACCCTCCAGAGGTTGTGTGTGCTCCATCACTGGAGGCTTTTAAGAAGAGATTGGACATCCATTTGCCCAAAATGGTATAGGGTCTCCTGTTTGAGCATTGCCATAATGGTTGGATTAGAAGACCTTCAGAGTCTCTTCCAACTCTGTTATACTGAATTGTTAAATGGAAGGGTCACGAGATGGGCAGCAAATAAATCTGATAAATAAATATAGGTAAATAAAATGGTGGTATTGCTGAGGTACAATTGCCACTACTGTGTTAAATCAACCTATACATACATATATATATATATATACCCTGGCCCACATACGTCTGAGACAAGTAGGCCACTGCAATCTCTTGACATCACTGTAGTGCATAAACCAATAATATTCTTCCAGGATACCTTAAGCAAACTCACAGAAATAGCTGCAATCTGCAATGCAAAGACTGTCAAATCCACTACGTCAGACAGAATATTGGCAGAACACCACCAGGGACCTCAATTGGCACTTCAAAGCCATGAAGACATTTCTCAACAAATACAGCCACAATTTCAATTAGGGCCCTGCTGAAATTTTGGAGAAAGTCAAATTGAAAATGCTAAGGGATTTCTGCCAATCTGTAAGGGGGAAGAAAAAAAAAATCTACCAGCCAACACGTAGATACCTTCCATACTTATTTATTTCGAAAGATAACTAATAGTCAAGGAAAGAAGCTAACAGCCCAAGGCACCTCTTCCCTAGCAACCAACACAAATAGAGTCAGGTAATGCTATAGAAACAACACCTTAATCAAGGAAGACCCTTAACGCAAAGTGGAAGGAACACCTTTTGAAAACTCCAGTCTACTGCGCATTGATAACACTATCTAGTCTGCTAAGGAAACTTCTGGTTAAAAACAACCAAGCTCAGAATGACAAGGACACCCCCCAACAACAACAACAACAACAATTACATTGTTACTGAAGAACACCTAACTACCTCGTGTTCTGTTCCAGCCTACAACTGGCCCTGTTCGAATGTCAGGGACAACCCCTTTTTTTATAAACAATAGGCTGGAACTAATCCAACCAAATTTATTTGCAAAAGCTAAACGAAAAAGTTCAAGCAAAATTTAAACAAATACAGAGCAAGACTTTATCAGAAGCTCTTCAAACAGTTGCCTTCAGCAACCAGCACCTCCCACACCTTCCCCTTTTAAACAGCAGTCTCAAGGCGTGGCTTCTCATTGCCTTCTCCCAAGTTGCCTCATTGCCTTCCTCTGTTCTGCTCTGCTAGATTGCCTCCTGCTCCTAGCGTCCCTGAACAGAGCCAGCTGTGGATCGTCTTCTTCCAATTCCTCGTACTCACATGGCTGAGTCTGATGAGGAACAAAATGGGAGGGGCCAGGCTGAGAGTCCTGCAGTGCATCAGAACCTTCCTCTGACATCAAAGGCTCTCCAAACCCCTCCTCCTCCTCTTCAAAATCATCCGACTCAGCTGCTGAAACCACAGGCTGACGCTGAATCACAACACCTAGGTAAGGGGTCAACAACACCTGGTCCACAACTTGGTACCGGTCTGTGGGAACCGGGCTGCACAAGCAGCGTGTGGGCATGCCAAGCCATCCCTTCTCCATTCTTCCTTTGCTGCTACTGCTGGTTCACACAGCCAGAAGGCTGGGGACCGCTGAGCTAAGTGAACTTGCTCTAATCCTATTTCGTGCCGTTCTCTACAACAGGACCAAAACCCACACACAATCCTGACGATTCTGCATAGCTTTATTGCTGTACGACTAGCGTCTCGATAAAAGCGAGGAACTGGGGTGACTAATTAGCCGGAGAACATTTTTAGACACAGCAAGTTCACAATACCATAACCTACCTTTTATGTTGCGCTGTGAAGACCCAAAAGCAGGAGACAGGCAGGATTCAGAGTCACAAGAAGAACCTGTCCAAGGTTGGAGAACCAAAGATGGCAACGACTGGTCCAAATGTCAAGTCCAAGGAGCAAAGTCAAATATCGCAATGACCGGTCCAAAAGTTGCACTAGCAGCACCACTTAGTCTTATATACCACTTCACAGGGCTTTTAGACACCTCTCTGAGCACTTAACAGCGTCAGCAAATTGCCCCCATCAATCTGGGTCCTCATTTTACTGACTTCAGAAGGATGGAAGGCTGAGTTAATCTTGAAATGGTCAGGATTGAACTGCTGACAGTCGGCAGAATTAGCCTGCAATACTGCATTCTAACCACTGTGCCACCATATCAAGTCCAAGGCGCCAATCCAAAGATGGCAATGATTGGTCCAAATGTCAAGTTGAAGGAACAAGGAGGACAGGAAAAAAGACCTGAAGCTTCATAGACTCATAGGGATGGAACGGACCTTGGAGGTCTTCAAGTCCAACCTCCTGCCCTGGACAGGACTTCTTACACCATCCTGGATAAATGGTTGTTCGATCTTTTCTTGAACACCTCCAGCGATGGAGCATCCCACAACTCTGAGAGACAAGCTATGCCATTAATTCATCATCTTCATTTTCCACCAAATTCCTCCTTATTTCCAGGTTGTATCTCCCTCTGAGGATCTTCCACTCATTGCATTTTGTCAAGTGCTCAGGTGCTACGGATAGTAAATCGGGGATCTCTCCCATGACACAGCCCTTCCAGTATTGGAAAAATGCTATCTGGTCTCTGCACAAGGCTAAACATAACTACTTCCCTTAACCAGTCATCATATGATTTAGCCTCCAGTCCCCTGATTGTCTTTGTTGCTCTTCTCTGCACTTTTTCTAGAGCCTCAGCACCTTTTCTTTTCTTTTTTGTATCACGGTGACCAAAACTGACTGATGAGAACAAATAAGTTTGAAATGATCATATCGGTCTCCCTTTATTCTTTGTTAGCAAGCAAAAAAAAATTACACAAATATGAGCTGCCACTGCTGTGGCTACTGCCTGTAGATGGCCTTGGACTAGGCTGAAACAGGAAATAAGATTTGTCCCGTGTATATATATATATATATATATATATATATATATATATATATATATATATATATATATATATATATATATATATATATATATATATATATGTGTGTGTGTGTGTGTGTGTGTGTGTGTGTGTGTGTGTGTGTGTGTGTGTTTGTGTGTGTGTGTATATGAGAGAGAGAGAGAGAGAGAGAGAGAGAGAGAGAGGAGAGACATAGAGAATTATCTTTATAAGGATATAAAGATTTTGTTGTTGTTGTTAGCTGCGAAGTCGTGTCCGACCCATCGCGACCCTATGGACAATGTTCCTCCAGGCCTTCCTGTCCTCTACCATCTTCTGGAGTCCATTTAAGCTCACGCCTACAGCTTCAGTGACTCCATCCAGCCACCTCATTCTCTGTCGTCCCCTTCTTCTATTGCCCTCGATCTTTCCCAGCATTAGGCTCTTCTCCAGTGAGTCCTTCCTTCTCATTAGGTGGCCAAAGTATTTGAGTTTTAGCTTCAGGATCTGGCCTTCTAAAGAGCAGTCAGGGTTTATCTCCTCTAGGACTGACCGGTTTGATCGCCTTGCAGTCCAAGGGACTCGCAGGAGTCTTCTCCAGCACCATAGTTCAAAGGCCTCAATTCTTTGGCGCTCAGCCTTTCTTATGGTCCAACTTTCACTGCCATACATTGCAACTGGGAAGACCATAGCCTTGACTATACGCACTTTTGTTGACAGGGTGATGTCTCTGCTTTTTAGTGTGCTGTCTAGATTTGCCATGGCTTTCCTCCCCAGGAGCAAGCGTCTTTTAATTTCTTGGCTACAGTCCCCATCTGCAGTGATCTTGGAGCCCAGGAAAATAAAATCTGTCACTACCTCCATTTCTTCCCCATCTATTTGCCAGGAATTGAGAGGGCCAGATGCCATGATCTTGGTTTTCTTAATGTTAAGTTTCAACCCAAGTTTTGCACTCTCCTTCTTCACCCGCAACAAGAGGCTCTTTAGTTCTTCTTCACTTTCTGCCATTAGAGTGGTATCATCTGCGTATCTTAGGTTGTTGATATTTCTTCCGGCAATCTTAATTCCAACTTTTGATTCATCTAGCCCTGCCTTTCTCATGATGTGCTCTGCATATAAGTTAAATAGGCAGGGTGACAGTATACAGCCTTGCCGGACTCCTTTCCCAATTTTGAACCAATCAGTGGTTCCGTGTCCAGTTCTCACTGTTGCTTCTTGACCCGCATATAGGTTTCTCAAGAGACAAATAAGATGGTCTGGTACTCCCATCTCTTTAAGAACTTGCCACAGTTTGTTATGATCCACACAATCAAAGGCTTTAGCATAGTCAATGAAGCAGAAGTAGATGTTTTTCTGGAACTCCCTAGCTTTCTCCATGATCCAGCGTATGTTGGCAATTTGATCTCTAGTTCCTCTGCCTCTTCGAAATCCTGCCTGTACTTCTGGTAGTTCTCGATCCACATACTGCTGAAGTCTAGCTTGTAGGATTTTAAGCATGACTTTACTAGCATGAGAAATGAGTGCAATGGTGCGATAGTTTGAACATTCTTTGGCACTGCCTTTCTTTGGAATTGGAATGTAAACTGATCTTTTCCAATCCTGTGGCCACTGTTGAGTTTTCCAAATTTGCTGGCAAATTGAGTGTAGCACTTTTACTGCACTGTCTTTTAAGATTTTGAATAGCTCAGCTGGAATACTGTCACCTCCACTAGCTTTGTTGTTGCTCAGCTTTTCTAAGGCCCACTTCACTTCACATTCTAGGATGTCTGGCTCGAGGTCAGTGACCAACTCATTGTGATTATCTGGGACGTTAAGCTCATTCTTGTATAGTTTTTCTGTGTAATTTTGCCACCTCTTCTTAATCTCTTCTGCCTCTGTTAGGTCCCTGCCATTTTGGTCCTTTATCATGCCCATTTTTGCATTAAACGTTCCCTTCATCTCTCCAATTTTCTTGAAAAGATCTCTGGTCCTCCCTATTCTATTGTTTTCTTCTATTTCTTTGCACTGTTCATTTAAGAAGGCATTCTTATCTCTTCTAGCTATTCTCTGGAATTCTGCATTCAATTGGGCATATCTATGTTTTTCTCCCTTGCCTTTTGCTTCCCTCCTTTCCTCAGCTATTTGCAAAGCTTCCTCAGACAGCCATTTTGCTTTCTTGCATTTCTTTTTCTTTGGGATGGTTTTGGTTGCTACCTGTTGTACAATGTCGCGAACCTCTGTCCATAGTTCTTCAGGCACTCTGTCTATCAGATCTAATTCCTTAAATCTATTTGTCACCTCTACTGTATATTCAACAGGGATATGATTTAATTCATACCTGACTGGCCTAGTGCTTTTCCCTACTTTCTTCAGTTTAAGCTTAAACTTTGCAAGGAGAAGCTCATGATCTGAGCCACAGTCAGCTCCTGGTCTTGTTTTTACTGACTGTATAGAGCTTCTCCATCTTTGGCTGCAGAGCATATAGTCAATCTGATTTCTGTGTTGACCGTCTGGTGATGTCCATGTGTAGAGCCGTCTCTTGGGTTGTTGGAAAAGAGTGTTTGCTATGACCATCGTATTCTCTTGACAAAATTCTATCAGCCTGTGCCCTGCTTCATTTTGTACTCCAAGGCCAAACTTGCCTGTTATTCCAGTTATCTTTTGGCTTCCTACTTTAGCATTCCAATCCCCCATGATGATAAGGACATCATTTTTTGGTGTTAATTCTATAAGGTGCTGTAGGGCTTCATAGAACTGGTCAATTTCATCCTCTTCAGCACTGGTGGTTGGGGCATAGACTTGGACTACTGTGATATTGAATGGTTTGCCTTGGATTCGAACTGAGATCATTCTGTCATTTTGAGGATTGTATCCCAGTATTGCTTTTCCTACTCTTTTATTGACTATGAAGGCTACTCCATTTCTTCTGAGGGATTCTTGCCCGCAGTAGTATACCTGATGGTCATCTGAATTAAATTCACCCATTCCTGTCCATTTTAGTTCGCTGATACCTAAGATGTCGATGTTCAGTCTTGTCATCTCTTGTTTGACCACGTCCAGCTTTCCTTGATTCATGGATCTTACATTCCAGGTTCCTATGGAGAAAAAATCTTTACAGCATCGGACTTTCCTTTCACCACCAGACACATCCACAGCTGAGCGTCCTTTCGGCTTTGGCCCAGTCGCTTCATTCTTTCTGGCGCTACTAGTACTAGCCCTCTGCTCTTCCCCAGTAGCATATTGGACGCCTTCCGACCTGAGGGGCTCATCTTCCAGCGTCATATCGTTTTGCCTTTTGGTACTGTCCATAGGGTTTTCATGGCAAGATACTGGAGTGGGTTGCCATTTCCTTCTCCAGTGGATCACGTTTTGTCAGAACTCTCAGCTATGACCTGTCCGTCTTGGGTGGCCCTGCACGGCATAGCTCATAGCTTCATTGAATTACGCAAGCCCCTTCGCCACGACAAGGCAGTAATCCATGAAGGGGATAAAGATTTACTTGTCTTTTTCTCTTAAATTTTAATATTCTACCGAGTTGGAAGGATTTTTCTCTTTTTACAATGTTCTCTCCCTCCTCTTGAACTGTTTTACTTGGTACACTTTTTATTTCCCTAATTTTTCTTCCTTACTTCACATTTTGTTTCCTTATATGTTTTTATCTACATCTTGACTAGTTTGCAGTCTCTCTCTCTCTCTTTCTCTTCAAGAATAGCTTAAAAACCTTGAGAACAGAATCAAGGAAGGATAGAGAAAGCTGTAGATTACTGTGAAAAACTCAACCAAGTTTTGATATACAGCCTTTCTTTTCTTTCTTTTCTTTTCTTTTCTTTTCTTTTCTTTTCTTTTCTTTTCTTTTCTTTTCTTTTCTTTTCTTTTCTTTTCTTCTTCTTCTTTTCTTTTCTTTTCTTTTTTTCTTTTCTTTCCCCCCCTGAAATCAAAGCAGCCTTACTGTGTCAAAAATCTTTCAGACCTTCAGGTAGCTGCTGAAGCTTTATAATATTTCTTCCATTAATAATCTTTTTGGCCTTCCAATATAATAAGGGTTATATGTTCCTTTCCCCCCCCCCCAAACTATTCATTTTCTACCAATTCAAATGATCCCCTTAGGGAGTAAAAAGCAAGCTTTCCATTAAGTAGCCTTCTTTTTCATGTTGGAAATTTCTGCCAAATGTTTATTGAAATTTGGATAGAGGTGGCAAATTTAGACGTGGACAAACAAAGTGATTTTTGCTTGATGGAGAAAAAAAGCACTTTAGCTTCTGAACTGCTTCCAAAATTAGCATGTGATTGAAGCTTTTCAACTTCTTAATTTTTTTTTCAGCCAAAATGACCATATGTCAAGTCCAACAGTCCAGCTGAGCCAATATGATTGGCAGGATGAGGGGGTGGGGGGGAAGAGAACATGAAAAGCCAAAGAGCTGCAAGACTGATGTTACTTAGCTCCAGGGGTTTGAATATTTCTCACACAAACAGGTTTTTTTCTGCGACCAAGTTAAAATGAAATCCAAGGATGGCTTTTCCGTTGCTCCATTCTCCCAAGTCTCCATCTGAAAAGTGGTGGGATAGTCCTGAGGAGAGGCAGGGACTATGATGCATTTCAAGCAAGAAGAACTTCAGATCAAACTGAAGAAGCACCTCAGACGGAAAACCTATCCTGCATCTGACTGCAGCCAGGTTTAGTCAAACAACTTCGAATCATTTTGAGTTGACTGTATACAAAAAGGGATTTATAATGGATGTGTATGGAGACTCTCAGTCATCCAGGTCCTGGTTGTCCCAAAAATGCTTTTTTCAGGAGGCAACTGGACTTCCTTGTTTTTCCTTTGAAGATGTTTCGCTTCTCATCCCAGAAGCTTCTTCAGCTCTGATTGAGTGGTGGGGAAGGGGAGGATTTATACTCCTTGCAGAGAGCTGGTCATTAGCCTTCTTTTAGAGAGTCATTGAGCCCACTTGGAGGTTTATCTCTGTCCTCAGGGACACCCGAGTAGTGCAAATGGGTGTGTGACTGCAGTGTGTTTTCTGTGTCTTGTGTCCCTTCATCCTGTAGCCAAGAAGCTCCACACATATTTGCACAACTCAGGACACAGAAAACCTCCAAGTGGCCTCAACATCTCTCTAAAAGAATGCAAATGACCAGCTGTCTGCAAGGAGTATAAATCCTCCCCTTCCCCACCATCCAGTCAGAGCTGAAGAAGCTTCGTAGATGAGAAGTAAAATGTCTTCAAGGAAAACAAGTGGCCTCCTTAAAAAAAACACCTTTGGGATAACTTATACCTATTTTTTATACTTAGAATGTTCCCACATCCCCATGGTTACGTGATCACAATTTGGACGCTTTGCAACTGGCATGCATTTAAGATAGTTGCAGTGTCCTGGGGTCATGTGGTCACCTTTTGCGACCTTCTGACAAGCAATAGGAAAGCCAGCTTCATTTAACAACTGTGTTCCTAACTTAAAAACTGCGGTGATTCACTTAACAACCGTGGCAAGAATGGTTGTAAAATGGGGCAAAACTCACTTAAACAATTGTCTTGCTTAGCCACAGAAATCTTGGACTCAAGGTGTAGTTGCAAGTCAAGAACTACCTGTATTGGAGAGAAATTACACTGGTAGAATAGGATGAAGACCGATCTATTCAAACTTCCATGGAAGGTAGCAAATTCTCTCTGTGGCTTCACCTTAGCCTACTCCCAGCATTAAAGAATTTAACAGAATAACAGGGTTGGAAGGAATCTTGAAGGGCTTCTAGTTGAACTCCCTCCTCAAGCAGGAAGCCCTATATCATTTCAGACAAATGGTTGTCCAATTGCTTCTTAAAAACGTCCAGTATTGGAGCACCCACAACTTGTGGAGGCGAGTTGTTCCACTGCTTAATTGTCTTCACTGTTAAAAAGTTTCTCCTTAGTTCCAGGTTGTTTCTCTCTTTGATTAGTTCCCATCCATTGCTTCTTGTCCTGCTTTCAGGTGCTTTGGAGAATACCTTGACTCCCTCTTCTTTGGGGCAGCCCCTCAGATATTGGAACACTTCTATCATGTCACCCCGAGTCCTTCTCTTCATTAAATTAGGTAAAAGGTAAAGGTTCCCCTGCACATGCATGCTAGTTGTTTCCAACTCTAGGGGCCGGTGCTCATCTCCGTTTCAAAGCCAAAGAGCCAGCGCTTGTCCGACGACGTCTCCGTGGTCATGTGGCCAGCATGACTGGACGCCAAAGGTGCACGGAATGCTGTTACCTTCCCACCGTATCGGTCCCTATTTTTCTACTTGCATTTTTACGTGCTTTTGAACTGCTAGGTTGGCAGGAGCTGGGACGAGTAGCAGGTGCTCACTCTGTTATGCAGCACTCGGGATTCGACCCGCCAAACTGCCGACCTTCTGATCGACAAGCTCAGCATCCCAACCCACTGAGCCACCACATCTGTATTCATTAAATTAGACATAACCAATTCCCACAACTGTTTGAAGGGACCTTGGAGGTCTTCTACTCCAACTCCGTGATCTAACTGTCGGGGAATTTTTCCTTAGTTCTACATTGCTTCTCCCCTTGATGAGCTTCCATCCATTGCATCTTGTTCTGCTTTCAGGTGCTTTGGAGAATACATTCTTGTGAAGATGGAAACGAAAAAGCTATGGATGTTGTTCTGAGCTCTTTTAGGGAATGAAATATGCAATTACTCCTGATATGCATGCAGGTCTCATCCAGCTTCTTCCCATCTCCTACACAAGATAATATAACCTTCATTTAATTATTTGACCTCAGAGGTCCTTCTTGAAATTTGAGCAAGGTGATGACTCAGATGAAATGTTATGAGATATTTTTATGTTTTCCCATCACTCCTACCTGTGAAATATGTTTGGTTTTCTTTTTAGTTTCATTCAGAACTTAATAAGCCATTTATCTTTATATGCTCTTTGCTGCATTGGCTTAGCTTAGTTATAGATTGTATTACTATTAATATCCTTAAAATTTATTTTAGTATGGCTGCTTCCCTGTGTGTATTTTTCGATGACCAGTTCACAATTTATTGCAATGATTAGATTTTTTTTTAAAGTACTATTGTTGGTGTTCAGCAGGTTGTTGTTGTTAGTTGCGAAGTCATGTCCGACCCATCGCGACCCTATGGACAATGTTCCTCCAGGCCTTCCTGTCCTCTACCATCTTCTGGAGTCCAGTTAAGCTCACGCCTACTGCTTCAGTGACTCCATCCAGCCACCTCATTCTCTGTCGTCCCCTTCTTCTATTGCCCTCAATCTTTCCCAGCATTAGGCTCTTCTCCAGTGAGTCCTTCCTCCTCATTAGGTGGCCAAAGTATTTGAGTTTTAGCTTCAGGATCTGGCCTTCTAAAGAGCAGTCAGGGTTGATCTCCTCTAGGACTGACTGGTTTGATCGCCTTGCAGTCCAAGGGACTCGCAGGAGTCTTCTCCAGCACCAGAGTTCAAAGGCCTCAATTCTTTGGCGCTCAGCCTTTCTTATGGTCCAACTTTCACTGCCATACATTGCAACTGGGAAGACCATAGCCTTGACTATACGCACTTTTGTTGACAGGGTGATGTCTCTGCTTTTTAGTGTGCTGTCTTGATTTGCCATGGCTTTCCTCCCTAGGAGCAAGCGTCTTTTAATTTCTTGACTACAGTCTCCATCTGCAGTGATCTTGGAGCCCAGGAAAATAAAATCTGTCAATACCTCCATTTCTTCCCCATCTATTTGCCAGGAATTAAGAGGGCCGGATGCCATGATCTTAGTTTTCTTAATGTTTAGTTTCAACCCAACTTTTGCACTCTCCTTCTTCACTCGCAACAAGAGACTCTTCAGTTCCTCTTCACTTTCTGCCATTAGAGTGGTATCATCTGCATATCTTAGGTTGTTGATATTTCTTCCAGCAATCTTAATTCCAACTTTTGATTCATCTAGCCCTGCCTTTCTCATGATGTGCTCTGCATATAAGTTAAATAGGCAAGGCGACAGTATACAGCCTTGCCGGACTCCTTTCCCAATTTTGAACCAATCAGTGGTTCCGTGTCCAGTTCTCACTGTTGCTTCTTGGCCCGCATATAGGTTTCTCAAGAGACAAATAAGATGTTCTGGTACTCCCATCTCTTTAAGAACTTGCCACAGTTTGTTATGATCCACACAATCAAAGGCTTTAGCATAGTCAATGAAGCAGAAGTAGATGTTTTTCTGGAACTCTCTAGCTTTTTCCATGATCCAGCGTATGTTGGCAATTTGATCTCTAGTTCCTCTG
Organism: Vipera berus; assembly: GCF_964194415.1. Taxonomy (NCBI): domain Eukaryota; kingdom Metazoa; phylum Chordata; class Lepidosauria; order Squamata; family Viperidae; genus Vipera; species Vipera berus. The sequence continues at coordinate 75,006,494 of NC_138209.1, read as the reverse complement.
CCTCTTCGAAATCCTGCCTGTACTTCTGGTAGTTCTCGATCCACATACTGCTGGAGTCTAGCTTGTAGGATTTTAAGCATAACTTTACTAGCATGAGAAATGAGTGCAATGGTGCGATAGTTTGAACATTCTTTGGCACTGCCTTTCTTTGGAATTGGAATGTAAACTGATCTTTTCCAATCCTGTGGCCACTGTTGAGTTTTCCAAATTTGCTGGCAAATTGAGTGTAGCACTTTTACTGCATCGTCTTTTAAGATTTTGAATAGCTCAGCTGGAATACTGTCACCTCCACTAGCTTTGTTGTTGCTCAGCTTTTCTAAGGCCCACTTCACTTCACATTCTAGGATGTCTGGCTCGAGGTCAGTGACCACCTCATTGTGATTATCAGGGACGTTAAGCTCATTCTTGTATAGTTCTTCTGTGTAATTTTGCCATCTCTTCTTAATCTCTTCTTCTGTTCAGCAGGTACATAGCAACAAACAATTCAACGTTGCAGCCCAACCCATCACAACCCAACTTAAATTTCCTGTGGTGATTAAACCAAATTAACCTCCCTCATCTGCTGAAATGATAATTAGGGGATAATTAGGGGATGTTGGTCAGCTAGCAAATGCTGAATTTCTGCTTCCTTTGGCTAGTAGTGGACGTTAGATACTTATTACCTGTCTCCACATTATCTATCTGTACCTGTCCTTTTTGGTTGCTGTGCCAAACCAGACATTTATAAAAGTACAAATGACAAACTCTGTAATTTCTCTGCAGAACCAGTATCTGAGGGGCTACCACAAAGAAAGTGTGTGTGTGTCAAACTATTCTGCAAAGCATCAGAAGGAAGGATGAGAAATAAACGGATGGAAACTTATCAAAGAGAGAAGCAGCCTGGAATTAAGGAGAAACTTCCCGACAGTGAGGACAATCAACCAGTGGAACAGCTTGCCTCCATAAATCGTGGGCGCTCCATCACTGGAGATTTTTAAGAAGAGGCTGGACAGTCACTTGTCTGAAATGGTATAGGTTCTCCTGCTTGAGCAGGGGGCTGGGCTAGAAGACCACCAAGGTCCGTTCCAGCTCCTATTCTATGTTCTGTACCAGCCTACTACCAGCCCTGCAGAAAAGGCAGGGACAACCCCTTTTACAAAACAGCAAGAGGCTGGAACTAAGCCTGCCAAATTTATTAACGTAAAACAGAGCAAACAGAGCAAAGAGAGTAAACACGAACCATGAAACAGGAGCTATTCAAACGGTTGCCTTCAGCAAACCAGCCCTTCCATGCATTCCCCTTTTAAACAGTTCAGGGCGTGGCTTCTTTCTGCCTCCTTCCGAGGTGCCCCATTGCCTTCCTCTGTTTACTCCTGATTGACTGCCTCCTGCGTCGGGCGTCCTTGAACAGGGCCAGCTGTGGGTCATCTTCATCCACGCTGTCAGGCTCACACAGCTGGGTCTGCGTCGTGACCAGATGCAGAGCCTCAATACTATCCTCAGCAAGGTCTCCAACACCCCCCTCCTCCTCCTCTGAATCATCCGACCCAACTGCCGAACCCACAGGCTGACCCTGAATCACAACGTTCTATTCTATTCTATTCTATTCTATTCTATTCTATTCTATTCTATTCTATTCTATTCTATTCTATTCTATTCTATTCTATTCTATTCTATTCTATTCTATTCTATTCTATTCTACTCTACTCTACTCTACCCTACCCTACCCTACCCTACCCTACCCTACCCTACCCTACCCTACCCTACCCTACCCTACCCTACCCTATCCTTTTCTGTTCTGTTTTGTTCTGTCCTGTCCTGTCCTATTCTATTCTATTATTCTATTCCATTCCACTCCACTCCATTATTCTCTTCTCTTCTCTTCTCTTCTCTTCTCTTCTCTTCTCTTCTCTTCTCTTCTCTTCTCTTCTCTTCTCTTCTCTTCTCTTCTCTTCTCTTCTCCTCTTCTACTCTACTCTACTCTACTCTACTCTACTCTACTCTACTCTACTCTACTCTACTCTACTCTATCCATAATTCCTCTATATCAGAAGCTCCTTAATGATAGTTGTAATGTTAGCATTCCCTTTCAAATCCTGAGAAATTATAGAAGCCAAAAACGTGAAGAGACTATATGTGGCTCAGGGTTGAACTGCAGAGTCCTTCGTACCCTGTAGGTTTGGTTGCTCACTTCCAGACCTTTCCTTACCAGACAAGGTAACATCTTCAGTGCAGTCTGGAAATGAGAGATATGCAGGCAAATCACCAAGTTTAGAAAGGTGAAAGGTGAGTTATCACAAGCAAATGAAGAAAAAAGTAGACATCTTGAAATTATTTACAGACTGTTACTAGGGAAGTCTTGGACTAAGAGCAGGTGTCTTCAAACTTGGCCCTCTTATATGGCTCGTGGACCTTAACTCCAAAATCCCTCAGCCAGCGTGCCTGGTGGAGGAATTCTGGGAGTTTTTTATTTTTTATTTTTTTATTTTATTTTAATCCCATTTATATCCCACCCTTCTCCAAAGACTCAGGGCGGCTTACAATTTAAGCACAAACCAATGTGCTTAGCAATAGCTAAGGTGAAGTCCACCAGTCATAAAAGGACCAAGTTTGAAGACTCCTGGTCTGGATCCAAGCCCACAGTTTCATCAAAATGGCCGACTGAGGAATTTTGGGATTTGAAGTCCAGAAGTCATAAAAGGGCCAAATTTGAAGACCCCTAACTAAGAGTATAAAGAAGTTGTTTGGGTTGTAGAAAAAAAATGGAGGAGGGACTGCTTTTTATGCGCACATGAGATCTTAAAAAGAAACTATATATATATATATAAATATATATATATATATATATATATATATATATATATATATATATATATATATATATATATATATATATATATATATATATATATATATATATATATGTGTGTGTGTGTGTGTGTGTGTGTGTGTGGTGTGTGTGTGTGTGTGTATGTATGTATGTATATGTATATGTATATGTATATGTATATGTATATGTATATGTATATATAAATCTAATATATAAATAATTTTGTCAGAGCCTTTTTTTCTATCTAGAAGGGGGAAAGTGTTTGAAGGATCATAGTTCTTTATTATATAAGCAAGAAGATAAAGCCATTTTTAATCAGGAATTCATATTTTTCATCAATCAGTTATTGGTGACATAGCAAACTATCCGTTCCTATGGTCAGTTTGCTTCTATGGGATTCCAGAAAGTGAATTATTATTATTTTTTTCTTTGCTTCTTAGTTTATATTTTTAACTTTGTTAAAAAGAAAAAAGGGAACTAGTTAAAGATTGTATGGTAAAGTGGGCCCAAAATATTCATGAATCGATTCCATTGGATATATGGGAGGTAATTTGGGTTAGAAATGTAAAATTTACTCAGGCCCAAAATTTAAGAGAAAATTTTTATAAAATGTTTTATAGGTGGCATTTGGACCCTAAAAAGTTGTCTTGTATGTATCCTAATTTACAGTCTAAATGCTGGAGGTGTGGTAGCTTAGATGCTACTTATTTTCATATCTGCTGGACTTGTAGAAATATAAAAGCTTTTTGGATTAAAATTTGGTGGAACATTCAAAAGATTTTTAAGAGAAAGATAAAGTTCACTCCACAGTTATTTTTATTGGGTGTTATTACAGATTGTGATACTAAAGAAATTAATTTAATGTTGAATTTGATAACTGCTGCAAGGTTATTGGTAGGGCAATATTGGAAGAAGGACTGCTTGCCTTTCACAGAAGAATGGACGCTTAAAATGTCAAACTTAGCAGAAATGGCTAAGATTTCTGTTTATTTGAAGGATCATTCACAAGAAAGATACATTTCGGTTTGGAGAAGATGGATAGATTATATCCAGGATAAATATGGGACTAAAAAGTTCCATTTAGCTTACGAGTAAATTTTAGATTGTTATTATTATATTTAGTATTAGTATCGTTTAATAATTTGGATTTTTTTTGTTTGCTTGTATTTACGTTATAGGGAGTTAAAGCGTATTATGTATTTGGTTATTTATATAGTTGGTTAACCTTAGCTAGATTAATATTATTATATATTTGTAACCCTGTAATCAGCTCTGGGAAGTGGGGGGGAGGGTGGGGGGTCAAGGGTGGGTTGGGGGGGATAATATTGTAATTTTTATAAAACTTTTCAATTAAAAAAAAAAGAAAAGAAAAGTTGGTAATAAGCTTAATGCCAGAATCGAAGTTGTTCTGGCCTCCTGTGCTTTAAGCAGTGAGGTTTTAAGCTTCGCCTTCCAACGTTTGATTTTTAAAACATTTACCCTAAATTCTAACCATTGTGAGCCTTATTTTCCTAAGCGGCTTGGGAAAGTAAACAGCACGCTTGCTTCCAAAGTATATATTGTGGGAAGTGACTGCCAATTGCACATTAGATTATTCTTCTTCTGTGGAGGCGGTCTTTAGCCTTCCTGTTCCTCAGGTTCCTGACTAAGAAAAATGACATTTCAAAATCTACAGATTGTGTTTTGGTTTTTTTTCCCCCCTGTGTACCTGTATGTACGGTGTTTATTTTCAAGAGCTATTGAAAAGGAAATAGCTCGGTGTTTCTGGAGCCTTTTCTGCACATCTGCAAAAAAAAACCAAAACCACAACAACAACAACAGCCAAATGATAAATATTAGTCCAAATTGTGCCTCTTTGTATCCCGGGAGGTATAATTTCATAATGGGTCATTGGTTGCTTGGGAAATAATACAGCAAGGTTACTGTGGATTATATTGTTCCATCATTCGTGGCATTTGGTCCTGATTCTGATTTGCTGCAAGAGGCTTATTAGACCCTGTTTGGACTTCCGGAGGGTTTTGTTTTTTTAATTAAAATGCAGTGAGGGTTCAGTAACTTTTTTTTAAAAAAAAATAAATTTACACATCACCCATCTTGCCGTTTGGGGTGACCATGCTAGTTCCTATTGCAGATTCTTTATTATTATTATTATTATTATTATTATTATTATTATTATTATTATTGTTGTTGTTGTTGTTGTTGTTGTTTATGCATTACTTTTTAAAATTGTTGTTAGAATAACTCGTTCTTATTTGTTATTTGTAGAAATGACTCTAGGTGACAAACAAAATGAACACTCCTTCTTCCTTCTCTATTCCCCACCACGATTATCCTGTCCGGTGAATTGGGCCCAGAAAGAGTGACCGGTCAGGGAGTTATCTTTTATGGCTAAAGCAGGACTAGAACTCATGGTCTCCTAGTCATTGTCCCAAAGTCACCCAGCTGGCTTGCATGACCAGGTAGGACTAGAACTCACAGGATCCTGGCAATTGGACCAAAGTCATTGAGGCAGCTTTTATGCCTAAGGTGAAACTAGAACTCACAGGATCCTGGTGATTGGACCAAAGTCATTGAGGCAGCTTTCATGCCTAAGGTGAAACTAGAACTCACAGGATCCTGGCGATTGGACCAAAGTCACTGAGGAGGCTTTCATGCCTAAGGTGAAACTAGAACTCACAGGATCCTGGTGATTGGACCAAAGTCACTGAGGAGGCTTTCATGCCTAAGGTGAAAGTAGAAATCATAAGATCCTAGGGACTGGACCAAAGTCACTGAGGAGGCTTTCATGCCTAAGGTGAAAGTAGAACTCATAGGATCCTGGCGATTGGACCAAAGTCACTGAAGCAGCTTTCATGCCTAAGGTGAAACTAGAGCTCACAGGATCCTGGCAATTGGACCAAAGTCACTGAAGCAGCTTTCATGCCTAAGGTGAAACTGGAACTCACAGGATCCTGGTGATTGGACCAAAATCACTGAGGAGGCTTTCATGCCTAAGGTGAAAGTAGAACTCATAGGATCATAGGGATTGGACCAAAGTCACTGAAATGGCTTTCATGCCTAAGGAGAAACTAGAACTCACAGGATCCTGGCGATTGGACCAAAGTCACTGAGGAGGCTTTCACGCCTAAGGTGAAACTAGAACTCACAGGATCCTGGCGATTGGGCCAAAGTCACTGAGGCGGCTTTCATGCCTAAGGAGAAACTAGAACTCACAGGATCCTGGCAATTGGACCAACTCACCCAGCCAGCTTTCCTGCCCAGGCATGACTAGAACTCATGCTTTCTTGGTTTCCAGCCTTTATGACTAGGCCAAACTGGCTCTCCATGTTTTGAAAGACTCTGAGTGTAAAAAGAGAGAAAGGATGTGGAAAAGCAGAAAGAACTGTGCTGCAAGCTATCTCCTTGAGATTTTTGATTGTTCCTCAAGAAAAACTTTACAGTGTTGGTTGGTTATGAACTCAGCACTGGCCCTCTTAGCACACATACGCACACACACGCACACACACACACACACACACACAAAAACACATAGATTTTTTTTTCACTGACACTCTATCCCTAACTTGATTTTTGGATCTTCCAAAAATGGCACATCAGTGAAAAGGAAATCACACGGGTGCTATCTTCTGTAGGGTTGTTGGTTTTGTTGTTGTTGTTGTTGTTTTGTTTTACTTTGCCAGGCTAGAGAGATGGGGTTGAGATCTACAGAAATGGCTTTGAAGGGCATCTTCAGAAGCCTTTAGAGAAACCACAAGAGCAGAGACCTTCCTTAAGTCTTAGGAAAGGCAGTAGACTTAGGAAGAGTCTCAGACTGGCTTCCGTCTGATTTAACGGGATATAAGGAGGAGGGAAGATTAGCCTACCTCAGGAGTCTTCAAACTTGGCCCTTTGATGACTTGTGGACTTCAACTCCCAGAATTCCTCCACCAGGCAGGCTGGCCCACCTGCATAAAGTACTGCTACAGTGTCTTGTTGTTCAGTAGGCTTTAGGCTTCCTGATCCAATCTACTTCCAACACCTGGCAGATACAGAGAAGCGGGGCACTTTCTAAAGTTAGTTATTGTATCTAGAAATAAAGGAAAGTACATCCCCCCCTTTTAAGATGGTAAATATTGTGACAGGGTATTGGCCATGTAAATGGAATTTGGAATAAAATTATCCTTCCATCCTTCCCCCTCCTCCTTCCTTCCTTCCTTCCCTCTCCCTCCCTCCCTCTCTCTCTCTCTCTCTCTCTCTCTCTCTCTCTCTCTCTCTCTCTCTCTCTCTCTCTCTCTCTCTCTCTCTCTCCCTTCCTTCCTTCCTTCCTTCCTTTCTTTCTTCCTTCCTTCCTTCCCTCTCCCTCCCTCCCTTCTTCCTTTCTTTTTCTTTCTTTCTTTTTCTTTCCTTCTTTCTTTCCTTCCTTCTTTCTCTTTTTTCCTTCCTTCCTTCTTTGCTTCCTTGCTTCCCCTTTCCTCTCTTCCTCCCTCCCTCATCCTTCCTCCCTTCCCTTCCTTCCTTCCTTTTCCTTCCTTCCTTCCTTCCTTCCTTCCTTCCTTCCTTCCTTCCTTCCTTCCTTCCTTCCTTCCTTCCTTCCTTCCTTCCTTCCCACTCCCTCCCTTCTTCCTTTCTTTTTCCTTCTTTCTTTTTCTTTCCTTCTTTCTTTCCTTCTTTCTTTCTCTTTTTTCCTTCCTTTCTTCCTTGCTTCCCCTTTCCTCCCTCCCTCCCTCATCCTTCCTTCCCTTCCTTCCTTCCTTCCTTCCTTCCTTCCCCTTCCTTCCTTCCTTCCTTCCTTCCTTCCTTCCTTCCTTCCTTCCTTCCTTCCTTCCTTCCTTCCTTTCTTCCCTCTGTCCATAACGGTTTTATTGCTCTAATAGCCACTTGTTTCCATTTAGAATCAAATGGCTGAAGTGTCATGAAAGGGAGGGAGGGAAGGAGGGAGAAGGAAGGAAGGAAGGAAGGAAGGAAGGAAGGAAGGAAGGAAGGAAGGAAGGAAGGAAGGAAGGAAGGATTAATAATCGTTTGGAGTTTATCATTTTTTCACATTTTGTTGCCATCTGACTCACTGATGTCTTTATTTATAGTAAGTTTCACCCCTTGTCCAACCTTTTTAGCAAGCTGCTCAGTGCACAATCATACTAATGTCTGCTGTGTATGTTACGAGGCCTTACATTATTAGCAACAGAGGAAAATCTTTTTTTATAAGCTCCAACTACTGTCGCTTTAAATTAGAACAAATTAGATTCCAGCATGCACATTCAGTTAAAGTTAATTTAAATTTAGCCATACCAACATTCAAATGGCTGTGTCCAAATTATACATGAGAATCAATAAGGAATGGGAAAACCCACGTTTGTAGTCTGCTTTTAGGCACAAAAAGCTCCTAAATGGCTTAGGCCAGCCACCCTCTTTTAGCTGTAGACTGCGGGAAAGATCTGTCTGCTACCCACTAACTACTACACTACTACACCCATTACCTTCGATGGACAGGCCTTCATCCTCTCAGAGGAAGGCTGATTATATATCATACTGTAGTACCTTTTTAATGTTCTAACTTTCCATGCCCAACATTTGAATGTTTTTAATCCTGTAATTGTTGTATTCCGTTATTTATGGCATCATTAGCCACCCATAGGAACATGGTGGCTCAGTGGGTTAGGACGCTGAGCTTGTCGATCAGAAGGTCGGCAGTTTGGCGGGTCGAATCCCGAGTGCCGTGTAGCAGAGTGAGTGCCTGTTACTCGTCCCAGCTTCTGCCAACCTAGCAGTTCGAAAGCACGTAAAAATGCAAGTAGAAAAATAGGGACCACTACGGTGGGAAGGTAACAGCGTTCCGTGCGCCTTTGGCGTCTAGTCATGCCGGCCATATGACCACGGAGACGTCCTCACACAAGCGCTGGCTCTTCGGCTTTGAAACGGAGATGAGCACCGGCCCCTAGAGTTGGAAACGACTAGCACGCATGTGCGGGGGAACCTTTACCTTTACCTTTTTAAGCCACCCATGATAGTGAAATGGGTGGCGTACAACTTTAAGAAATAAAGAAATATATTGCATCAAAAGCAAACCCTCCCGATTCTGTGTTATTTACAAAGCAAGGGAAGGACTTATTTTCCTCAATGGCCTCGTGTTCAATTCTCTTCAGAGACCCATTTGCATCCTAATTGATGCCAATATCTATGGCCCTCAAGCTGGGCTGAAATTAAAACAAAAATGGTTGGCAAAACAGCAGTGTATTCCTTGATCATTGTTTATAATTCAAAGGCTAGGCGGTGTTTTTGATGCCTTCTCCAAAAAGTGAATGAGAGTAAAAATGTAGCACCTGTCTGTCACATTGTTATGATTTTCTAAGATTGTCAATTTCAGAATTACCACATCAGGGGTGTCAGTGAGGGAAGTAGAAAAACAATGTCAATATCTTGGAGACCACAACCAAGCCATAATTTTGCATGTGTTACATATACAGATCTTGGCAAACAGAAGGGAAAGAAATGGAAGCTTTTATACATCCAAATTTGGTTAACTTTGAGAAAATTCAGACATGTAGAAATATTCTAAATTCTGAAGAGAATTTAAAATCTAAGCAAGAGATGGAAAATCAGGCTGTAGATCTCTCAAGGTGGACCTACTTATTAATGCAAATTAGATATGATAAAGATGTCAAACTGTATGGATTTTATAAAGAGCAGAACTTATTTGATCAGACATTATTAAACTCTGAGGAGAAACTAATTAAAAAAATCTATATTTTTTATTGAATTTGAAAATGAAAGGTGAACAGGTTAAAGAAACAATGATAACACGGGCAAAGAATATAACATAGAATATAACATAGAATTATAAAAATGGCAAAACCTGTGGGAAAAATTTATAAACTGTCAATGGGAGCTTCTTATAAAGAAAATTTATATAAAATGTTTTATAGATGGCACTTGCCACCAGCAAGATTGGCAAAATGTTTAAAAATATGTCACATAGATTTTGGCAATGTAAACATAAGTCAGGTACATATTATCATGTATGGGGGACATGTGTTAAAGCAAAGAGGTATTGGGGGGGAAAACCACATACTTGGCTAGAAAAGATGTTGGGAAAACTTGTAGATTTTAAACCTGAACTTGTTTTTTTTATTAGGTATTAAGACTACCAGACTTGGGACTTGTTTTATCAATGGCTGGAGAAAAGAATAAAGGATTAGGAATTAAATTTGTATTAGTGAATGATAAACTCAGACAACATGTTGTTGAATAAATACTATTGAACTGTATGGGAAAAATTAATAAAAAATTTACAGAAGAAGAAGAAGAAGAAGAAGAAGAAGAAGAAGAAGAAGAAGAAGAAGAAGAAGAAGAAGAAGAAGAAGAAGAAGAAGAAGAAGAAGAAGAAGAAGAAGAAGAAGAAGAAGACAGTTAGAACCACTAACCAGGGGAACAACCTGCCTCCAGAAGTGGTGAATGCTCCAACACTGGAAGTTTTTAAGAAGAGACTGGACAGCCATTTGTCTGAAATGGTATAGGGTTTCCTGCCTGAGCAGGGGGTTGGACTAGATGACCTCCAAGGTCCCTTCCAACTTATTATTATTATTAAGAAGAGGTGGAGGAGGAGGAGGAGGAGGAGGAAAAAATGGAAGCAATAACAGATTTTATTTTCTTGCGCTCTGACATCGTTGCAAACACTAAAATCTTCGGCCACATTTGTGAGTTCATTGAAGCCTGGCACTCCACAAACAATTCCATCAACAGACACGTTGACCTACCAACAGCCTATGAACCCTTCAGAATCCAAATCAACCACAGAGCCAACCACAGACAGCACCAACCATCAACCATCCTGTGCAACCCCCCTCTTTCCCCATCAGCAGTTCACCTCCCAATGCCCTTGGCCTGATGTAATCTCCCCATCGCAAGGCCCATCACTAGCCTCTCACCGATGACTCACATCTGACCCATCACAACACCCATCCCAAGACCCTCACTTGACACACCCACGCCTGAAGCCCTTATAAACAGAAGAACATCGACAATGCCATGTCCTAAGTTCTGCTGGAGATGTTACCCAGCCTGTAATGAAATGTTCAGAAACAAACTCTCAAGCTAAGCTCAGGGAATGAAACTTCTCCCTTATCCTATCCCCGAGCTACAGATATTCACCACTGTTGCATGCTTCTCTTTTATTGGGATAATGTAAGTCCTGGAATAGAAGGGATGTGGTGGCTCATTGGGTTAGGATGCTGAGCTTGTCGATCAGAAGGTCGGCAGTTTGGCGGGTCGAATCCTGAGTGCCACATAACAGAGTGAGTGGCTGTTCCTCGTCCCAGCTTTTACCAACCTAGCAGTTCGAAAGCACGTAAAAATGCAAGTAGAAAAATAGGGACCACGACGGTGGGAAGGTAACAGCGTTCCGTGCACCTTTGGTGTCTAGTCATGCCGGCCACATGACCACGGAGATGTCTTCAGACAAGCGCTGGCTCTTCAGCTTTGAAACAGAGATGAGCACTGGCCCCTAGAGTTGGAAACGACTAGCATGCATGTGCAGGGGAACCTTTACCTTTACCTTACTAAGTCATGGAATAACCAAATTAGATCTGGTGATGTTGCTTTCAAGGCCTCCTTTCCCAGAATTTGAGAAGAAAGAAGTGAAGACCTCCATTCTTTCAACTAGGAGGAGTGCACCAGTCAGATGCAAAGGGCAACTGTGTGAAAATGGATGCTTTTCTTGGAAGACACTAAGAACCTCACAGAAGGAGAACCTGTCCTGCACCCTGTACTGTAGGTGTGTGCATAGAAATGCATCTGAAGGGCACATTAGTGAACTAATTAACTGTGGGCTTGCCTCATCCCAAGAATCCAGAATGCCTGGTTTGAGCCAGGCTAGCCTGGTAAATGAACTTAGCAAGGCTGGTTTGTAAAATCTGGTTTCTGGCAGATGGGTAGACAGGGATTCCTGGATATGAGCAGGGCTGGGTTTTGTACACATTTATTGTGTCAGGGTGCTTAAGGGATGAAGGGGGTCCCTTAGCCAGATGTTCAGAAAAACTGACCATGTCCTCAGCTACGCCCACTGCTATATATTGTAGTTCAATTATGATTTCTTTTGCCTTGCAGCTCCAACCTAGGAGCATTAAGCGGGGTTCAAGTTGCTGCTGCGATCCATTGTCCATCCATTTGTCAGCAAAAAGAAATTCAAAGATAGATAGATAGATAGATAGATAGATAGATAGATAGATAGATAGATAGATAGATAGATGATAGATATACAAAGATATAGATACATAGATACATAAATAGATGTAGGTAGATACATATACATGGATATAGATGATAGATAGATAGATAGATATAGAGAATGGATGGATGGATGGATGGATGGATAGATAGATAGATAGATAGATAGATAGATAGATAGATAGATAGATAGATAGATAGATAGATAGATAGATAGATAGATAGATAGATAGATAGATGTCCTAAGGTATAGATATACAAAATATATTTAACTCTTGAGGATAAATTAATATTCCAAAAAACATCACTATCTTTCTTTCACTGAAATTCATTTAACACAACTAGTTTTCTAAAAAGTTTTTCATAGTTACTAAAATATGGGAAGAGGTCTTGAAAAATTTGCTTGTCTTTCTAAGGGAAGAAATTCCTTTCAAATCAATCTTGACAAGTTATCGAGAAAATATCATTAAAAAAAAGAACTCAAAGATGGCACTATTCTTCCTTAAAACTACATTCAATTAATTAGCCTTTATGGAGTGTGTAGGAGGCATTGTAATCAGATTGTTACATATTATTAACTCCAGTAGGAATGCTCATTTAATTACTGAGTTTGGTAAAAAGCTTTTGAGGAAACTGTAAAAATACAACAGCTTTTCTTAGTTATAGTATGGAGGTTTTTGTTGTTGTTTTTTTCCTGTCCATTATTCCCAGGCCTTGAAAATGGAATTTTTGAAATTGGATATCATTAATAATTAAAACTATACACTTTTATATACTCCCAAAATATATAAGTCAGTTGCGTAGCTTTTGTTCATTGTTCGTTCATTACCATGCTGTTTTAAAAAATGCAATGTTGGCATGTTTTTTTTAATTAATTTTTTAAAACGTTCTCTGAAGTTTAACTTGTGAGGGAATTATTCATGCTTAATTTGGAACTTATCGGAAGCAAAATGTGGTGACCCTCTACAGATGTTTTGAAACTGTTCCAGAAAAATGTATCCAAACTCTCAAACGTTTCCTCAAAGTTTCCTCACATGGAATCGAATTGGGGTTGGTCCCTGGGACTCATGGACTCATGCTGGAGCCCATCTTCGGGAAACTTCTCTTGAGTAGAATGAGTGCTTTGGGCTGTTCCCTGTGTGGTATTCATGTGGTGCCTGTTGTATGTGGCTTTTTAGAGGTTGGTTGGAATGTGGAGGGTTGGCTATTAAATCATTGGCTGTTATTTCCTTGTGCTGCCAATTTTATTCCTACTAAAATCATGTAACCCTGTTCCCTAATTTAGTTTACATCTTTCCTACATTTAGGTAAAGGTAAAGGTTCCCCTGCACATGCGTGCTAGTCGTTTCCGACTCTAGGGGCCGGTGCTCATCTCCGTTTCAAAGCCGAAGAGCCAGTGCTTATCCGAGGACGTCTCCATGGTCATGTGGCCGGCATGACTAGATGCCAAAGGTGCACGGAACGCTGTTCCCTTCCCACCGTAGTGGTCCCTATTTTTCTACTTGCATTTTTACGTGCTTTCGAACTGCTAGGTTGGCAGAAGCTGGGACGAGTAACAGGCACTCACTCTGCGACAAGCTCAGTGAGCCACCGCGTCCCTTTTTCCTACATTTAAGTAAGGCTTAATGTATGTTTTTTTTATCTCACAGGTAGTTGGACTCTGGCATAAGGCAACATTTCTGCATTTTTCTTGTTCAAGCAATATTTTTAATAAAATCATCAATGCATGACTGTTATCCAGAACAATATAAATTAAGTATCTGAGGGGCTGCCACAAGGCAGAGGGGGACAGGTTGTTCACCAGAGAACCAGAGGGAAGGATGAGAAATAATGGTTGGAAACTGATCAAAGAGAGAAGCAACCTGGAATTAAGGAGAAACTTCCAGACAGTGAGGACAATCAACCAGCGGAGCAGCTTATGCCCAGAAATCGTGGGTGCTCCATCACTGGAGATTTTTAAGAAGAGGCTAGACATTCATCTGTCTGAGATGGTATACCGGTAGGTCCTCCTGCTTGAGTGGGGGGCTGGACTAAAAGAACTCCAAGGTTCCTCCCAGCTCTATTCTGTTCTCGATAAGCTGTTGCTTTTTCAGGAGGCCACTGGACTTTCTTGTTTTTCCTCAAAGATGTTTCACTTCTCACCCAAGAAGCTTCTTCAGCTCTAACTGATGGTGGGGAATGGAAGGATGTTTTGCTGAGGTAAAAACAAGACTTTTCCAAACCATGTTAAAAAAAAGGTTTGGGCTAACAATAAATCAACATTATCTTCTGTACTTAAAATCAAAAGGCTATCGTTATGGAGCAACAGAAGATGACAAAACCAGACTGCAGTGTCATCTCTACAATTTGGAAGACCTTTCCCAAAGGTGCTTTTTCAGGAGGCCACTCAACTTATATAATGATGTAATGCCATGATAGGAATGACTCAGCAGGGTCTGTGTCTCTTTAAGAACCTGAATATAAAAGGGGAGGCTTTTGCTGGAGTCTCTCTCTCTCTCTTTTCTGTTTCCTGATGTAACTGTGATTTTTTGGAGTTTATTGTTCCTGGTGTATGAAATTGTAGATAGTGTAATATAAACCACCATTTAATATAGGCCACTGTTTACTGTGTTTACTCCTGGGTTATCTCAGTGCAATAAGACTGTGCATGCTCTGACAATAGATATGCTTGTCACCTTGAGGTGGCCAGAATATATAAATAGCAGGATAAAAAATATCATCATCAAAGAGCCTTGGTGGAGCAGTGGGCTAATGCCTCCTTAAGTAACACCAGCTGCCTGCAAATAGTGCAGGTTCGCATCCCACCAGACTCAAGGTTGACTCAGCCTTCCATCCTTCTGAGGTAGGTAAAATGAGGACCCAGATTGTTGGGGGCAATAAGCTGACTTTGTAATAATGCCGCTTGGGGGGGGAGAAAGCCCTAATAAGCAGGCATATACATAGAACGAAGGCTACTGCTAAGCACATTGATTTGTGCTTAAATTGTAAGCTGCCCTGAGTCTTCGGAGAAGGGTGGGATATAAATGGGATTAAAATAAAAAATAAAAAAATAAATCATCATCATCATCTCCTCCTCCTTCTCCTCCTCCTTCTCCTCCTCCCCCTCCTCTTCTTCCTCCTCCCTTCTAGCACTGATGATGTTACCTAGCTGGATCATGAAACGTCTGCAAGAAAACCACCAAGCTCAGAGAGCACCAAGGACTCCACAATCCTTCTCCTCCTCCTTCCTCCCTTTAGACAGGATTGATGCTGAAGCAATTTTACAGGCAGGAATCATTAAGAACAGCTTTTCACATCAAGAACAAAAATGTCCTACCAAATCAAATTCCTATTAACTCTGTGGTCAGAGAAGCAATTTGTCACAAATTAGCAGCTACATTTTGTGGCCAAGATGACTCTCCAATGGCTCACCACATATAAGCAGTAACCTAAAAGGAATAAAAAGTTCACACAGTTGCCGCAGGCTGCACCCAGAGCAGTGTATAAATAGAAGCAATCAACAAAGAGTTCAGGACACAACCTATCACAATGTCCAAAGCGTTAAGACGTTTATGAGCTGGTTATTCCTCGAAGGATCCGAAACAATTGGCATCTAATCAGGGAAATAAGATTGCAGAGGAGGAGACAAACATATCTTGTCATTTCTGGCTATCTCTGCTGTTGCAGAAAAGAAGATAAAGGAGAATTTAAATCCTCGGCTGCATTAAAAAAAAACTTGGCTATGTGGTCATCCTTGAAGAAGGAAGGAAAATAATAATAAAAAAATGCTTCAGTTTCATGGGCTGCTGCATTTTGCAGAGATCTCAAAAGAAATCAAAACTTCTGAGAACGAGACTTTATCTGGACTTTATTTTTGCTGTCTATTATTTTATCTCACACATGTCATACAACCCGCCTTGCCTACCCTACAAGGTTCCATCCCAAAAAGGTGCCGGAACTCCGTTCTGGGCGTTCTATGACAAAAAAGCCATCTATCTATCTATCTATCTATCTATCTATCTATCTATCTATCTATCTATCTATCTATCTATCTATCTATCTATCTATCTATCCATCCATCCATCCATCCATCCATCCATCCATCCATCCATCCATCCATCCATCTATCTATCTATCTATCTATCTATCTATCTATCTATCTATCTATCTATCTATCTATCTATCTATCTATCTATCTATCTATCTATCTATCTATCTCATCTATCATCTGTCAATCTATCTATCTGTCTGTCTGTCTGTCTGACTGACTGCCTGTCGTCTATCTGTCATCTATCTGTCATCTATCATTTGATATGGTGAGCCTATAATGAAAAAAGATTTTCATTCAGAAACAGAGCCATCAATTTATCCTCCCCTTCTACACCATGCCAAATTTGATGCACAGTCAGTAAGTCGAAGAAGACTTTTGTTGAATTGATTTCTAAAAAAACCCCTCAGAAGCAGACAGGTAGGATAGGTTGATGTAGATCAGCACCAGAGATTGAAATATAATCCAGACCATATTCAGATATTGTTGCATGCCCCAAATGTAATTTGCTCTTCAAATGATGGGTCCATCCCATTATCAACCAGCTGGATGACGGTGTTAGCACAGCCTGAGTAATCTTCACTCAAGTCATGTGGCTGATGAGATCTCACTAGGGGGTCTGAAGAAAGTCGCCGTTTCTAAGCCCTGCAATCAGAGCAATCAGAAGTGTGGGAATCGCTAAAATAATGTATTAATCTACAAACCTGTTGTTTCACATTTTTTCTGCAAGTCTGAAAAACAGCAGATTGCTTTGATAAGTAGCTGAGAGGTGCAGGACTGGTGTGAGATATGAAACATATGTTCAAAATCATTTTCAAAACATGCAGAGCCTTAAAATGTATATGTAACAGACATTTGTCACACCAACTTTAAGTATGCACCAGTCATTCTTCCATTCTGATTTGTGGATTAAGAATTTTGCTTTCAAAAATCCTGTAGCTACTTGCATTCTGCTGCAGCCACCTCTCTCAAAAAGAAAGAAGGGAGGGAGGGAGGGAGGGAGGGAGGAAAGAAGGAAGGAAGGAAAGAAAGAAAGAAAGAAAGAAAGAAAGAAAGAAAGAAAGAAAGAAAGAAAGAAAGAAAGAAAGAAGGAAGGAAGAAGCAGGGAGGGAGGGAGGGAGGGAGGGAGAAAGGAAGAAAGAAAGAAGGAGGGAGGGAGGAAGGGAGGGAGGGAGGAAGGAAGGTAGGAAGGAAGGAAAAAAGAAAGAAAGAAAGAAAGAAAGAAAAAGAAAGAAAGAAAGAAAGAAAGAAGAAGGGAGGGAGGAAGGAAGGAAGGAAGGAAGGAAGAAAGAAAGAAAGAAAGAAAGAAAGAAAGAAAGAAAGAAAGAAAGAAAGAAAGAAAGAAAGAAAGAAAGAAAGAAAGAAAGAAACTCTCCTCATCCATAACTGTGGAAATGTTCACCACTTAAAAATGCCATTTTCACCCCTGGCTTTTCCAATGCGTTGCTGTTTTAGCACTATTTGAGCAATTTGTGATTCTTTCCACTTTCTTGATTTGTTACTAGGGTGAAGCAAATCAGCTGGGGATCTAAGTGAATGATATCATGGCTTTATAGATTTATCTTTACAGAGGAGAGTAGAGAATAATAGAGTTGGAAGGGACCTTGGAGGTCTTCTAGTCCAACCCCCTGCTCAAGCAAGAGACCCTATACCATTTCAGACAAATGGCTGTCCAGTCTCTTCTTAAAAACCTCCAGTGTTGGAGCATTCACAACCTCTGAAGGTAAGCCGTTCCACTGGTGAATTGTTCTCACTCTTAGGAAATTTCTCCTTAGTTCTAGGTTGCTTCTCTCCTTGGTTAGTTTCCATCCATTGTTTCTTGTCTTGTCTTCAGATGCTTTGGAGAATAGCTTGACTCCCTTTTCTTTGTGGCAACCCCTCAAATTTTGGAACACTGCTATCAATTCGCCCCAGTCCTCCTTTTCACTAGACAAGCTCAGTCCTGCAACCGTTCTTCATATGTTTTAGTCAGATGTTGAGAGTTTGGGAAAAAATCAGAGAAGAGCAACTAAGGTGATCAAAGGCACGGAGACTAAAACGTACAAAGAACGGCTGCAGGACTTGGGTTTGTCTAGTCAGAAGATAAGAAGAATTCCCAACTCCAATTAGCAGTCATAAATCACATTATCCAATTAGTTTGAAATGCAGGCTTCCCCTCCAATTCTCCAGCCCACCAATTCTTATCATCTCTTATTTCAATAACCTTGGTTCCCACATTAGGTTCAGTATTGTTATGTCTAGCTAGACTCTCGTGCACATTCCTCCCCCCAGCATCATCTAACTCTAACTCTAAGAGTAAAACATAAGAAGAAAATGGCTGCATCTCCATCTGTTGTCAAGGCAAAAACCTCCGATGTTAGCAGCGTTGACAGAATGAATGAATGAATGAATGAATGAATGAATGAATGAATCAATGAATCAATGAATCAATGAATCAAAACTAAACAAGTAAATCCTGAATTCTAGGGGAGAAAGGCCAGACCACAATGCAGTCACGCTCTTTATAAAATTGTGGAAGCTGGTCCATGTTCATTCCACCTTATACTAAAGAAAATCAAGATGGAGTTATTGTGAGTTCATTTCTCACATTTTCTTTTCTTGGGGCTGTGTAATCTTTCTGAATCTGCCCTTTATAGCTTGCTTGCTCGCTCACTCGCTGGTTTCCTATCCTCAAGCTCCGCTCTGCAATCCTTCAAACCAGATAATAAACGATCAGTCGCAACACAGAAGGAGAGCATCTGTCTGGTTTCAAACTTCAAAACTCTTTACCTACAAAATGAACGTGCAAAAAGGTGGAATAATAAATGGCCTTTCAAAGCCCAGGCCTTAGTGGAATTCCCAGTTAAAGCACAAAACAGAGCTGAATGCAAGTTACACATATTTTGCAGACTTTCCCTTTCATAGCAACATTATTTCGCTCCGTTCCAGAAGGGATCTGAAACAACAAGCCGCCAGGAGAAAAAAAAAGACACTGCAGAATACAGAGAAATTGATGCAAAGCTGATTGAACAACATGATATTCCTATGTCATTATCTTCAGTATTATAAAGGGGGGGGGCGGGAGGGGAAACACCTTTGTTTGAGGTTTGTATTTATTTTGCAATTAGGGATTAGATGTAACTTTTTGCCCTTCGGTAGGCTTAAATCAGAATAATAAGGAAATACACGTATGTGTTTGAAATGTAACTAATCACATACGTAAACAGATGTAAGAAACAGTGAACTAAGGAAAGATTGAAAAAGATTAAATAAACAGAAGTGCCGAGCATTATTCACACATTTTCCTCCTCAAAAATGGTTAACCTTCAACTAGAAAGAGGAGAAATGTAGTTATATTATGTTTTCCAAAGGAGAATATTTAGGCAAATTTCTAATCTGTGTGGTAAGCTTCTTTTAGTTTTTTTTTTTTTTTAGAAGGAAAAATTACTTCAGGAAGGATTGCAACCTTATACCTATCAACTAAAAACAGGTATGTTTGAGAAATTTATCTCAACAGACTGCTAATATGAAATGCACTGCAAACATTCATATTTTTTTCCAAAATGCTGTGGCCTCATTTCTAACTCAAAATATACATTCTTGGGGGAGGGGGAAGATGCACACATTTGCAATTCACTAATAAAAATGTCTGTGTACAAATTCCACAAGCTGGAAAAAACAACTCTGAAAGCCCATTTGGGAAGATACATGAAGAAGAATCTATCTATCTATCTATCTATCTATCTATCTATCTATCTATCTATCTATCTATCTATCTATCTATCTATCTATCTATCTCAAATCTCTCTACTTAGACTATGATTTACACTCTGTATTATCTCTATCTCTCTCTCTATCTATCCATTTCTTTCTTTCATTCTTTCTTTCTTTTTTCTTTCTCTATCTATCTATCTATCTATCTATCTATCTATCTATCTATCTACCTATCATCCATTCCTATCTATCTATCATCCATCCATCCATCATCCATCATATCTATCTATCTGTCTGTCTGTCTGTCTGTCTGTCTGTCTGTCTGTCTGTCTGTCTATCTATCTATCTATCTATCTATCTATCTATCTATCTATCTATCTATCTATCTATCATCCATCCATCCTATCTATCTATCTATCTATCTATCTATCTATCTATCTATCTATCTATCTATCTATCTATCTATCTATCTATCTATCTATCTATCTATCTATCTATCTATCAATCATCCATTCCTATCTATCTATCATCCATCCATCCATCATCCATCATATCTATCTATCTATCTATCTATCTATCTATCTATCTATCTATCTATCTATCTATCTATCTATCTATCTATCTATCAATCATCCATCCATTCATCCTATCTATCTATCTATCTATCTATCTATCTATCTATCTATCTATCTATCTATCTATCTATCTATCTATCTATCTATCTATCTATCTATCTATCTATCATCCATCCATTCATCCTATCTATCTATCTATCTATCTATCTATCTATCTATCTATCTATCTATCTATCATCTATCTATCTATCTATCTATCTATCTATCTATCTATCTATCTATCATCCATTCATATCTATCTATCATCCATCCATCCATCATCCATCATATCTATCTATCTATCTATCTATCTATCTATCTATCTATCTATCTATCTATCTATCTATCTATCTATCTATAGAAGAAAGAAAGAAAGAAAGAAAGAAAGAAAGAAAGAAAGAAAGAAAGAAAGAAAGAAAGAAAGAAAGTGTCTAGCTTGTGAGAAACTCAAATGAAAGAACTTCATGTCCTTACATGTGTGAGGTTAGAAATATGAAAGTGAAATTCATCAGCAGATTTCTGCATCTTATATGGAAGCAGGAAGCAATTGCGTAGAAAAAAAGATGACGGGGGTAGAATGAGAATCAGGAATATCAATCTACTTTCTCAAGTTGCATGTATATGGAGAAAAATAAGTAAGAAGACTGTGCAAGGGAAATCCTTGATTTAGGACAGTTGCTTTGTGATCATTTAAAGTTACAACCTACCTGAAAAAGGGGGTTTACAACCTGGATCTGAGGTTTGGACAATCATTACACACACACACACACAAACACACACACACACACAATCATGTGACCACTCTACAGGCCCTCGGCAACACAATTGCAGTGATGCCCATTTGCAAGATGCCACTATCACATGACTGCATCATATGAACTGGCCCTTTTAATTTTAAGCAATATGTCACCACAGCATACAATGGGTTCACATGCACGACTGCTGCTTAAGCACTGGCCAACGTACGACTGCAGTGATTCACTTAAGAGGTACCGCCAAAAAAGTCATAAAAGTGGGACAGTCATGTGGCTGACCTGTTTTAAGAATGTTTTGACTTGCAACTGTAATGGGCAGGTTGCATCACCATTGGAAGTCAAGGAATACCTGTACCACTTTTTTGTTTCAACCATACAATCAAAGCCCGTTCTAAAGATGCCACAACCACCTTGATATATTTTTTTTTAACCCTTCACCAATCAGTGTCCCTAGAAGCAGGCACAACACACACTGAATGTCACCAACAACCTTGCAGGATGATCTGGCCAGTTGGTCAGATTCAGAGTCTTTAGTAGGCAGGGATACACACAGTGGTGGCATTCAGCCGGTTCGCACCAGTTTGGTAGAACTGCTAGCTAAATTTTACTGAGTTCGGAGAACTGCTTAATGCACAGTGCTTCTGGAATGCAGTCTAGGCCTCGGAGGTCTGGAAGAGGCCTCCCAAGCCTAGAACGGCCCACTGGAAGTGTGTGGATACCACTTCTGGAAGTCAATTCTAGGCCTTGGAGGCCCAGGACTGCATCAAATAAGAGAACTGGTTGTTCAGGTATTTGAATCCCACCACTGGGTACACATCAGCCAACCTTTAGTAGCCTGGTACATCAATGGCAATAGTGAGAGTGCTTAGACTTATATATTGCCCCACAGTGCTTTATAGCAGTTTTCTGAGCAGTTTACAAAGTCAACATATGTTTCACCCAGCAATCTGGGTCCTCCTTTTACTGGGCTTGGAAAGATGGAAGGCTGAGTCAACCTCAAACCCATCAGGATCGAGCCGCATACAGTGGGCAGAGTTTGTCTGCAATACTCTATTCTAACCACTGTGCCACCAGTGCCCTAGTACTGTAGATTCGTATTCTGTTCAAAAATTCCCAGCCAGGCAAGGAGGAGGGTTCAACTAACCTTGAGCATTTGGTCAGCCACAAAAGACCTAGGACTGACCCCCACCCCCACCCCCCACCCCCACATACTAAGTTCCATGAAACTTTGTTCCCAAGGGAAGGCAATCATTCTGGGGAGATTCTTGTAATATAGGTAGAATGCAATAAAGTAGTCGTCTTGACAAGGGGATCAAGTTGCCTGCACCTGACATATTCTTTTCTTTGCTTAACTCACTTGGGTTTATGTCATGTCTGCATGATTTAGAAGGAAAGTATTTTGTTGGTTTATTTTTACGACATCTTTCGGAGACCTTACTGTTACTTCCACTGTACAATGTATCTGTTGGTGTTATGTAGATGGGCCTATTCTGGTCAAATGAGGATAAGCCTAATTAGTTCGCCATATGCTCACTTTCACTTATAAATTGAAAAATCGGCTTCGTGCCATTGACACATCCACTCTTGTCATCTCCTGCTGCTGTGGATATCACGGAAGCAATCAGCTTCCTTAGCCCAGTGTACGCTCATATGCTATTGCATATGAGACACAATCTTTTTCTTTCTCTCAAGCACACACACACACACACACACACACACACACACACATGAAAGACACTGCTCTCCAGTTTGCTTAATGAAATATTCAGAAGAGCAACAAAGAACTATAAAGAGAGAGAGAGGGAGAGAGAGAAAAAAAATTGCCCTGAGCAGAACGGCTTATTAGTTATGCCAAGATACCTTTTCAATTGCCTGAACTGAAAGATAAGATGAGAATCATTAAAAGGTGCGTTTGCATTTGCCAGTTTTCATATATTTATTGCGCTGGTCCTTCTGCTTTTTCCGTTAAAAAGGGAGGCCAACATGCCTGCGGGGTCATCAATTAGGATGAAAAAAATAACAATCAAAGGCGCTTGCTTCGTGGGCTGCTACAGTACATCAACATCTTAAACAGAAAGCGCAGAAGTAGCTTTATTAGGCTGGATATTGGAGATCTTACCGGGTCATTTCTAGATGTGATAACACGCAAATGTTTGCTTGGAGGGTGTGTTTTTTTTGTCAGCTCTTCCCTTCCATGGCCCTGGAGAACAGTTTCCCCACTGAAATGATTTCTAGTCCCTGAACCTTCAAATCTTATCCCTCGAACCTTAAAAGCCAGGGGTCCCCAACCCCCAGTCCATGGACCAGTACTGGGTTGCTGGCATGCCAGCAACCGGTCCACACAAACAAACAAAGCTCCATTGGCAGGCTGCAGGTTGCATACAAAACCACGCCCCCTCGAGTCCACAGAACCGGTCCCTGGTGCCCAAAAGGTTGTGGACATCTATTCAAAGCAGCTACAAGCCTTGCTAAAAAGAATTAAATTGCTGCACTCTTCTTAGCCGAAGGGAAGATGCAAAGCCATCAAGCCACCTTTCCCCTTAAAAGACCTTCTGTTAAGCTCAGAAGCCAGGATTAGCGACGAGATGAGAATTCCTTCACATAATTTTTTTTAAAAAAGACATAAGCTTCATTGGAAAACAACAGCAAAGCTATCCTTACTGTGATTTCAATTACAGTACAGCTGGGGCAGAAGGAAATTCGGATGAAAAGAGGGAACAACATATGTTCTAAAATTCTCCACCAAATGTTGGGGGGCAGCAACTATGTTTTTTTTTTTTGGAGTGTGTGTGTGTGGATTTTTCCTAGGAAAAGGAAAGATTTTTTTTATTCTTCATGTCATTACAGAAAATGCCCAGCAGGAATTTCTTTCTTGATGTCTTTTCTTGATGTTGCACTGAAGGGTAGGAAGTCTTGAAATCCCGGATTGATTGAAGGGAGTCTTATGGCACAAGAAGCAGAATATTCATCCTTGGCACCATTATAAAATCTGCAAGAATATTGTTGTGGTTAGCGGCGAAGTCGTGTCCGACCCATTGCGACCCTATGGACAACGTTCCTCCAGGCCTTCCTGTCCTCTACCATCTTCTGGAGTCCATTTAAGCTCACGCCTCCTGCTTCAGTGACTCCATCCAGCCACCTCATTCTCTGTTGTCCCCTTCTTCTCTTGCCCTCCACCTTTCCCAGCATGAGGCTCTTCTCCAGTGAGTCCTTCCTTCTCATTAGGTGGCCAAAGTATTTGAGTTTTAGCTTCAGGATCTGGCCTTCTAAAGAGCAGTCAGGGTTGATCTCCTCTAGGACTGACCTCTGTTCAAGTCCATTTCTCCAAAATTCTTCTCCTGTGGAGTTTTTCATCACATTGTGTGAAAACTGGTACAAAAAAACCCCTGTTTTTCCTCTATGTTTTTCCCCCTCTAATCATCCTTGCAGTCATTAACACAGGGAGCTTTAAGGAACTCAGGACTTTGCCAAAAATAGATTGTGTAGAGAGTAGTAAAAGATATATGATTTTTCCATATCTCTCTGCCTTCTAAGGTGGGTTTTGATTTCTTAAAACAAACCACTTTCTCTTGCAAGCAACTGGAACAAACCAAACAGAGACTTTAGAGGTCATCTAGTCAAACCCCCTGCTCCCGCAGAAGACCCATAGTATATAGAATAGAATAGAATAGAATAGAATAGAATAGAATAGAATAGAATAGAATAGAATAGAATAGAATAGAATAGAATAGAATAGAATAGAATAGAATAGAATAGAATAGAAAATGGAATTGTATAGAAATAGAATAGAATGGAATATATGGAATAGAATAGAACAGAATGGAACAGAATAGAATAGAATAGAATAGAATAGAATAGAATAGAATAGAATAGAATAGAATAGAATAGAATAGAATAGAATAGAATAGAATAGAATAGAATAGAATAGAATAGAATAGAATAGAATGACAGAGTTGGAAGGGAGAAATTAGCAGATTTTGTAAAGACAGAGAAAAAGAAAAAAAAATATCTGCATCTATCTGCACCGGCCATATTAAATTGCAGCAGCAATTTCCGACAGAAAGACAATTATGTTCCTATGTGCCATGGAATCTTGGATAGGTATCCATGGAATTTGAGGCTTTCATCAAAATCACAAAATCAAGCTCCACTTTGCATGCATCATGATGCACATACAGAAGAGGCAGAAGTCATATTGCAGGAGGGAGGTAGGGAAGGAAGAGAGGGGGGGAGAGAGAGGAAGAGTGAGAGAGCAAGAGAGAGAGAGAGAGAGAGAGAGAGAGAGAGAGAGAGAGAGAGAGAGAGAGAGAGAGAGAGAGAGAGAGAGAGGAAGGAAGGAAGGAAGGAAGGAAGGAAGGAAGGAAGGAAGGAAGGAAGGAAGGAAGGAAGGAAGGAAGGAAGGAAGGAAGGAAAACAGGGAGGGAGGGCGGGAAAGGAAGGTATGGAAGAGAAGGAGAGAGAGAGAGAGAGAAAGAAAGAAGAAAGAAAGAAAGAAAGAAAGAAAGAAAGAAAGAAAGAAAGGAAGGAAGGAAGGAAGGAAGGAAGGAAGGAAGGAAGGAAGGAAGGAAGGAAGGAAGGAAGGAAGGAGGAAGGAAGGAAGGAAGGAAGGAAGGAAGGAAGGAAGAAAGAAAGAAAGAAAGAAAGAAAGAAAGAGGGAGGGAGGGAAAGGAAAGTATGGAAGAGGGGGAGAGAGAGAGGAAGAGAAAGAAAGAAAGAAAGAAAGAAAGAAAGAAAGAAAGAAAGAAAGAAAGAAAGAAAGAGGGAGGGAGGGAGGGAAAGGAAAGTATGGAAGAGAGGGGGAGAGAGTGGGGAAGAAAGAAAGAAAGAAAGAAAGAAAGAAAGGAAGGAAGGAAGGAAGGAAGGAAGGAAGAAAGAAAGAAAGAAAGAAAGAAAGAAAGAAAGAAAGAAAGAAAGAAAGAAAGAAAGAAAGAAAGAAAGAAAGAAAGAAAGAAAGAAAGAAAGAAAGAAAGAGGAAGGGAGGGAGGGAGGTGAGATAAGAGGGAGGGAGGGAAGGAAGGAAAAAGGGAGGGAGGGAGGAATGTAAAATCAGAAGCACAAATTTAGCTGAATATAAATATTCTGGGATGCATATGCAGATTTTTTATGAGCAAAACATCTCTGTAAAGATGAATAAATCTGCCTACTTTGCTTTCCCTGGCCTTTTGAAGACTCATTCGGAGTCTTTCCTTCAGGTTTCCGAAGACGTGGGCAAGTTTGCTAAGCATGTATTATAAGAGAACTATAACAACAACAAAAAACTAAACAATGTTCTCATCAGTTCCCTAATTGGCTTCAGAAAATCATTCAAAGAAAGCGTAACTCTCAGGGCTTGTAGGGTTGTTGTTGTTGTTGTTGTTGTTTTGTTTTTCAGAAGCATCTGATTTGATACAGTACTTGGAGAAAGAAGTGGCTACGATAGACTCGCTTAGATCCAGCAGAAGTCTTAATGTTTTTAATAATATTTTGCCCCCAACCATCACAGCCCAGCGGATAGATGGATGAATGGATAAATAAGTAGAGTTATAATTTAAATGGACATCTCTGCCTTTTGGTTTTAAAAAAAAATCATATTAATTCCTTCTCGCCCCTTTAATTGCTACAGAGCCAAGTTGCGGGATGTTATTTTTTGTGCAATAAATGTCATTTCGCATTAGGGCAACCAAAGATTGTGCAAAGGATCAATGAATGCTAATGTCATCAGAGCAGAGAACTGTTTAAGATTGCCGTATTTTGTTTAGAGTTATTGCTTTATTGAAAAAATTCAACCTATCTTAAAATGTTAATGATTCATGCGTATTCCCTTAGTGGTTTCACATAAACAATGTCTTTCCTCATTCGCTTTAATAGCCACAGTCAAGCCAACCTGTAGCTTTGCATTAAAATACAACTGCCTTACATAGAAAATGCTTGGTGTTCATATTTTTCTACTCTGCTTGATCTTGATTTCCAAACTTTAGCCATGAAATAGCATTTTAAAAAATAAAATAAAATAAAAACATAAAATAAAATATAAAAGAAAATAAAAATAAATAAAATAAAATAAAATAAAAACATAAAATAAAATATAAAAGAAAATAAAATAAAATAAAATATAAAATAAAATATAAAATAAAGTAAAATAAAATAAATAAAATTAAAAAATAAATAAAATATAAAATATAAAATAATATAAAATATAAAATAATATAAAATATAAAATATAAAATATAAAATAATAAAATAAAATAAAATAAAATAAAATAAAATAAAATAATAAAATAAAATAAAATAATAAAATAAAATAAAATAAAATAAAATAAAATAAAATTAAAATAAAATAAAATAAAATAAAATAAAATAAAATAAAATAAAATAAAATAAAATAAAATAATAATAAAATAATAGGGACATTTCATTTATTTATTTTTCACATTTCGGAACCTCCCAATTCACAACCCTTTCAACTTAGATGGCAACATTGAGCTACCTTCAAGGTGATTTCTATGTTCTTTTATTAATAATATTTATTATTATACTGCCTGGGACGCGGTGGCTCAGTGGGTTAGGACGCTGAGTTTGTCGATCAGAAGGTCGACAGTTTGGCGGGTCGAATCCCGAGTGCCGCATAACAGAGTGAGCGCCTGTTACTCGTCCCAGCTTCTGCCAACCTAGCAGTTCGAAAGCATGTAAAAAATGCAAGTAGAAAAATAGGGACCACTACGGTGGGAAGGTAACAGCGTTCCGTGCACCTTTGCCGTCTAGTCATGCCGGCCACATGACCACGGAGACGTCCTCGGACAAGCGCTGGCTCTTCGGCTTTGAAACGGAGATGAGCACCGGCCCCTAGAGTTGGAAACGACTAGCACGCATGTGCGGGGGAACCTTTACCTTTACCTTTTATTACTATACTGCTCAAAAAAATAAAGGGAACACAAGATAAGACATCCTACTATTAAATACAGTACATTGTGTTGTTTAAGTGTTCCCTTTATTTTTTTGAGCAGTATATTAGTAATCATCATCTCTCTAGCTTTCGGGGTTCCTCCCACCTCTGCACCAAAGACGGATGTTAAAAAGATCAAGGGAGTCCTCCATATTGAACAGACAATTCAACAACATTTGTGTCAACAACTCCATTTGCTGAGTGTCCAGGTACAAAGTTTGCCACTTTTTATGGATGATCTTAATCTGCAGGAGTAAGACACCGACGGCTTCCAGACCTTGATGATCTATGAACCTCACTTCTTAGTACAGGTGGCTCTCAACTTACAACAGTCCATTTAGTCCAAGGTCCCTTCCAACTTTATATTATTATTATTATTATTATTATTATTATTATTATTATTATTATTATTATTATTATTATTATTATTATTATAGTGGCCGATCAAAGTTACAACATCGCTGAAAAAAAAGTGATTTATGACCCTTTTTCACACTTGCGACCATTGTAGCTTCCTCGGGATCACGGGATCAAAAAATTCAGACGCTTGGCAACTGACTCACATTTATGACAGTTGCATTGCCCTGGGGGTGGGGGGGGGTCACGTTATCCCCTTTTGCGACCTTCTGACAAAAAAAAAATCAATGGCGAAGCCAGATTCACTTAGCCACCTTATTACTTACTTAACAGCTGCAATGATTCACTTAACAACTGCAGTAAGAAAGGTCATAAAATGGGGTAAAACTGACTTATAAAAGGTAATAATAATAATAATAATAATAATAATAATAATAATAGTAATAATAATAATAGTAATAATAATAATAATAATAGTAATAATAATAATAATAATAATAATAATAATAATAATAATAATAATAATAATAATAATAATAATAATAATAATAATAATAATAATAATAATAATGTTGGAAAGGCCTTGGAGGTCATCTAGTCCAACCCCCTGCTCAGGCAGGAAACCCTATACCATTTCAGGCAAATGGCTGTCCAGTCTCTTCTTAAAAACTTCCAGTGTTGGAGCATTCTCAGCTTCTGGAGGCAGGTTGTTCCACTGGTTAATTGTTCTGACTATCAGGAAGTTTCTCCTTAGTTCCAGGTTGCTTCTCTCTTTGGTTAGTTTCCATCCATTGCTTCTTGTTCTGCCTTCGGGTGCTTTGGAGAATAGCTTGGCTCCCTCTTCTTTGGGGCAGCCCCTGAGATATTGGAACACTGCTATCATGTCACCCCTCGTCCTTCTCTTCATTAGACTAGACATTCCCAATTCCAGCAACCATTCTGTATATGTTTTAGTGTCCCACCAAGTTGTAATTGAGCCACCTAGAAGCTAAAAATTCTGTCACATATTGGAAGCATGATAGGATGCATCAATGGAAAGAACCCAGTATTTATTTAAACAAATATATATTTGGAGAGGATTCAAATAAAGGTTACAGTGAAAATCAGTTAATAGACTGAGGTTTAGAGCTGATGCTTGCGTAACGTGCAGTCTGCATGTAGATTAACTTTTATCTTCTCTTGGCCAAAATTCCAATACACTATAATAAAAAGGAAAGGTCATATGTAGATATTAGAGTTCTTGAAAAGGAAGCAGGAAATATAATGATTTGTATAAAGGAGACATAGTGGACTATTTGATTTTGGCTAAATTATAGCAGTATGAAACTCAGGCAGGGTATATCTGTTAAGAATATGGGAAAGAATAATTTGATTTTAAAAGATTCATTTCCTCTACAGAAAACAATAAACTGAAGGGTAAATAATGCATTTTCATTATTGGGGAAAAAAAACACCTTTATTTTCTCCCCTAAAAAGTGCCTAGTGTAAAATCCTAAATAATATAATTGCTATATGCTTTCCAAAGTCACATCTCAAAGCATTTTACAAATAAACTAAAATATCTTTGGAAATAGAATTGTTTAAACCAGCAATCTGATTATGAGAAGGAAATTGCTAATTAAATGACTACTAAGTCTAATTATAAGATAAAATGGTTTGCTGAAATAGAACTGTATGGACAGATAGATTAAACAATATTGGTATAAATTAGTTTTACCACTGTTATTATTTTTTTCCAGACTCTCTTTGTTTTTTTTTTTAGTTTTCTATTTCTAATTTCCCTTCTGTGCACTAATAATGTTGCTTAGCCCCAAAGGGGGGAAAAAACATAATGGATATATGTATGAATGTTATGAATACTTACTTCCTAGTAGTAGATCCACCCTTGGTTTTTATGCATCATAATCAGGTATAAGGTTAA
Organism: Vipera berus; assembly: GCF_964194415.1. NCBI lineage: Eukaryota > Metazoa > Chordata > Lepidosauria > Squamata > Viperidae > Vipera > Vipera berus. The sequence goes on along the minus strand of NC_138209.1, from coordinate 74,976,198 downwards.
TCTGGGAGATCAATTTATTTATTTATTTTATTAGATTTATATACCGCCCTTTCCCGAAGGACTCAGGGCATTTTAAAATCACACCAATACAAAATACAAACTTAAAAGACAAATAAAAGATTAAATTATCCCTGAAAATAAAACCCCAGTTAAAATTCTCAGCCTTGGCCAGAGAGCTCAAAGAGCCAAGTCTTCAGGTCTCGGCGGAATGAACGTAGGTCGGGGGCAGTCCTGAGCTCCACGGGCAGCTGGATCCAGAGGGCGCAGCCACAGAAAAGGCCCTCCCCCTGGGTGTTATCCGCCGGCAATCTTTTACCGCCGGCACCCTGAGAAGACCCTCCCTGTGTGAGCGCACTGGATGAAGGGAACTTGATGCTGGCAGCAGGTGTTCCCTCAAATATCCCGGACCCAAGCCAATTGCAAACTTAAACCCCAAAACTTTTCGGGGGGAAAAAAGCTAGACAATTTATCTTGCCTCCAGAAATTGTGGCTGCACTAACACTTGAGGGGTTTAGGAAGAGATCAGACAACCATTTGTCTGCAATAGTAGAGGGCCTTCTGCTTGAGCAGGGGGTTGGACTAGAAGACCTCCAAGGTCCCTTCCAACTGTATTATTCTGTTATCTCCATTAATGTTTGCGTTGATCTACCAAGGTTATTTTGCTTCCTTCAAAATTTCTGGACTCTTTTAGGTGAAATTTAGAAAAGACTATTCGTTCCAGAAAGGAAGGAAAAAAAAAAACCCTTTTGTATTTTGTGACAGCTGCCTTTGAGTGATATCTAGCCCTTTTTGACAATATGTATTTCATCGTGATCTTGCTATTTCTACCCCCCCCCCAAATTTTTACTATCTTTAATTAAACTGTCAGAAATAAAAGAGACTTTTTCTAGAGTCAGTGGCCAGAACACAGTTATAGTTCAATGGAAGATAGTTGCTTTAGTCATTTTGTTTTAACCTTTATGTTAATTAGCTTGGGTAACAGAACCTTCAAAGCATTGGATGGCCTACATTAGAATATGATACAGATGTAATTGTTCTGATTTGTTTGTATTTCATCTTGCCGTTCTTCAGTGCTTGCAGAATTACTTGTAGCACTTCCATCACATCATTCAAAATATCAGCAAAGCAAAATGGCCACCACTATCACCAGTGGCGTAGCGTGGGGGGTGCAGGGGGACCGCCCGCACCGGGTGCAACATCTGGGGGGGGCGCGCTCGCAGCTCTCTGCCCCTGCCTGGCTCACTCTCTCTCACTGCAGTGCTGGCTGTGTGAATCTGATCCGAGGCGCCGGGTCGCCGCCCACTGTGGAGGGGGGGGTGCCAGGCGTGCGGTTAGGGGGGGCAAATTACTTGCCTTGCCCCGGGTGCTGACAACCCACGCTACGCCACTGACTATCACCAAGCCACAGCTAGGGGATTCTTCCATTTCACTTGCTCTCACTTGTAATTGTGTGCGTGTTATTATGTTCCTAAACTGACATTCAGAAAACAAATAGTTTCCAAAGTATTTATCTCAACAGATACTGTAGATCATAGCGATAGTTAAGAGACTTGACCTTCCTGGTTTATATGCATATTTTGCATTCAAGCTATTGAATTGCAACATACAGCTCGATGCAGATCTGTTACACTCTAATTTTCTATTCACTCTGCACAGTGCAACACTTTTCAACTTAGAAATGCCTTATTCTGAACATAGCCAGATTTTGAGAAAGGTAGTGGGAATAGTAGTCAGAATAAGTAGATAAGGCAAATCTCACATCTTCTAGTGCAGAACACTTTCAGCACCCTGGAGAGTTCCATAGAAAGAAATACTTTTTACTGAGCTCTCCAAGGTCCTGAAGCTATTGTTCCAATACCTGTCTATATTCAATTGTGGCTTTTAAAAGGTTGCATTGCCAAGTGATGGTTCATCGTTTTTCCACCCTTTTCAACCTTCTGAATGTCTCTCCAAGAGTGGTGCTAATATTTGCATCTTACCAATGTCTCCTTCAGTCAATTGGAGTCGGGCCATTTCAATGAATGAGTGAGTAAATAAGTAATAAATATACCAGTTTGGATGTTCCAAGGGTGCTTTTTCAGGAGGCAACTGGACATTGTTGTTTTTATTTGAAGGCATTTCGCTTCTCCTCCAAGAAGCTTCTTCAGCTCCGGCTGGGATGGTGGGAAATGGAAGGATTTATACTCCTTGCAGACAGCTGCATCATTCGTATCCTTTTAGCAAGTCGTTGATGCCACTTGGAGGCTTATCGGTGTCCTCAGGGTCATCCAAGTAGTGCAAATGGGTGCAGGATGATTTCAAAGGAAAAAAAAAACACAAGAAAGTCCAGTTGCCTCTCGAAAAAGCACCTTTCGGACCACCACGATTTGGGTGAGTGAGAATCTCCATAGACATACCAGTGTGGATCTAGGCTCAATATCCCTCCTATCAATCATCCCAATTATATGTCTGTCCTACCTTACTACAGACATGTACATATCTCTGTCTAACTTTGACAAATCCTGCTGCTAAATTCTGAGTCTTCTGATGCTGACCTCTTTTGCAGAGTATCTTCTATAATGTGTTTTGCTACTGAGACTAAGAGAACAGACGTTACACAGGTACCCTGCACAGCCACAGGTGCTTCCTATGTTCCTCATTTGAAAGGGCAAAAATGGGAGCTTTGACATTTTGGTTTCTTTAAAGTAAAGGGAGGGGTGGTGGTGGTAGACCTTTGAACAGTAACAATAAAAGGGTGGAAGCAATGTGAATTTGAATGTAGGACAATCTTATGGAGGAGGTTTCAATTCAATTCTTTTATTCTTTTACTTAATTTTATTACAGGGGTTATGCGAGAGAAGGGCAAACCATCGTTATTAATAATTTTGTATATTTTGCAAGGATCCCAGCAACCTGGGGCAATTTCTCTATTAACATTTTGAAAGCCGTCTTTAGTTTGCCTTTTATAAGTAGTTATCTTTCAGGTCAGCTGACTCCTGCCCTGACATTGAGAAGTTTCATCGGACTCCTCTAAGTAATTAAGAGAGATGTCCTTAAATCGAAGCAGACATATGACCTGGAAAGTTAACACAACTCAGGTGGCTAGAAAGGCCCAACAGAGGCTTCACTTTCTTACGGTCTTGTGGAAGAACAGGGTAGAACAACAGCTAATGACCCTCTTTTACCGGTCTACTATAGAGAGCGTCCTCTCGTATGGTATTGTGGTTTGGTATGCTGGTCTGACAGCCGCAGATAGGAAAGTATTACAGAGGGTAGTGAGCACAGCACAAGACATTGTGGGATGTTCCCTGACACCACTGGATGACATCGCCAGGGCTCGCTGCCTTGGAAGAGTGAGGAAGATTCTCAGGGATGACTCACACCCTGGACGGTATCTCTTTACTCTCCTACCATCCGGTAGGAGATATAGGAATATAGCCAGCCACACCAACAGGCTGAAAAATAGCTTTTATCCATGGGCTGTTAGGCTTTTAAATGGGACATAATCTCTGTGAACTTATGCAGAATTGACTTGGGAGGCTGGTGTGTGGTGTAGTTGGTTCACATGGTGTGGTAGGATGGAGGGTTTGTTGTCACTGTGTGTTGGGGGGAGAGAGCACAAAGGGAGGCTCAGCTAATCTCAATGTACACATGTTGTACTTTGACAATAAAGGTTTATTATTATTATTATTATTATTATTATTATTATTATTATTATTATTATTATTATTATTATTATTATTAGATAACTATGGGCTCCTTGGTGCTCTCTGAGCTTGGTTGTTTTCTTGTGGATGTTTCATTACCAAACTAGGCAACATCATCAGAGCTAGTAACATATCATTACCTAGTTTGGTGATGACAGGTCTGCAAGAAAACAATCCAGCTCAGAAAGTACGACATATTCTACCCTGAGCTACAAACCATTTTCTTGTATTGATATGGTAACTACTTGGATATAATAAATTGGGAACAAAAGGGAACTGAAATACTTTTAAACTTCCCAATGTAATTATTCTTTGGTGAGCAAACAACCAGGCATTGACCAGGCCATCTCTGCTTAGCTTTTGAACACAAAGTAAGGATTGTTCTCTATTTTTTCCCCCCATCAGAATCTTCTTAATTTCACTCCACAGTCTTCACTTTCCTTTGACTATCTTGTTCCTGATAATCCATTCATGTATTTATCTACGTGATTATTAACTATGGTTTACTCGACACAATATTCTGTTGGATAGAACCACAGATTGCTAAGCACCCACTAGGCTCAATTGTGCATTGGCTACTTTGAGGGTGCAACGTGGCTTGGTACTGCAGCCATTACTTCATACTCCTAAGAACTTCTCACCGTTCTCTACTTGGTTTTAAATAACATATAATCACTGCCCGACTAAATATTGCTCTTTCTCTCATGGGAAACGATTGGCCAACAGTATGTTCCAAGGGTGCCTTTTCAGGAGGCAACTGGACGTTGTTTTTATTTGAAGGCATTTCGCTTCTCCTCCAAGAAGCTTCTTTAGCTCTGACTGGATGGTGGGGAATGGAAGGATGAAGTTGAAAATTCCACACTACTTCAGTGTCAGAAGGTTTCACTGACAGAATTTTTTTATTTTTTATTTTATTTTAATTCCATTTATATCCCGCCCTTCTCCGAAGACTCAGGGCGGCTTACAAGCTTAGCAGTAGCCTTCATTCTATGTATATGCCTGAGTTTTGTTTTTTTTTTTTTTTGCAATTCTTGTTATGTCACATTCATATTATTTCCACCCCCCCTTTCTTTTGTTCATTTTGAAATATTCCTTCATATGATGTGTGCTGTTAACATGGGAGGTGAGCTCTATAATATTTTAACTATTTTTAAGGGGCCATACACACAAGAAAGACTGGACTACCTATTCATAAGCAAAATGCCTTCAGCCATAGCCCCACAGAAGATTTGAACTGATGGGATTAGAAAAAACAAAGACATCCAAGGACAGAACATGACCTTTAGGACATAATAGGATTAAGCCACCACTATTAGAATACCAAAAGCTCAGGTCAAAGTACATGACACAGGAACTACTCCAAACACAACCCCCCCCCCGCAAAAGGTATAAAACCCCACCCACTCCCAGCTCCATTTTGTCAGCCAACATGCTTTGCCACTGAAGTTTTTGGCAATTCGATAAACAGAACCTTATTTCCTAAGCTGCCTCCGTTTTGTTTATTCCCGGCTTGGACTGGACCCTGATGAAGATTTTTTCTTTCAACAGAGGCTTACCAAATCCAAATTTAAGATGGTAGCTCCCCTGCAAATCTCACAGGCAAACCCATCAAACTTGTGTGTACATCTGAGCTAACTTTAACAGAAGTGACCTAGAAGAGTAATAATAATTTGATTATTATAGTAATCTCAGAAAACGTCATTTAGCAAGCCAGAGAGATAGAAAGAGGAGAGAAAAAAAGGGGAAAAAATAATTTGTTCCCAAAGAATTATTCAGTCGTATATCTCCATCAAAGAACGTAGCTGCCGTCGCCCCAGCTTAGAAAACAAATAAGCAGTTTTACAGCAGTTCTGTGCTTGTTATGTCAATTAATCTATTCATAAGTTAGTCTGGGTGGATTCATTTTTATAATCAGCACCGTTTTTTCCTTGGGTTGTTGCATAAAAAAAGAATTCCGGCACTCAGTCAAGTCAGCCCCAATATATCCCTAGACAATTGATTCGTTTTTGTCTCAAAGTTATTTATGTTTTAAAATATGTGTGCATGCGTACACACAATATTTAAAAGTTATTACGACAGGATAATCAAGTGGCTTTCCTCATTCTTATTCCATGTTTCTTGGCAAAATTCTATGGTTTCGTCCAAATATTATAAATGTAGTCTTTTATCTACCAACCTAAAAAAGCCAATTAACTAGTCAAGAACATCCATCTTTATCCCATCAGCAGTCAGGAAGTAGAGAATTTTGATCAAAGTAGAGAAATTTAAGCTAGCTTACAAGCCATGGCTTCCTCTGAGCAGTGTTTGAAATGTAAACTGCCAGGGTTTAGCAGTTTAATCTTGGGTATAACTGGCAATTGTGGACTTTGGTTTATTTTAGAAACACTGGCATTTATTTAGGCTTATACGACACTTTCAGCATCATAGGTCAAATTGTCTGATATGTTCTCTGGGAATTAAAACTCATACTTTTCTCATGATAGGAAAGATTAGACTTCATTGTAAAGGCTGGATTATCTCTGATGGCAACACAATCAGGAAAAGGAAAAAAAAATCGCACAAATGGACAAAGAAAACCCAGTTCATTTTTGCTTTCTCTCTCCTGGATCATGTTTCCCCCCCCCCCCCACAAGGCCAGCTAAGGTAATCTAGGTGCTACCATGTGCTATGATTGTCACAAGAAATTGGAAAAAAGAAGAAGTGTGGAATATGTTCTTTCCCAATAATAAATAATATATCTATGACACGGTATTCAAACAATATAACATTTATTTATTTATTTATTATTTATTAATTTGATTTATATACCGCCCTTCTCCCGAAGGACTCAGGGCGGTGTACAGGGCAATAAGATGCAATAAAAATACAATATATAAAAGTTAAAATGAGAATTAAATAAAATAGCCCAATTACAATAAAAAGTTAATTAAAATTACAATTAAAATACCCCAAACCCATCAGGCCAGGCCGGCTTGTTCAAATAGGTGAGTTTTCAGGTCACGGTGGAAAGAGCGAAGGTCGGGAGCCATCCGGAGCTCAACCGGTAAATGATTCCAAAGGTCTGGCGCACCCACAGAGAACGCCCTCCCCCTGGGGGCCTCTAGCCAACACTCTCTGACCGATGGCACCCCGAGGAGGCCCTCCCTGTGGGAGCGCACTGGACGAAGGGAAGATGACGCCGGCAGCACGTGCTCCCGTAAGTAATCCGGACCCATGCCATTTAGGGCTTTATAGGTCATCACCAGCACCTTGAATCTCACCCGGAGGGCAACTGGAAGCCAATGCAGCTCGCGGAGTAGAGGTGTTACATGGGAGTATCGGGAGACCCCCAACACAACTCGTGCGCCCGCATTCTGCACAACATGCCTTAATGAAAGATTTTGTTGAGTTTGGCGAACTGGCTGAATCCCACCACTGGATGGTGCCCACTGAAGTCCTACCCCTTTTTTTTGCAAGGCCCACAACGGCCCTCTGCAAGTGTGTGGATGCTGCTTCCAAAAGTCCATTTCTGGGCCTCGGAGGCCCAGGTCCAGAACAGACTTTCGGAAGCGGCGTCCACACAGAGAACTGATTGTTCAAGTATTTGAATGGCTTTTAGCCATGTTGAATTCCTGGGGAAAAAGTGGGACATAAATCTAACAAGGAGGAGGAGGAGGAGAAGGAGGAGGAGGAGGAGGAGGAGGAGGAGGAGGAATGGTGCATGGGTTTTATTCTTCTCATTCTAGTTTTCATTTCCCTTTTTCAATTGCAAGCTTATGGACAGGGATAGTTGTGTTTGAAAAAGGGCTAAATTGCTTACAGTGTACAAACAAAAACCAGCAAGTGTTATAAGAGGGATTGATTTACCCCAGGGCATAATTTGAACTGAATGCAGCTTCAGCAAAATGATAGGAAGAAAGAATTCAAAGCCAAGGTTTTTCTAAGCACACACACACAGAGATTTAAAAAAGTGAACACGTAGGTCATCCACATACGTTGTTAAAATCTACACACATTCCTCGATCCTATATTAATTAATTATATTTAGAATTTTTAATTTATTTTTTAATCTTTAATTTTAATTTATTGCACAGATGATTTCAATTTTATTTTTATCTTGATTTCTGTACTTATTATATGTTTTGTTGTTAGCCACCCTGAGTCCTTCGGGAGATAGGGCGGGATATAAATCCCATCAATAAATAAATAAATAAATAAATATACAACGTCTCATAAAAACCTGAAATTTGATTTCGCATCCTGGGAGGTTTAAATATTTATGTGGCACAGGGCTAATGAACGCTTAAAAAAAATGATGCTGACTTCTCAAAACTGGAGCAGGTCCATCAGAATTGGAAAGATTAATCTTGTTCACACTTAAAATATATATACTTATGGAAGGGGAAATTGAAAATTGAATTGGGTGTGGTTTATTCCTTCAAACAGATCTACAAACCGGAACTTGCTGGCTGGCTGCAGCATTGGATTAAAATCAACACACTTGTCAAGCTGTGCACTACATATTTTAGTGGGTCAGTATAAAGACATATGTCATTGGCGCCAACTTCATGCAATATTGAAAAATCCAGTTCATGCACCTGTAATGCTTGCATCCAGATTCAATCACAGTTTTGTTCCATGCAGTATCAATCCTGTGAACCCTAAAGCTTCCTCCTTCTGTTATGTGTTCAAGATGGACAGGGATTAATATTTATATGTTACTTATATGTATGGGTGCAGGCCTATACATATGTTGTATATAGTATGTTTAAATGTGTCTGTATGTGTAGACTTTATATATGTGTAGACTTTGAGAGCAACTAAATTTCATTTTTAATGTGCACCATTGTGCCCACAGTAAAAAATGACATTAAAGGTTATCTATCTATCTATCTATCTATCTATCTATCTATCTATCTATCTATCTATCTATCTATCTATCATCTTATATCTATATCTACCTCTCTACCTCTCTATCTATCTATCTCTATATAATAACTATCTCTATATCTATCTGTCTATCTATCTATCTATCTATCTATCTATCTATCTATCTATCTATCTATCTATCTATCTATCTATCTATTCATCTATATCTATCATCTATCTCTATCTATCTATCCATCCATATCTATCTATCTATCTATCTATCTATCTATCTATCTATCTATCTATCTATCTATCTATCTATCTATCTATCTATCTCTATCTCTATAATATATACCTATCTATATCTATCTATCTATCTATCTATCTATCTATCTATCTATCTATCTATCTATCTATCTATCTATCTATCTATCTATCTATCTCTATCTCTATAATATATATCTATCTCTATATCTATCTATTTACCTATCATATGTCTACATCTATGTCTATATCTATATGCCTCTCTCTCTCTCTCTCTCTCTCTCTCTCTCTCTCTCTCTCTCTCTCTCTCTCTCTCTCTCTCTCTCTCTCTCTCTCTCTAATATCTATCTATATATCTCTGTCTCTCTCTCTCTCTGTCTCTCTCTCTCTCTCTCTCTCTCTATCTATCTATCTATCTCTCTCTCTCTCTATCTATCTATCTATCTCTATATCTCTATAATATCTATCTCTATATCTATCTATCTCTAATCTATCTATCTCTATCTATCTATCTATCTATCTATCTATCTATCATTCATGCCAGATTTTTATTTTTTGCAAGCAATAATACTACGTAGATTAAATGCAAGAGAAGAGACGGAGTAACTTAGAGCTTGAAATTTTCAAATAAATGAGGCATAACATGAGCAGATATGAAAAGTTTAAAAGACAATTACTAATATGCAGCAGTATCAAGAAATTGTTGCCCATAGTTTTATGGGTAGGGAAACAAATATCTAAATCAGACAGAGCAAAATGTTTGATCCGGCAATTGGATGATTTGATCTAGTCACCAAGGGTGGGATGGATTTTTTCCCCCCTGAATTGATTCAGAACGTCTCTACGAACTCTTGATTAAATCCATGTGCCTCTGGACTAATTGGGATGCCTCTTTGTCTATACCAAATCAACTTTTCCCAGATCAGTTCAAACCAGAAATTCAGATTAACAGACTGAGAGTTCAGTTCAGCTATTCTGATCAGGTGATTTTTTCTGAACTGATCTTTCCCTAGCATGAATTTTGCTAGATTTGGTATTACTTTTTTCTCAGATAATCACACAGAAGATTGCAATATTCCTAAACAGAATTAACCAATAAAGTCACCCCCCACCCCCAAATAGCAGTTTGTCACTATAAATCAGCCATCAGAATCATCAATAATCCTTGGAACTATAAACAAAAAAGATTATTTTTTTCCAGGTTATTGTACAAATTGCTCTTGGTGCAGTGCAATCCTGTACGTGCCTATTTGGTTGAAAATCTAAAGGTAAAGGTAAAGGTTCCCCCGCACATGCGAGCTAATCGTTTCCGACTCTAGGGGCCGGTGCTCATCTCCGTTTCAAAGCCGAAGAGGCAGCGCTTGTCCGAGGACGTCTCCGTGGTCATGTGGCCGGCATGACTAGACACCAAAGGTGCACAGAATGCTGTTACCTTCCCACCGTAGTGGTCCCTATTTTTCTACTTGCATTTTTACGTGCTTTCGAACTGCTAGGTTGGCAGAAGCTGGGATGAGTAACAGGCGCTCACTCTGTTACGCAGCACTCAGGATTCGACCCGCCAAACTGCCGACCTTCTGATCGACAAGCTCAGCGTCCTAACCCACTGAGCCACCACATCCCTTGGCTGAAAATCTACTTGAATGCAAATAACTTTAATTCCAAACATGAGATGATAGTATAAACAGAATAGAAAAAGAAAAGCACAGTTAGGTAGCCCCAAGTCCATTTGCAACCCGGCGGCAACTTCTGAAAAAATAAAACTTTTCAATTCCATCACTCCGCTTCTGTCTAACCAGTTATGGAATATAAACAAAGCATCGTCGTAAAATCATATTTGCTTTGCTTACATTATGAAAACTTTACCAAAGTAGCTCACTCAATAATATGCCTACCCAGGCACGTGATTTTTATAGCAATGTGTTAAAAGCAACCCCCCTATCATTTTTGGAAGCTGTAAAGGGATACGGCGAGGGAAAGCTTCAAGATGTTGCTGATAGACAGACAGAGGACAATGGTGTTGGAGGGGATCAAGTTACAGTCTCATCGGTTGCAGGAAGCCAGAGGATG
>NC_138209.1:74870333-74960333 GCF_964194415.1 Vipera berus | reverse complement strand
GAGGAGAAAAGAGGAGAGGAGAGGAGAGGAGAGGAGAAAAGAGGAGAGGAGAGGAGAGGAGAGGAGAGGAGAGGAGAGGAGAAAAGAGGATAGGAAAGGAAAGGAAAGGAAAGGAAAGGAAAGGAAAGGAAAGGAAAGGAAAGGAAAGGAAAGGAAAGGAAAGGAAAGGAAAGGAAAGGATAGGAAAGGAAAGGAAAGGAAAGGAAAGGAAAGGAAAGGAAAGGAAAGGAAAGGAAAGGAAAGGAAAGGAAAGGAAAGGAAAGGAAAGGAAAGGAAAGGAAGGGAAGGGAAAGGGAAGGGAAGGGAAGGATAGGAAAGGAAAGGAAAGGAAAGGAAAGGCAAGGAAAGGAAAGGAAAGGAAAGGAAAGGAAAGGAAAGGAAAGGAAAGGAAAGGAAAGGAAAGGAAAGGAAAGGATAGGAAAGGAAAGGAGGGGAGGGAAGGAAAGAGGAAAGGGGGAAAAGGGTAAGGAGGTGAAGGGAAGGAAAAAGAATGAAGGAAAGGAAAAAGAGAAAAGGCAAAAGGGAAAGGAAGGATCAGGAAAAGAAGAAAGGGGAAGGGGAAAAAGAGAAAAGAAAAAAGAAAAGGAAGGGAAGGGAAGGAAAAAGGAAAAAGAAAAAAGGGGGGAGAGAGAAAGTGAAAGGAAACAGAGCTACACAGTCAGAATATGCTCTTTCCTCTGATGACTCAATACTGCAGATGTGAGCGTTGCCTTCTCAATCTACACCAGAAAAAACCGGCTGTTTCAATGCTGCACCATGCAGACGGCCCCTTTCCGAATCCGTAGTGAAAGAAAATTAGGCAGCTGCAGGTTTCGGATCAAGCTACCTGAGGCTACACCCTTGACATGAATGACGATTACTTTTAAAAACAGGTCCTTGTTTCTGTTGTTGTTGTTTTAATTTATTAATAACATTATAGGTGCAACTTGAAATGTTGGCCAACGTGTTTTAAAAGGGACAACAACAATAACACAGAACTGCGAAAATAACCCCAAAATCTAAAATGCAGAATCATTAACAGATTTTAACACACCATTGTCTGTTGTGGTTAGCTGCGAAGTTGTGTCCGACCCATCGCGACCCCATGGACAATGTTCCTCCAGGCCTTCCTGTCCTCCACCATCCTCCGGAGTCCATTCAAGCTCACACCCACTGCTTCAGTGACTCCATCCAGCCACCTCATTCTCTGTTGTCCCCTTCTTCTATTGCCCTCAATCTTTCCCAGCATTAGGCTCTTCTCCAGTGAGTCCTTCCTTCTCATTAGGTGGCCAATGAGATATATAGATAGATATAGATATAGACAGGGCTTTTTTTCTCATAGAACGCTCAGAACGGAGTTCCAGCACCTTTTTTGGTTGGAACCTTGTAGGGTAGGCAAGGTGGGTTGTATGACATGTTTGAGTTCCGGCACCTTTTTCTTTTACAAAAAAAGCACTAGATATAGATATAGATATAGATGTAGATGTAGATGTAGATGTAGATGTAGATGTAGATGTAGATGTAGATGTAGATATAGATTATATAGATATAGATATAGATAGATATGCTGTTGTTAGCTGTGAAGTCGTGTCTGACCCATCGCGACCCCATGGACAACGTTCCTCCAGGCCTTCCTGTCCTCTCCCATCTTCTGGAGTCCCTTTAGGCTCATGCCTCCTGCTTCAGTGACTCCATCCAGCCACCTCATTCTCTGTCACCCCCTTCTTCTTCTGTTGCCCTCCACCTTTCCCAGCATTAGGCTCTTCTCCAGCGAGTCCTTCCTTCTTCTCATTAGGTGGCCAATATGGCAGGACACTATAGGATGTAATACAATATTATCTACCGTGCTTTCCTGAAATTAAGACCCAACTGGAAAATAAGACCCTAACATGATTTTTCAGGATGCTCGTAATATAAGCCCCACCTCCAACATAAGCCCCAGTTAAGATAGTCAGCCAGAGGGATGTGTTTAGTACCGTATTTTCCCCGAAATAAGACCTAACTAGAAAATAAGCCTTAAGGAGTTTTTTGGAGCAAAAATTAATATAAGACCCGGTCTTATTTTCATGGAAAATGTGGTATGCTATGCACATTATTATAAGGAAGGGATGAATCAAATTGAAGTTTTTAAACTTCTATTTAACCTCTATTGTATAATCTTGCCAGCTTAATGGGGAAGGAAAACGGTTCCTGTATTATCTCTGTAAAGCATAACCTATTTTCAATGTCACTGTGTGACTGGGAAGGTTTTCAGATTTAAAAGTCATTTCCACTCTTTCACAATTTCCTCTTGGTTTATCAAAAATAAGTCTCCAACCAGGAAATCCAGTGGCTTTTTGAACTGAGAGTTCTTTGTTGCTGAAGGTTGAACACTAATCAATTTATTGATGTTGATATTCAGATTGGCAGTGTGCGTTGCCTTTAGAAATAGAGGCAATACGGCATTACGAGTATCAGTTGCTGCACAGTCTGACTGGCAAATGATCTTATGTGCTGTTCTTGTCTTCCTCAAGATCTCTTGAAGAGCATAATGCTTGGCTTGGCAGCCCCTCAACTGCTTCAGAAGGACCTCTACCTTTATTAAGGCTCCCTTCTTCGAACACGGCTTTTTAAATTCAGTGAAAGAGAAGATGTACACTATCGTAGTTGAACAGAGATATAAGTAAGATTGTTGACTGCGCCTGAATCTTGGGCAGAGATTATTAGGGGTTATGAAAAGAAAGGCTGAACTTAATTGTTGCTTGATGGAAGAATGAACCATATTGGGAACATTAAATGATGCACAGCTAAAGGAGCAAGCGTGCTTACAAAGGGAAGTGAAGGGGATATAGTCAAGTGGACATTGGCAGTTCCCTCCCTCCACCCAGGACATAACACATAAGCGTTGCATGAGCAAGGTCTGTAAGATTGTCTGGGACATGACACACCCACTTCATGACCTGTTTTCCTTGTAAACTTCTGGGGGTGGGGGTGGGGGCTCCATGGTATCTGAAGTAGAACATCCAGATTCAGTCACAGTTTCATTCCATACAGTATAAACCTTGTGAACTCCCAAGCTTCCTCCTTCCATTACATATTCAAGATGGACAGTGTTTAATATTTATATGTTATGTATATGTAGGGGTGTGGATCTATACGTAGGTTGTATATAGTATGTTTAGGTGTGTGTCATGTATGTGTTCACTTTGAGAGCGGGCAACTAAATTTCATTTTTGATGTAAGTCATTGTGCCCACAGTAAAAAAATGACAATGAAGCTTACCTTATCTTGTCTTGCCTTGCCTTGCCTTGCCTTAACTTGCCTTATCTCACCTTATCTTGCCTTACCTTACTGCACCTTAGTGGAATTTTCCTCCAATGCGATTTTCCCATGTATTTTACTAGGAAACATAAACAGGGCAGCTTAGAAAAGTCAGTGCCCTCCTAACCGTACCCAAGCACTCCGAATTTGTTGGTGATGTCCATTTTGCTCTATGAGTTCATGGTGACCTAACCCTAACCCTCAGTGGAATTTTCCTTCAATGGGATTTTCCCATGTATTTTACCAGGAAACATAGATAGGGCAGCCTGGAAAAGTCAGTGCCCTGCTAACCATACCCAAGCACTCCGAATTTGTTGGCATGTCCATTTTGCTCTCCGTGTTCATGATGACGTAACCCTAACCCTAAGTCCGATGTGGCGAACCTATGGCATGCATGCCACAGGTGGCACTCAGAGTCCTGTCTGTGGGCATGCATGCCATTGCCCCAGTCCTAGGCCTTCAGCTGGGTTTTATAAAACTTTTTCGCTTTAGGCCTCCGCCGCCGTGTGCAAAAAAAAAAGGTTCAATCAATCAATCAGTTCCAACTTCTCATGGGAAAAAGAAGATCTCACAAAGTGGGAATTGATTGATTGAACTTTTTAGTCTGACCCAGTCTTTCATTACCACCACAGCCACGCCCACCCAATTGGCCACACCCACCTAATTGGTTACACCCACCCAGTACCAGATGATACATAAGTGGTTTTTGGGTTGCAGTTTGGCACTCGGTCTCTAAAAGGTTTGCCATCAATTTCCTATCCTATCCTATCCTATCCTATCCTATCCTATCCTATCCTATCCTATCCTATCCTATCCTATCCTATCCTATCCTATCCTATCCTATCCTATCCTATCCAATCCTATCCTATCCTATCCTATCCTATCCTATCCTATCCTACCCTACCCTACCCTATCCTATCCTATCCTATCCTATCCTATTGTCAAGCAAGAACATCTTATCCTGTCTTATCTTATCTTCATTCATCATAAAAACCATATACTTCACTCATAGAATCCTAATGTTGGAAAGCTTCATTATGGCCAATCACCTGCTGAGTATGTGGATCCAAATTAAACATCCTATACAGGTAGGACGTCCACTTGACTATATCCCCTTCACTTCCCTTAGTAAGCATGCCTGCTCCTTTAGCTGTGCATCATTTAATGTTCTCAATATGATTCATTATTCCATCAAGCAACAATTAAGGCATTGCTCAACCAAGGCGTAGACATTGCTTACATGAACTTACTAATCAATATATGAAAAAAAAAACAATGGCAACAATTTGCCTTAATGATCTTCAGGTGGAAGTCAA
The DNA here is from genome assembly GCF_964194415.1 of Vipera berus. Lineage (NCBI taxonomy): Eukaryota > Metazoa > Chordata > Lepidosauria > Squamata > Viperidae > Vipera > Vipera berus. Next base: position 74,955,738 of record NC_138209.1, on the reverse strand, counting down.
CATAGAATGAGGTGTATAACAAGGCGATACAATATCACCTATCCTTTCCTCAGCCTGCCTTGAAGAAGCATTTAACAAACTAGACTGGGCAAACGATGGAATAAAAATCAATGGCGCCTATTTAAATCACTTCAGATTTGCAGATGATGTTGTTCTCTTCTCACAAGACCCAGAAGAGCTACAACGACACATACAAGAGCTGCACAAAGCAGAAGAACCATTTGGCTTAAAAATAAACCTGTAACAGAGGCAGGTTATGTTTAATAAATTGACCAAAGATACACACACACACACACACACACACACACACACACACACACAGAGAGAGAGAGAGAGAGAGAGAGAGAGAGAGAGAGAGAGAGAGAGAGAGAGAGAGAGAGAGAGAGAGAGAGAGAGAAGTAGATGTAGTAGACCACTTGTCTACTACCTTGGCTAATGGATACCTTGGCCAATGGACTTCAACTGAAGGAGATAGAATAAAGGAAATTGAACTGTGTGTTAAATGTGGTTGGCAGGACCAAAGCAGCCATAGAATGGATCCCACTTGAAAAAAGTGTCCACGAAAGAAACAAGATGGATTGACAACATCAGCAAGGATGGCAGGCCCAAATGGCAAAAGAAAACTCTGGGCCATATTGGTTGGAAACATGCGGAAGAGGCCTTCATCCTGCAGTGGATAAGCCATGGCTAGAACAGGGGTCTTCACACTTGGCCCTTTTATGACTTGTGGATTTCAACTCCCAGAATTCCTCAGCCAGCATGCCTCTCTGCACTCTTTCTAGAATCTCAACATCTTTTTTTATATCACAGCAACCAAAACTGGATGCAGTATTCCAAGTGTGGCCTTCAATATTGGGCCACCAAAACGAAGCATTTGTCTGGATAAAGTATTCGGCAGATTCTTTCACATAGGTTTTGGGCATAGATGGGATTTGATGATAAATCTATTCCCTAGTTAAACTTCAGTTATGACTCATTCGTTCATTTTGAATAAATCAAAATTGAAATTTAACTGCGGAGTAGATTTATCATCTATGGGATCTCTTCTGAATGAATTAGATCCTGTCTTTTTTCCAAAGATTCAAGCTAGGTTATGCTATTATGACAGATAATAAATAAGCATGCCTGCCTTAGTAAAAGTTGGTTATGTGGATTTTATTTTCCCCCTCTTTATTGGAATGGATCTTTAAAGATGGGAATAAAGACTTTAAGGAATTTTAAAAACGGTTGCACTTGAATTCACTGATGTGTTGTATAACAAATCCTACCGAACAAGTCTCCAGTTCAAACAGATCAAAGTGGTTTTTTTTTTCTTTATTAAACTGTCTTAGGGAACCAAATTTATTAAAAGCAAACAAACAAAATCCTAGCTTTACTTGAGTACTTATGAAATGATCCGTTTTGACAGCTTCAGAACAGGACATTCTCTTTGCCAATAAAATAAGGATAAGGGGAGCAAAAAGGTGAAGAGAAGGAATATAAAAATCATTAATGGTACGAAATAGCTTCCATATTAATAATAGACTAAGGAGAATAGCATCCCAAAACTGTAGACTTGAGGATTTCAAAAAGGTCTCTGGGGAAAACACACCTTCTCAGTGCTTGAAAGGATTATACCAGGGGGGGGGAAATGTTGAGACTCTAGAAAGACTGCAGAGAAGAGCAACAAAGGTGATCAGGGGACTGGAGGCTAAAACATACAAGGAACGGTGGCTGGAATTGGGCATGTCCAGTTTAATGAAGAGAAAGACGAGGGGTGACATGATAGCAGTGTTCCAATATCTCAGGGGCTGCCCCAAAGAAGAGGGAGTCAAGTTATTTTCCAAAGCACCTGAAGGCAGGACAAGAAGCTACGGATAGAAACTAATCAAGGAGAGAAGCAACCTAGAACTAAGGAGAAATTTTCTGACAGAATAATTAATCAGTGGAACAACCTGCCTCCAGAAGCGGTTAATGCTCCAACACTGGAGGTTTTTCAGAAGAGACTGGACAGCCATTTGTCTGAAATGGTACAGGGTTTCCTGCCTGAGCAGGGGGTTGGACTAGGTGACCTCCCAGATCCCTTCCAATATTTCCTATATTGTTGTCAAATATTGTATACCAATCTGTCTGTGCCCGTCTAGTTGGAAGAAGGTGACCTTGTTTCAAAAGAGATTTCACCTTTTGGATTCTTTGCGATGTTACCTAGCCTAGGAAACAAACACCTGGGGGAAAAAAATCACCTAGGCAAGAGAAAACCAAGAACTTCAATCTGGACTTAAATTTATTCACTACTTTTGGAGATTCTCAGCTTCAGATCATTGACCCCGAAACTCAACCGTAATCCAGTTGCTATGGATAATGAAGGTAGGGCATCTGAGACAGGATGCTCCCAGCTCAAGGGGCCTTTTGTTGTAATCCTTCTTTCCTCCTTCCCCCTTGTCTTCCTATTTTACACTGAAGAATTGTGAATTCAGTTCGGGGTGCTCTAGCGGGTGGTCACGGGACAGGATGAAAAAAGTAGAGGAAATAAATATACTCAAGTGTAGTTGGTCCTAGAATTTAGGGAATGATTAGGGGACTAAAGGCTAAAACATATAAGGAACCGTTGCTGGAATTGGGGATGTCTAGTTTAATGATGAGAAGGGCCAGGGGTGACACGATAGCGGTCTTCCAATATCTCAGGGGCTGCCCCAAAGAAGAGGGAGTCAAGCTCTTCTCCAAAACATCTGAGGGCAGGACAAGAAGCAACAGATGAAACTAATCAAGGAGAGAAGCAACCTAGAACTAAGGAGAAACTTCCTGACAGTTAGAACAATTAACCAGTGGAACAACCTGCCTCCAGAAGCGGTGAATGCTCCAACCCTGGAAGTGTTTAAGAAGAGACTGGACAGATATTTGTCTGAAATGGTATAGGGCTGAACAGGGGCTCGTACTAGAAGACCTCCAAGGTCCCTTCCAACTCTGTTATTCTATTCTATTCTATTCTATTCTATTCTATTCTATTCTATTCTATTCTATTCTATTCTATTCTATTCTATTCTATTCTATTCTATTCTATTCTATTCTATTCTATTCCATTCCATACCATTTTTCTATTCTATTCTATTCTATTCTATTCTATTCTATTCTATTCTATTCTATTCTATTCTATTCTATTCTATTCTATTCTATTCTATTCTATTCTATTCTATTCTATCTCCTATTTCTATTTCTATTCCTATTCTAATAATAATAATAATAATAATAATAATAATAATAATAATAATAATAATAATAATAATAATAATAATAATAATAATAATAATAATAATAATAATTTCCTTTTCTATTAGATGAAATAGAATCTTCTTTCAGCCTAACAAGGTGGTGTGATTCACTTCAGGTGGGATCCTAATTCTGCTAAAAGAAGGATTCTTGCACCTTCCATCTATGCAAACAGACTCCTCTTGAAACCCACAAAGCAGCTTTCTTTTTTGTTAAAAAAAATCCCTTCTAACATTCAAATTGGTTGGCTGAATTAACTAGTAAGTATTCACGGGAAAATAACATTAAGGCAACAAAGGTGAAGATCATTACACTGAAGAGTTAGCTTTCTAGGAGAGCACTGAAAACTAATTATAAGAAATTCCCCAAGGCTTCCATATTCTATGTGCCATTTTGAGAAGGCACTTTCAAGAGGTACTTTGCCTTGTTTCTTGTACATTTCAGTTCTTCGGTGCCTTCACCAATGTATTTTAATGAATTAAATAAAATAAAAGTTTAATTAAAAATGCTTTGGTGTGATTACCGTTCATTATTTCGTTGTTACTTATTACTAGGCAGGGATTAAATTTGCATTATTGTTTTTTTGCCCAAGCAACCCCATCCACCAGCAGTTCCAATCATTCATCGAACTAAGTTCCTAGGATTATTATCCCAGCACTTTCCATCAAGCAAAGTCAATGGAGAAAGTCAGTTTTGCTTAACAACCATGGTTAAAAAACAAAGGTCAGAAAACTGGGTGTGACTGCCTTTCTTAACGATGGGCTCAATTGTGAGGGTAAATTGAGGAGGATTATCTGTAATATGTATGAAAAGGAAGCTATAAATGACAACTAAATCATTATCAAGTGTCAGCTGAAATCCAATTATGATTTCAGGAGAGTTACTCCTAAATGAAGTTACTTAAGAGTTCGATGGGGCCCTATGCCAGGCACACATTTAGAAATAATGTTAGTTTAAAGATAGTTTAAAGCAGGGGTCCCCAACCCCTGGTCCATGGTCTGGTACCGGGCCACAGCATGCCAGCAACTGGTCCGTACAAACAAGCAAATCCCCATCTGTGGGATGCAGGCAGCACACAAAACCACGCACTCTCCGGTCCACAGAAAAACCTCTCTCCACAGCACCTGTTCTTGGTGCCCAAAAGGTTGGGGACCTCTGGACTAGAAGTTCTCCAAGATTCCCTTACAATTCTGTTAGAGTGGGAATTGTTGGTGATCTCTTAAGGGTTAAATGGCTGGCATCAAAATCCTTTTGGGACTTTGGGTTTAAAGTTTAACAGGAATACATATTCAGACCTCCCAAATGGCAAACCGTGATCTAGGATGTCCTTGCTTTAAGTCCCTTCCAACATTATTATTATTATTATTATTATTATTATTATTATTATTATTATTATTATTATTATTATTATTATTATTATTATTATTATTATTATTCATTGCACAGTCAGCCAGATGTTCAGACTGGAGTTGGCATTTTTGTCTACCTATCAAGTCCTTACCAAGGACCTAGGATAGGCAGATGTGGATGTATTATTATTATTATTATTATTATTATTATTATTATTATTATTATTATTATTATTATTATTATTATTATTATTATTATTCATAAAACATGAAACTCAGTCAACTGAACACTCAAAATGACTGGCACTAAGGGCTGAAACGGGTTGCTGCCAGCATCCTCGGCATCAACCAGGTATCTCCTTAAAATGTAAGATGTTCCAAGTAGCACAGTTTTTTGTAGCTTTGCTGGAGTTATTTCAGGAAGCAGCAATTTCTTCACGTATTTTGCAAAGTTTTTGGACATAGTTCCCAGTGCCCCGATGACAATGGGGATCACCATTACGTGTTTCATCCATAATTGCGCAGTTTCGATGGCCAAGTCACAGTACTTCGTAATTTTTTCCAGTTCTTTTTCTTAGACTCTGGCATCTCCTGGTACAGCAATATCAATATTATTATTATTATTATTATTATTATTATTATTATTATTATTATTATTATTATTATTATTATTATTATTATTATTGTTGTTGTTGTTGTTGTTGTTGTTGTTGTTGTTGTTGTTGTTGTTCTGTTCTGTTCTATTTTTATTCCATTCCACATTCTATTCTATTCTATTCTATTCTATTCTATTCTATTCTATTCTATTCTATTCTATTCTATTCTATTCTATTCTATTCTATTCTATTCTATTCTATTCTATTCTATTCTATTCTATTCTATTCTATTCTATTCTATTCTATTCTATTCTATTCTATTCTATTCTATTCTTTCTAGCCCATCCACTTCCCCATCAACAATTCTTCTGGTTCCCTGCTCTCACGGCCATTTTTTTTTAAAACCCTCTACCTGCCAAAATTTATGTCAACTCAATTGGCCACTGAGGATAATCACCGCTTTAGCTTTAAGCTAATAAAATTCTAATGACTTCATCTGCCATTATCCTTTGTAGCTTGGCAAAAGTTCAGGAGTGCAAAAATTTCTACCAGACATTCTTCTCCTACTACACCACAGTTTTCCTAAGTTAGAATTCATTTATATTCATTTAACAGTCTAGGCTTAATGCTGAAAGCTGAATGGCATTACAACCGTGCCAACCCTAGGCCATAAAACCAGCCATTTCATCAGATGATTAACACGAGCTGGTCTTAAAAGCTATCAAATTAGGACTTGTGGTGTTTAATGCATGCTTCATATGTATTCATCTGGGTAACTTTACAACTGTCACGTAATTGCACTATAAGGAAGATCAGAGTTGAACTTTTGCACTAGGGCTGGGAGATTCAAATTCCGTCATCTATGAAAATCCACTGGGTAATTTGGGGACCACTATGGTGGGAAGGTAACAGCGTTCCGTGCGCCTTTGGCGTCTAGTCATGCCAGCCACATGACCACGGAGATGTCCTTGGACAAGTGTTGACTCTTCGGCTTTGAAACAGAGATGAGCACCGGCCCCTAGAGTCGGAAACGAGTAGCACGCATGTGCGGGGGAACCTTTACCTTTACCTCACTTATACATAAGGGTGAAGGTTTCTACATAAGTTGTATATTAAATGTGTGTTGTGTGTGTCTACACATTTGAGAGCAAACAACCAAATTTCATTTTTAAGGTGTGCCAATGCACCCACGAGGAGATCAACCCTGACTGCTCTTTAGAAGGCCAGATCCTGAAGCTAAAACTCAAATACTTTGGCCACCTAATGAGAAGGAAGGACTCACTGGAGAAGAGTCTAATGCTGGGAAAGATTGAGGGCAAGAGAAGAAGGGGACGACAGAGAATGAGGTGGCTGGATGGAGTCACTGAAGCAGTAGGCGTGAGCTTTAATGGACTCCAGAAGATGGTACAGGACAGGAAGGCCTGGAGGAACGTTGCCCATGGGGTCGCGATGGGTCGGAAATGACTTCGCAGCTAACAACAACAACAATGCGCCCACAGTAAAAAAAATAAAAGACAATAAAGGTTATCTATCTAGTTGGTTTCTAGGAATGACCTTAGTAGACAAACAGCAAAAAAATGCAGTCAGGAGAATGGCCAAATAAAAGACAACTTAAGCCACAGCAGAAAAGTGAACAGGGCAAGTGACTGAGAAGGCATCCTCCCAAATTCTCAGGCTGTAAAAGGGATGGGTGGAGAAATGTATTTTCAGACCTGCAAGAGACTTAATGTAAAACAAAAGAAGAAGTAACTCATCTACCCATGTTTCCCATCTGGTGTACCCCATAAGGATGACATCCCTATGGAATTATAGTTGGGAAGTAAACAAATTGAACTGGAGAAGGGAAAACAGGATATACAATCCCTTTCACTACGTGTAAAGTATGCCTGTTGAGCCAGGTATTATTATTGTTGTTGTTGTTGTTATAAGATTATATAGGTAAGCCATGTTCTAAACTGGTTTCAAGAGAACAGCCACCAGGAATTGGGGTTGGTCAATGACCCAGAACAACAGCAACAAAATCAAGGCAATGCTGAGACACTTTGTCTCTTTGCTTTGCTTTTAAGTTCATTTCATTGTTCACAGCCATTTGGAAGAAGCCAAATTGCAGTTTAAGGCCATTTAGGTTCTTCAGTCTATATGGTTCTCAACCCAACTAAGACCAAGAACTTATAGTAGATTACAGGAGGAATAGATCAGACATTTGCCCCCTGATCATCAGTGGAGACTGCGTGGAGCAGGTGACAAGCTTTAGATTTCCCGGTGTTACCATAAAGGAGGATCTGACCTGGAGTGCTCATGTTACAGCATTGGTTAAGAAGGCCCAGCAGAGATTATATTTCTTGAGACTTCTCAGGAAACAACAATTGAATGAAAAAATGCTGGTGACCTTGTACCGTTGCTCCATAGAGAGCATTCTAACCTTTTGCATTTGTGTGTGGTTTGCTTGCTGCACAGTAGCAGATAGGAAAGCGCTCCAGAGAGTCATTACCATCGCCCAGAGGATTATTGGCGGCCCTCTCCTACCCCCCCCCGGACGAACTGTACAGCTCCCGTTGTCTTAGGAAAGCTCAAAATATTCTTAAAGGCTCATCTCATCCCGGACATCATTCTTTTATCTTTTTTTGAACTATTACCATCTGGCAGATGGTACAGGATAATAAAAACAAAGACAAATAGGCTGAAAAAATAGTTTTTATCCCAGAGCTGTAACCAAATTAAATACCGCTGTATAGTGCGACATTGAAGTGCAATATTAGGGCCAGCGTAATGGTGAATTAGAATGTGAAGGATATGTGTATATAATTTATTTATTTATTTATTTATTTATTTGTTTTTATAAACCGCCCTTCTCCCGAGGGACTCGGGGCGGTGTACAGAATAAGGTAGGCATACAGAATGAACAATAGTGAAAACAAACAATAGTAAAATACAAGCTGGGACCCCAGATTAGAGCTATCAGGCCAGGCCAGACTGCTGGAACAGATAAGTTTTTAATTCGCGCCGGAAGGTGCGGAGGTCGGGGGCCATCCGGATTTCGGTTGGTAAGCTGTTCCAGAGGGCTGGCGCACCCACTGAGAATGCCCTCCCCCTGGGGGCCACCAGCCGACATTCCTTGAGCGGTGGCACCCTGAGGAGGCCCTCTCTGTGGGAGCGCACAGGACGGTGGGGTGCTGACATTGGCAGAAGGTGCTCCCGTAGGTAGTCCGGACCCATGCCATGTAGGGCTTTGTAAGTCATTGTTAGCACCTTGAACTTCACACGGAAGGCAACTGGAAGCCAGTGCAGTGCACGGAGGAGAGGTGTGATATGGGAGTATCGGGAGGCTCCCAAGAGTGTCCGTGCCGCTGCACTTTGCACCAGTTGAAGCTTCCGAGTGGATCTCAAGGGCAGCCCCAAGTAGAGAGCGTATGTTCTTATTTGTGGTTTTTACTTTTGTGTAGTGTGGACTGTGGACAGTACTTAATTTTGTTGAGTTACACAATGACAATAAAGATATTCTATTCTATTCTATTCTATTCTATTCTATTCTATTCTATTCTATTCTATTCTATTCTATTCTATTCTATTCTATTCTATTCTATTCTATTCTATTCTAATTTCTTCTTCTCTTCTCTCTACAATCCTCTTCTCTTCTAAAATCTCTTCTCTTCTCTTATTTCTTCTTCTCTTCTTATTTCTTCTTCTCTTCTCTTCTCTTCTCTTCTAAAATCTCTTCTCTTCTCTTCTATTCTTATTTCTACAATCTCTTCTCTTCTCTTCTTATTGCTTCTCTTCTACAATTTCTTCTAAAATCTCTTCTCTATTCTAAAATCTCTTCTCTTCTTATTTCTTTTTCTCTTCTCTTCTACAATCTCTTCTCTTCTTATTTCTACAATCTCTTCTCTTCTCTTCTCTAATCTCTTCTCTTCTAATTATTTTAATTTGACCTATCTTTTCTGTGATCACTTGTATAGACTCCATTAATGAAACCACTAAATGTGACAGAGCTAAGATTGATTTAGAGTGTAGCTCTAAGCACAGTGGCCTGTAGTCACAGAATATATTAAAAACATGCACATCCTTGGTGTTCTCTGAGCTTGGTTGTTTTTCTTGCAGACCTTTCATAACCAAACTAGGCAACATTATCAGCGCTGTTAGCCATTTGGTAAAGGAAACATCTGCAAGAAAACATCCAAGCTCAGAGAGCACCAAAGACCCCAGATGTCAACCCTGAAAAATATTCTCCTCGATCGGAAACACGCATGTATTGTTCAGAGGGGAAAGAAGAGAAAAACATTCACCTCCTTTCATTTTATATAGGTAGTCCTTGACTTACGACCACAGAAGAGCCAAAACTTTATGTTGCTGAAGTGAGAAATTTGTTAAGTCAACGTTGTCCCATTTTACAACTTTTCTGGCCACCTTTGTTAAGTGAATCACTGCATTCTTAAATTAGTAGCACAGTTGTTAAGGGCATCTGGCTTCCCCATGGACTTTGCTTGTCAGAAGGTCCACAAATGGGGATCACAGGATCCCGGGACACTGTGACCGTCATAAATATGAGTCAGTTCTCCAGCATCCAAATGTAAATTGCATGACCCTGGGTGTGCTGCAATATTTATATATTTATATTTATTAAATTTTTATACTGCCCTTCTCCCGAAGGACTCAGGGCGGTGTACAGGGCAATAAATATCAAAAATACAAAGTACAAAAGTTAAAAAGAATTAAATAATTATGCCCAATATAATACAATAGTTAAAACCATGTTAAAACCCAACCCCAAACCCATCAGACCAGGCCGGCTTGCTCAAATAAATAGGTTTTTAGATCCCGCCGGAAGGAGCGAAGGTCGGGGGCCATCCGGAGCTCAACCGGCAAGCGGTTCCACAGGTCTGGCGCGCCCACAGAGAACGCCCTCCCCCTGGGGGCCACCAGTTGACATTCTCTGATCGGAGGCACCCTGAGGTGTGAAAAATGGTCATAAGTCACTTTCTGTCAGTGCCGTTGTAAGTCCGAACAGTCACTAAGTGAACTATTGAAAGCCAAAGGGCTACCCGTATCTACGAACCCCTCGGAGAAGGAAAATTAAATGCAACTTCTCCTTTCAAGATACCTTGTAGAGAAAAATTCAGCGTTCAGGCATCACCTTGTGCAAGTCAACCCTTTGGCTCCTAACCATGGGGCTGACATCACCATCGCAAACTTCATCGTTCGTATCCAGGAGAAGAGGTTAGGGTGCAATTTCTCTTCTGAACTTTGGTGTTTCTTTTTTTCTTTTCTTACTTTTAAGAAATATGTCAATTTTTTTCACCCAAAGCTACCAGTTGAGATTTGCTGCTCTTCGGCTGGGTTGCCTTCTGCAAGCTTTATCACCATCTGGAATGGGTTCTTATGTTCTTTAGCTTTTGGAACTCTGTGGTCTTCAGGCTTTTTCCCAACAGACTTATCTCTGACTAAAAGACCTGCTATTTTTCTCAGCTCTGTGCTCTGTTTCTGTCAGCGACCAGCTCTGCTTCTCATATTCCATTTATTAAACTGTCAACTTCAAGCCTTCATTCCATAGCAACTGTAACTAAGGCAGCTACCACCAATTTTAGCCCAATATCTAGCAACAAAGCCAAGCTTCTGGTCAACACTTCTATATAACCCCCACACGGGGATTATTTGCAGAAAATATAAATATTGTGACGTTAAACCAACCAACAAAAAGATCAAGATACACTTCTCCACTGATGTTAACAGGTTTATCGAATGAGAAACTTTCCATATATCCCATTTAGTCAGATCCAAGAATTATTCCAACTTGACATATCTAAATCTCAGCATGAGCCAGGGTATTTTGAGCGTGGGAACTTCCTATTTCAAACTGTTTAGTATTTAAAATATACAAATAATCTCAATTTGCAAGAAGAGAAAAATAGCAAATTCCCGGGTGCCATTTCACGGCATCACTATTAATTGTTGATTCATTCTAAGCTTGCCTGCTTATTGTGCTGGTAAACCTGGAACATAATGGGTTGTTTTTGTTCAACACGAACCTAGTGGAAGCTACTCACCCGTAGCAAAAGTTGCTCTTTCATAATTAATATGATATTTGAGAAACATAATTACATAAATAAGTTCTGCTTTGGTCTGTCTATTTTGTTAATCTAGAACAGTGAATGTTTGAAGCAGTAGGCGTGAGCCTAAAGGGACTCCAGAAGATGGTAGAGGACAGTAAGGCCTGGAGAAATGTTGTCCATGGGGTCACGATGGGTTGGACACGACTTCGCAGCTAACAACAACAACAACAACAACAACAATTTTGTTAATCTAGAACAGTGAATGTTTGAAGCAGTAGGCATGAGCCTAAATGGACTCCAGAAGATGGTAGAGGACAGGAAGGCCTGGAGAAACGTTGTCCATGGGGTCACGATGGGTCGGACACGACTTCACAACTAACAACAACAACAACAACAATTTTGTTAATCTAGAACAGTGAATGTTTGAAGAATAGATGATGAATCTATCCCCCATCTACAAATTGCAGGTCAATTAAGAACAGAACAAAACAGGACAGAACAGGATGGGACTTTGGTGGTCTTCTAGTCCAAACCCCTGCTCAACTGGGGACCCAACAGAATTGCATTAGCCACTCAAAGTTCATCTCTGATGCCATTGTTATTTTTTTTACTTAATGGAAGACACTAGAAAGTCTTTGTTTTTGTTTTTATGATACTCAGTGTAGTAAAAAAGGGGAGACATCCAATCGGCATCTTCCATTGAGGAAAATACGAAGAAGCACACAAACTTTCAAGAAATCTGGCTGGGTCAAGTTGTGTGAATAAATTTGGAACAGTTGGTGTTTCTGCAGGAAGGAAAGGAATTTTCCTTGATGTCTGCAGATGAGATAGGGCATTGGAACAGGGATTCCCTGTTCTGCATGAGTTATATTCCTGCTGTGAAGTTCTGATCTTTTCAGTAGAAATAATTTGTTGTAGGAATCAATTACCGGTTGAGCTCCGGATGGCTCCTGACCTTCGCTCTTTCCGCCGTGATCTGAAAACTTACCTATTTGAACAAGCCGGCCTGGTCTAATGGGTTTGGGGTATTTTAATTAGTAATTTTTAATTATTTATTGTAATGGGCTAGTTCTATTTAATCTTATTTTTAACTTTTGTATATTGTATTTTTATTGTATTTTTGTTACCCTGTACACTGCCCTGACTCCTTCAGGAGAAGGGCGGTATAGAAATTAAATTAATGATGATGATGATGATGATGATGATGATGATGATGATTAAATTCTCTGATGAGAACTAAATGATGTACCTTCAAAAATGAGTGGTTGGGATTTGAGGGGAAACCTGTCTGGGTTCAGAAGCAAAGCAGGATGAGGCCCGATGAGTATTTGGACAAGAGCCTTCCAAGGAAAACCAGACTAGATTAGGAAATCTAAGGAAAGCAGAACACAGAACACAGAACAGTAAAGTTGGAAGGGACCTTGGAGGTCTTCCAGTCCAACCTCCTGCTTGAGCAGGAGACCCTATAACATTTCAGATAAATGGTTGCCCATTTTTAAAGCCTCCAGTGATGGAGCACCCACCACGTCTGAAGGCAAGCTATTCCATTGGCTGAAGGCAATGAAGACAATGGCAAACCATTTCCATATGATTGATAAAACCACATAGCCATTAGGCTCAAAGGAGATTTTAATATTACTGTTCTGTCCCAGCCCCCGTGAGTCTTTGTTACGCTCACAAGGAGAAACCCTCTTCCAAGAAACAGGAAGGAACTGCAAGAAAAAACCAAACCCCTTTTGTTATTCACAGACCTGAGTCAATGTCCAAGGCAACCAAACACAGTTCACAGAAACTCGATCATCAACATGAACAGTTGCCTTCAGCAACCAGTACCTCCCACACCTTCCCTTTTATTATTCAGCCAAGGCGTGGCTTCCTAATGCCTTCTCCTTCGCCTTTGGAGCCGCCCCATTGCATTCCTCTGTCCTGCTCGCTTCTCTTGCCTGCGGTTTCGTGCATCCTGTGGATTTGTCCCAACTGTTCTTCATCACTGTCCAACTCAGGCTCCCAGCACAGCTGTGTCTCAGCCTGAGCGCGAGTAGAGGGGCCAGGCTCCTTATCCCACTGTAAGTCTTGGAGCTCCTCAGAGCCTTCCTCTGACTCTGATGTCACTCCAGGCCCCTCCTCCTCCTCATCTGATTCCTCAGACTCAGCTGCCAGATCCACTGACTGGTGAGGAATCACAACAATTACCTTATTTGTGGACTGACAAATGGAAGATGTGTCATGTTACTAGATTTACTCATTACCCATTTGAAAACATCCCACCCTTCCCAATTTTTCCTATATAGAGAGAGAGCAAGAAGAAACTGCAAAGCAGCTATTGTGCATCCTGGCCCAGACTGAGCATCTGGAACAGGAAGATGACAAACGACATCTACAAAACGTATTAAGGGTGGTGTGTGATGGTGACAGGACTGGAGGAGAAGAAGGAGAAAGAGACTCCTGTTTCTAATTTCTGGACAGATTTGGGGAAGAGAAGAGGGAAGCACTCAAATTTTTTTCTCAAAAACAATTGTGAAAAACTTTGAATGAACTGTGGTATTCTTTCATTTTTTTATCATTATTATTGTTGATCAGTAATGACTGTTATTTTCAAAATTAGGGAAATTCACATTGATTTGTGCCTGCCATCATGATGTCTTGGTAAGACACCAACCTTCTCCATTTATCCAGACTTAGAACTAGCTGCCTGGACAATTATGGCACTTGACATCAATGGATTCATCACACCTACAGCTGTGAACTCATAACACTTATATTTATAGATATAGCACCAGTTATATCATGAGTCATTGCCAGCTTTGAGGGAAGGACTTCAAAATCAAGATCATGGCTTTAGTCGAAATGCAGAATCTGATATACAACTCAAAAAGAAAAGACTTACATAGAGCTTCAAATACTAGGAATCTTCCTTCCTTCCTTCCTTCCTTCCTTCCTTCCTTCCTTCCTTCCTTCCTTCCTTCCTTCCTTCCTTCCTTCTCTCCCTCCCTCCCTCTCTCCCTCCCTCCTTTTTCTACCTTCCTCCCTCGTGTCCCTCCCACCTTTATAATTTCCTTCCTTCCCTCCCTCCTCCCCTCTCTCCCTCCCTCCCTCCTCCCTTCCTTCCCCCTCCCTCTCCCCCCTTCCCTTCCTGCTTCCCTGCCTCCTCCTCCCCTCTCTCCCTCTCTCGCTCCCTCCCTCCTTCCTTCCTTCCTTCCTTCCTTCCTTCCTTCCTTCCTTCCTTCCTTCCCTCCCTCCCTCCCTCCCTCTCTCCCTTCCCTCTATTTACAAAATCTTACAGGCTTTTTATCTTAAGATCTCAATCCATCATCATCATCGTCATCATCATCTCATCCCAATAAGAAAAATCCTCTGCAGAAATGCCCACCGATGCCGAGACTTCCACCCGAACAGGCTTGTCATTTTGACAGCTGCATTATGTTCTGAGAAACACATGTGTTCTTTTGCCACAGAGGTGAGCAGTGCGCTATTATTCTGTGACAAGGCTATTGATAAGTGAGTGCAGGAGAAAATAAAGAGGGATGCTTCTTTTGTGCATGTACATACAGGACAGTTGGGCAAGATATGCCAGAGAAGCCTCCGCTTGGCTGCCCAACCAGTTCAACAGCAATATTTTCTCTCTCCCATTCTGCTTCTGCCATTCAAAACATGGTAAAATTGAGATTTAGATACACCCAGCCAGCCTCTTTTTCATCCAGTTCATGTGGGCAAGGTAACAGATTGTAATATATTTATATATGACAAAATAGGTCATACTGACCTTTAACTGAAGGAAACTGTGCATTGTAAAAAAGCTAAAGGTTCCCCCGCACATGTGTGCTAGTTGTTTCCAACTCTAGGGGCCGGTGCTCATCTCCGTTTCAAAGCCAAAGAGCCAGCGCTTGTCCGTGGTCATGTGGCCAGCATGACTAGACGCCATATTTCTCCCCCTTAGAAGGGGCCTCACAGACAACCCCAAGGCTGCTTAACGACCGCAAGGGTGAAGCGGTTGCATCCAAGCCCCCACAGCAAGGCAGTGTGGATAAGAAATCCCAACCTCAGGTGTCACCTGAAGCACCGCTCAAGGCTACCAAAGCCAAGAGGGTGTCAGTCGGGAAGCCACTCCATGATAAGTGTGCCCATATTTTGCACCGAAGATTAGGTCATGCAAGCTTCCCTGTGGTTAAAAAGACGGGAGAGTTTGCTGAGGGAGTCCAGCTCAAAGATTGTGAGGTATTCCTGGACTGTGCAATCTGTAAGAAGTCAAAGAGGAAGGCTGCGCCCATTCCAAAAACATCACTGCGTAAGACCCAATTCCCATATCAACTAGTCCATGTTGATTTGGTCGGGCCTTTCACACCATCCCTAGGGAAAAGTCAGTATTTTCTCACTGCAGTTGATGATTTTTCACGGTACGGCCACGTGTATATCCTCACAGAAAAATCTGAAGCCTTTGATGCCATAAAATCACTCTACAACTTTGTAGAGACCCAGTATAAAACCAAGATTGCACAACTGCAGAGCGACCGCGGGGCTGAGTTCATGTCCCGAAAATTCCAGGACTGGGTAAAGCGTAAGGGCATCCGCCATTTTCTTACCGCGCCTTTCACCCCCGCTCAGAATGGTGTAGCAGAGAAAAGAAATGGAGTCCTACAAACTATGATGCGTAGTCTGATTGCAGACGCAGGGGTCGCAGAATCATACTGGGCAGAAGCGGTAAAATACGCCAATTATACCTTAAACCGCACTTGGAGCAGTGTTGTGAACCAGACCCCATATTTCCTAGTTCATGGTAGGAAACCAAATCTTGGACATTTACGTGTGTTTGGGTCATATGCATGGGTTCACATCCCCAAGCAGCTGCGGAAGAAGGGGAGATCTGTCTCCCAGAGACTGAGATTCTTGGGCTACGCTCCTGGCTCCAAGGCCTACCGTTTCCTGGGAGAAGGGGGCAGGATTGTGACTTCTCAATCTGCCTCCTTCGAAGAGGACTCCAATTGGGCCCAGATACACTCCAATGTCAAGTGCCATAATTGTCCAGGCAGCTAGTTCTAAGTCTGGATAAATGGAGAAGGTTGGTGTCTTACCAAGACATCATGATGGCAGGCACAAATCAATGTGAATTTCCCTAATTTTGAAAATAACAGTCATTACTGATCAACAATAATAATGATAAAAAAAATGAAAGAATACCACAGTTCATTCAAAGTTTTTCACAATTGTTTTTGAGAAAAAAATTTGAGTGCTTCCCTCTTCTCTTCCCCAAATCTGTCCAGAAATTAGAAACAGGAGTCTCTTTCTCCTTCTTCTCCTCCAGTCCTGTCACCATCACACACCACCCTTAATACGTTTTGTAGATGTCGTTTGTCATCTTCCTGTTCCAGATGCTCAGTCTGGGCCAGGATGCACAATAGCTGCTTTGCAGTTTCTTCTTGCTCTCTCTCTATATAGGAAAAAATACATGGTTACTCCACAAAGGGTTATATGGTCTCAAACAGTCAGGGAAACTATGGTATGACTGCCTTAGAAAAAGTTTAGAACGAGTTGGTTTCACTGCATCCCGTGCAGATGAATGTGTTTTCACACGCAACTCAAAGGGTACCACAGAAAGGGTGTTAGTTTATGTGGACGACCTACTATATGTAGGACCTGACAAGGAAGGGTGTGATGAATTTGCCAAGGCCCTGGAAGAAAAGTTCACTTTGAAATCTTTGGGGCGGGTTGATAAGTACTTGGGTGTGCATATTTTGGCCACTAAGGGGGGGTTCGCTCTATCTCAAAAAGAAAAGATAGAGGAGTTATTGGCCAAATGCAAAATGGCAGAATCTAATCCCACGCATAGCCCAATGCAAAGCGACTTTTACAACCATACTCACAAGGACGGTCCTGAGTTCACAGATAATACGCTTTACAGATCTGTGATCGGCTTCTTGCTATATATCAGCAATTGGAGCAGGCCTGACATAGCTTTAGCTGTAAATCTATTGTCCAGGCATGTGGAACACCCAAAGGAATTCCACTGGACTGCTGTTAAGAGGGTACTTAGGTACCTCAGGGGCACGACCGATGCCCTCCTTGTGCTGGAACCAGAGAAGGGGAAGACGGCCCAGCTCTCCGCTTACTCAGACGCAGACTGGGCCGGTGACTCCAAAAGTAGGCGGAGCACTTCTGGTTTCCTCATATTGCTAAATGGCTGCCCAATACATTGGCATGTTAGGCAGCAAAAATTTGTTTCTTGCTCCACGGCCGAGGCTGAATTTGCCAGCCTGTCAGACACGGCCAATGATTTGACTTGGTTCAATGAGCTGATAACGAGCATCTGGGCAGCTCCTCCTCTGCCCATCCAAATTCTAGAGGACAACACGGCCGCCATTGCAATCTCGGGGGCTTATGCAGTAGGCTCTAGATCTCGCCACATAGACATACGCTATAAAAATGTCAGACAGCTTGCCAAAGAGGGTTTTATACGTGTAGAGCACTGTAATACAGTTGACCAGATAGCTGATCTGTTCACCAAACCTGTTCCCATTGACCGGCACAACCTTCTGTGTAAGCGTTTGTGTTTGGCCTTCTGAATGTTTTTATACATGTCTATGACACCTGCTCGCCCCCTCACACACATTCACTGGTCCCTGTCATTGGCTGGCAAGAAGGGGAATTGTTACATGTTTTGTGCCAGCCCATGGCAGTTCCCCAAATAGGTCATCAGATGGAGCAAAGAGGCTTCTTTGCTCCCCTGCAGCAGCCCCATTGGCGAGAGAGTTTTATGGCTAGGGAGGGGCCGAGACCCCCCATAAATACCTCTGCTCTGGGGCTGCCTCTAAGCTTCTAGTTCTGCTTCTCTTTCTATTCTCTCGCATGCATTCTCTATCTTACAAGCATGGATGCTTCCATGCCATATAGCTCTTTTTATATAACCTGTCGATGAATAAAGCTTCATAATGACTGCATCTCTGCATTCTGCCTATTTCACTTGGAAGCACCCTAACGTTCCATCGATCTCTTGTGAAAGCTGCTTCACAGATATAACTGAAAGTGTTTTCTTATATACCCATGCTTTTTGTCTTTAAATCAAGACAGCTTACATAGTAAATGGTGCTGGCCATTTTAGATCCATCCTACCTGCCCTTGGTTGTCTGTAAATGACCTTCCGGATGCTAGTTTTATTTATTGGTTTAATTAATTTAAATTTATTACAGCTGCCCAACTCAATGGACTTTTTAGCCTGCTGTACAGTGAAGAAATTCATCAGAAGAATTTGTCACCTGACAATCCAATGGTGACTTTACATTGTTTCATTTAGAATTAAAAAGTGACCTTCAAGTCAATTGGAACCGCCGCCCCCCAACATTGGGAAGAGGGGAAGGGTTGCTAAATTCTGAAACGATTGGCTATCTCCAGTACCAGTGATGGATAATTTGCCACAGAATGTCCAGGGGTAAGATGTGCAATTGTGATTTGTCAATAATGTCTGACAGAGAGAAGCATGATGTCATCCTAACATGTCCATCCTATAAAATCCTAGTGATTGTGAAGGTCATCAGCTTGAGAAATGAGTGTCATATCCACACAGACACCCTTTCAGGAGGCGAGGGGACTCTCTTGTTGAATGAAAGTTGCCAAGGTTTTAGGTGCTATCATACAGAGCATAGAATATCAGAGTTGGAAGGGGCCTTGGAGATCTTCTAGTCCAACCCTCTGCTCATGCAGGAGACCCTATACCCCATTTCAATCCGTTTGCAATCCATTCTGCCTGAAGTCCAACTTGCCTGCATAGGTTTTGGAATTTCAAACACTCCCCCAAATGGAAGGGGTTGGTAGCCCAATCCACCTGCATGGGTTTTGTAGTCCACCCTGCTGCATGCATCCCTGCCAGGATGGGTTTTGCACTGTACCCCACCTAGATAGGATTTGTAACCCATCCTGCCAGGATGGGATTCTGTAGCCCAGAATCCCTGGGTGGGGTTTGTGCTCCATTCTGTCTGTCTGGGGATTTGTAGTCCACCCCACCTGCATCAGTTTTGTAGTCCAGCCCTCCTGGAAGGGCTTTGAAGCCCAACCCTGATGGGATGGGGTTTTATAGTCCAATCCCGCCTGGATGGGATATGTAGTCCAACCCGCCTGCATGGGCTTTAAATTGGATGGAGAGGGGTTTATTCCTCTCTGTCATGCGAAGGCATGAAAGATAAATGAAACATAGCTGGCTGGTTTCACAAAATACCCTAAGTCAAAGGTAATTAAACTACACTTCTGAACAGCTCACATTATAAGAATGGAGCCAGTTAATTTGCCGTATAGATGGAATCGATCCCAAACTTACTTACTAGCTAATAAGGTGTAGATGACAACACCTAAAACCTAGAATTGCTTGCTCTAATTGTGAGTATAGGAAGTGGTGGTGGTGCAGTGGTTAGAAGGCAGTACTGCAGGCTACTTCTGCTGACTGCCGGCTGCCAGCAGTCTGGCAGTTCGATTCTCACCAGCTCAAGGTTGACTCAGCCTTCTGTCCTTCCAAGGTCAGTAAAATGAAGACCCATATTGCTCTGATACCTCCAATTCTATGTGGGGAAAAACCCGAATGACCAAAGATCTACATACAAATACTCGCAAAAACCTCAGAAAATATATATATATATATATTTTCGAATCTCAGATAAAGGGTATATTTTCGAATCTCAGATAAAGGGTATGACTAACTGATGAGAACATAAATAGTTCGAAATGATCATCTTAGCCTCCCAAATTCTTTATTAGCAATTTGAATAATTTGCACAAATAATGAGCTGTCATAAGTTGACTAGTTCCTGTGGATAAGCCCTGAGCCGGGCCAAAACAGGAATGAAAGAGTTAATTAGCAAGGTCCATTCAAAAAGCCTTGACAAATACTTAAACATACATTTGCCTTGCCTTCTAGCTAATATAAGAGAGACAGAACCTGTGGCTCAGGAGGTTAAAACACTCCCTGATATACAATCAGCCCGGGTTCGAATCTCAGATAAAGGGTATGACTAACTGATGAGAACATAAATAGTTCGAAATGATCATCTTAGCCTCCCAAATTCTTTATTAGCAATTTGAATAATTTGCACAAATAATGAGCTGTCATAAGTTGACTAGTTCCTGTGGATAAGCCCTGAGCCGGGCCAAAACAGGAATGAAAGAGTTAATTAGCAAGGTCCATTCAAAAAGCCTTGACAAATACTTAAACATATATATATATATATATATATATATATATATATATATATATATATATATATATATATATATATATATATATATATATATATATATATATATTCTGAGGTTTTATATATATATATATCCCCTTCATGGATTACTGCCTTGTCGTGGCGAAGGGGCTTGCGTAATTCAATGAAGCTATGAGCTATGCCGTGCAGGGCCACCCAAGACGGACAGGTCATAGCCGAGAGTTCTGACAAAACGTGATCCACTGGAGAAGGAAATGGCAACCCACTCCAGTATCTTTGCCATGAAAACCCTATGGACAGTACCAAAAGGCAAAACGATATGACGCTGGAAGATGAGCCCCTCAGGTCGGAAGGCGTCCAGTATGCTACTGGGGAAGAGCAGAGGGCTAGTACTAGTAGCGCCAGAAAGAATGAAGCGACTGGGCCAAAGCCGAAAGGACGCTCAGCTGTGGATATGTCTGGTGGTGAAAGGAAAGTCCGATGCTGTAAAGATTTTTTCTCCATAGGAACCTGGAATGTAAGATCCATGAATCAAGGAAAGCTGGACGTGGTCAAACAAGAGATGACAAGACTGAACATCGACATCTTAGGTATCAGCGAACTAAAATGGACAGGAATGGGTGAATTTAATTCAGATGACCATCAGGTATACTACTGCGGGCAAGAATCCCTCAGAAGAAATGGAGTAGCCTTCATAGTCAATAAAAGAGTAGGAAAAGCAATACTGGGATACAATCCTCAAAATGACAGAATGATCTCAGTTCGAATCCAAGGCAAACCATTCAATATCACAGTAGTCCAAGTCTATGCCCCAACCACCGGTGCTGAAGAGGATGAAATTGACCGGTTCTATGAAGCCCTACAGCACCTTATAGAACTAACACCAAAAAATGATGTCCTTATCATCATGGGGGATTGGAATGCTAAAGTAGGAAGCCAAAAGATAACCGGAATAACAGGCAAGTTTGGCCTTGGAGTACAAAATGAAGCAGGGCACAGGCTGATAGAATTTTGTCAAGAGAATACGATGGTCATAGCAAACACTCTTTTCCAACAACCCAAGAGACGGCTCTACACATGGACATCACCAGACGGTCAACACAGAAATCAGATTGACTATATGCTCTGCAGCCAAAGATGGAGAAGCTCTATACAGTCAGTAAAAACAAGACCAGGAGCTGACTGTGGCTCAGACCATGAGCTTCTTGTTGCAAAGTTTAGGCTTAAACTGAAGAAAGTAGGGAAAAGCACCAGGCCAGTCAGGTATGAATTAAATCATATCCCCGTTGAATATACAGTAGAGGTGACAAATAGATTTAAGGAATTAGATCTGATAGACAGGGTGCCTGAAGAACTATGGACAGAGGTTCGCAACATTGTACAAGAGGTAGCAACCAAAACCATCCCAAAGAAAAAGAAATGCAAGAAAGCAAAATGGCTGTCTGAGGAAGCTTTGCAAATAGCTGAGGAAAGGAGGGAAGCAAAAGGCAAGGGAGAAAAAGAAAGATACGCCCAATTGAATGCAGAATTCCAGAGAATAGCTAGAAGAGATAAGAATGCCTTCTTAAATGAACAGTGCAAAGAAATAGAAGAAAACAATAGAATAGGGAGGACCAGAGATCTTTTCAAGAAAATTGGAGAGATGAAGGGAACGTTTAATGCAAAAATGGGCATGATAAAGGACCAAAATGGCAGGGACCTAACAGAGGCAGAAGAGATTAAGAAGAGATGGCAAAATTACACAGAAGAACTATACAAGAATGAGCTTAACGTCCCTGATAATCACAATGAGGTGGTCACTGACCTCGAGCCAGACATCCTAGAATGTGAAGTGAAGTGGGCCTTAGAAAAGCTGAGCAACAACAAAGCTAGTGGAGGTGACAGTATTCCAGCTGAGCTATTCAAAATCTTAAAAGATGATGCAGTAAAAGTGCTACACTCAATTTGCCAGCAAATTTAGAAAACTCAACAGTGGCCACAGGATTGGAAAAGATCAGTTTACATTCCAATTCCAAAGAAAGGCAGTGCCAAAGAATGTTCAAACTATCGCACCATTGCACTCATTTCTCATGCTAGTAAAGTTATGCTTAAAATCCTACAAGCTAGACTCCAGCAGTATGTGGATCGAGAACTACCAGAAGTACAGGCAGGATTTCGAAGAGGCAGAGGAACTAGAGATCAAATAGCCAACATACGCTGGATCATGGAGAAAGCTAGAGAGTTCCAGAAAAACATCTACTTCTGCTTCATTGACTATGCTAAAGCCTTTGATTGTGTGGATCATAACAAACTGTGGCAAGTTCTTAAAGAGATGGGAGTACCAGAACATCTTATTTGTCTCTTGAGAAACCTATATGCGGGCCAAGAAGCAACAGTGAGAACTGGACACGGAACCACTGATTGGTTCAAAATTGGGAAAGGTGTCCGGCAAGGCTGTATACTGTCGCCTTGCCTATTTAACTTATATGCAGAGCACATCATGAGAAAGGCAGGGCTAGAGGAGTCAAAAGTTGGAATTAAGATTGCTGGAAGAAATATCAACAACCTAAGATATGCAGATGATACCACTCTAATGGCAGAAAGTGAAGAGGAACTGAAGAGTCTGTTGTTGCGAGTGAAGAAGGAGAGTGCAAAAGTTGGGTTGAAACTATACATTAAGAAAACCAAGATCATGGCATCCGGCCCTCTCAATTCCTGGCAAATAGATGGGGAAGAAATGGAGGTAGTGACAGATTTTATTTTCCTGGGCTCCAAGATCACTGCAGATGGGGACTGTAGTCAAGAAATTAAAAGACGCTTGCTCCTCGGGAGGAAAGCCATGGCAAATCTAGACAGCACACTAAAAAGCAGAGACATCACCCTGTCAACAAAAGTGCGTATAGTCAAGGCTATGGTCTTCCCAGTTGCAATGTATGGCAGTGAAAGTTGGACCATAAGAAAGGCTGAGCGCAAAAGAATTGAGGCCTTTGAACTCTGGTGCTGGAGAAGACTCCTGCGAGTCCCTTGGACTGCAAGGCGATCAAACCGGTCAGTCCTAGAGGAGATCAACCCTGACTGCTCTTTAGAAGGCCAGATCCTGAAGCTAAAACTCAAATACTTTGGCCACCTCATGAGAAGGAAGGACTCACTGGAGAAGAGCCTAATGCTGGGAAAGATTGAGGGCAATAGAAGAAGGGGACGACAGAGAATGAGGTGGCTGGATGGAGTCACTGAAGCAGTAGGCGTGAGCTTAGATGGACTCCAGAAGATGGTAGAGGACAGGAAAGCCTGGAGGAACATTGTCCATAGGGTCGCGATGGGTCGGACACGACTTCGCAACTAACAACAACAATATATATATATATATATATATATATATATATATATATATATATATGTATGTATGTATGTATGTATGTATGTATGTATGTATGTATGTATGTATGTATGTATATATATATATATATATATATATATATATATATATATATATATATATATATATATATATTCACTTCCCACCCCCCTCCTCCCTCTCTTTTTTCCCCTCCTTTTTCTTCCTGATTGTTTTTTTTTCTTTTCTTTTTTGCTGGTAAGCAGAAGAGTTGCAAAGCCGTGTAATGTTCTTCTGCACTGTAATTACTTTTTAAAGAATGCATTATTTATGCAGCCAAGGCACTTAGGCAGTTCCAATAACAGTTTCTAGAAAAAGCATTATTTTTGACAGTGAGGTTTTCTTTTATAAACCAGCTCCAATTTTACATTTCAGATCCTGTGCTGAGTCAGCATCTAAATATAGCCAAGGGAACAATAGGCGTCTCTTTTAACACTCAGCTAAAGTTACAGTCTGGTTAAGTAGATTGAAATAAATGAAAGATTACATTGCAAGAGGGAAGAAATTGTCCTCCGTTGGATTATCATCATCATCATCATCATCATCATCATCATCATCATCATCATCATCATCATCTTGCCAAAAAAGTCCTTCTTCTCTTAAGATAGAAAATTCCCAGGTTAGAATGGAAAAATCCACTTTCAGGTCAGGTTAACTGAGCAATTTAAGGAGGTCAAAGAGGCAACTCGTTTTAGCTGAGGTTAGGAAACCCAATGCCAGCAAGCTCCAAAAAGGACAGCTAGAGAAATAGAATTGCTCCTGAGCTGGTTGGATATGTACGTCTTGCCAAAAACGTGCCTTGGAATTAGACAAAGCTGAACAGGAAGGAAGCTGAGAAAGACGCTCGCAAAGGGCAGGACTTCTCAAAGACGTAACTGAAATTACTAAGATGCCCAAGTCAGACAGCAGAGACTTGGACTAGAAAAAAAAGGGGCAAAGATGAAGTGAGATCAACGGAAGTGGGCTTCAACCTGGAAACTTCTCTAGAGAAACAGTCAGCGCGAAAGAAAATAACTGATTAGAGACCAACCAGGCTAGAGGATAAAATGGCATTTGCGTGTCCTTGGTGCATGTAGATGCACATGTATATGCATCTCTGTGCACTTATAAGTATGTAGATGGATATGTATGTAGATGCACAGTATAAAAAAAGATGTTGGGACTCTGGAAAGAGAGCAAAGAAGAGCAACAAAGGTGATCAGGGGACTGGAGGCTAAAACAGATGAAGAACGGTTGCAGGAATTGGGTTAGGACGCTGAGCTTGTCAATCAGAAGGTCGGCAGTTTGGCGGGTCGAATCCCGAGTGCCGCGTAGCAGAGTGAGCGCCTGTTACTCGTCCCAGCTTCTGCCAACCTAGCAGTTCGAAAGCATGTAAAAAATGCAAGTAGAAAAATAGGGACCACTACGGTGGGAAGGTAACAGCGTTCCGTGTGCCTTTGGCTTCTAGTCATGCCAGCCACATGACCACGGAGACATCCTCGGACAAGCGCTGGCTCTTCGGCTTTGAAACGGAGATGAGCACCGGCCCCTAGAGTCGGAAACGACTAGCACACATGTGCGGGGGAACCTTTGCCTTTACTTAGACTGAATTTAGAACACAGAACCTAGAATAACAGGGTTGAAAGGGACCTTGGAGGTCTTCTAGTTGTGTTCAAATTGCCAGAATCAGATGCGGAGGAACCTTCACCTTCACAGTTTAATGAAGAGAAGGACGAGGGGGGACCTGATAGCAGTCTTCCAATACTTAAGGGGCTGCTACAAAGAAGAAACTAATCAAGAAGAGAAGCAACCTAGAACTAAGGAGGAATTTCCTGACAGTCAGAACAATTAATCAGTGGAACAACCTGCCTCCAGAAGCTGTAAATGCTCCAACACTGGAGGTTTTCAAGAGAAGATTGGACAACCATTTGTCTGAAATGGTATAGGGTTTCTTGCTTGAGCAGGGGGTTGGACTAGAAGACCTCCAAGGTCCCTTACAACTCTTCTATTAAACCTGTCAAGCTTCTCTTTTGGGGTGGGCAAAATAGAGAATAGAGTATCCTATCAAAACACAGAAGAAAAACATAATCCCTCGTGTTATGGAGTCAAGTAAATGGCTAAGACACCTGATGTGACCAAATTAAAATAAATTAAAAGAATCAGGTTTTTTTTTCTTTTACTGCAAGGGGCAGTAAAGACAGATTCAAAGGTGGAAGGTACAGAAAAAAAATGGTTTGGGTGATTTTTTTTTTTAAAAAAATGAGTTTACTTGGGAGTTGAGGAGTATATAAATTATTATTGTGGTTCTTATTGTTTTGTTCCTGAATTTATGTGCAAAGAGAGCTGTCTCAGCCAATTTTTTTTTGCAACCCAAAATACATGCACAGAAATGGTGACATTTAAGAAAAACAAATATGCACAATAGTCCTTACATTAGCAGGGTGGTTTTTTTCCAGCATAGTGCGTTAGAGAAAAAAAAATGACTTCTAAAATCTGTGCACAATATGAAAAAAATGTGTTTTTTTAAAAAATATCATATATTGCACAAATCTGATGAAGTACATACATTTTGTTCCTCTTCCCCTGTCCCCCATTTGCAAACTAATGCAAATCTGGCTAACTGGAAATTGAAAGAACAAGTGACCCCCTGCAAACGTATTTATCATTGCTAACAAGTCCCCTCTTCCTGATTTGTAAAGTGTCTTAGAGGTCTAAAACAAATGTATATTGCAGAAGGTGTCATCAGAAGCAAATACAATTCCCAAAATTAAGCGTCACACTGTAGACAAGATGCTGGATGAGAACTCGTCCGTAAATCAATGGTAAATAAGGGACATATTAGATAGCTGGGATGAAACTGCAAAGCAAGGATGCAGAGGCATCGAAAAAATGATCAGAAGCTATTATTATCCTTCTATAAAATTAAAGAGCATGTGCCTGTTCTGAAATGGACAGTAATTGGAATAAAAAGCAGCTTTTATATTTTTATATAAAAAAAGTGTCATTAAAACCTTTTGAAGCCGCCTCTCAATGAGTATCTGTACAGCAGTCGCTAACCTTCATTGCTATCGTGTTAGCTTTTAAGACCAAGGCATATTTTAAAGTTCAGAGGAACCAAAGCATTTAAAGGAGACTGTTTCAAGTGTTCTCAGTCGGGAACCCTTACAATATGAGGGGGGGAGACCAATATTGCACATTAATTTAAAACAAAATTTAGGAACACCACAGGATCCTTTTAAAAAAAAATCCTACTTACCTCTAATTGTACTGATAGAGCAAGTCTTAAGAAATGATTTTTGGGAGATCAAAGGAGGTAACTCTTTCCAAAGTTCATCTTGGTTAAAAAGTTCTGGCTTGCTCAGATGTTTGGTGACAACAAAAGTGTGTATAGTCAAGGCTATGGTCTTCCCAGTTGCAATGTATGGCTGTGAAAGTTGGACCATAAGAAAGGCTGAGTGCCAAAGAATTGAAGCCTTTGAATGATGGTGCTGGAGAAGACTCCTGCGAGTCCCTTGGACTGCAAGACGATCAAACTGGTCAGTCCTAGAGGAGATCAACCCTGACTGCTCTTTAGAAGGCCAGATCCTGAAGCTAAAACTCAAATACTCTGGCCACCTAATGAGAAGCAAGGACTCACTGGAGAAGAGCCTAACGCTGGGAAAGATTGAGGGCAAGAGAAGAAGGGGACGACAGAGAATGAGGTGGCTGGATGGAGTCACTGAAGTAGTAGGCGTGAGCTTAAATGGACTCCAGAAGATGGTAGAGGACAGGAAGTCCTGGAGGAACGTTGTCCATGGGGTTGCAATGGGTCAGACACGACTTCACAACTAACAACAACAACAGGAGGCAGCAAAGCCCAGGAAGAGGGGAAAAATTATTGCTGAGCCAAATGAGAAAAGACTGGGTTCATATTAAAAGTGTGTTCATTTGCTGTCACAAAAAAATGTGCCTACACATGATTAGTTAGTGACACGTGTTGATGTTTGTACGGGGTTGTTTTATGTCCGTAATTAATTTTTACATACGTTCTTATTACATTATTAAAGGCATTAAAATAAGCTAATAATTTACTTCGGGTAAAATATCAGCTGCAACGTGCAATGTAATTGCTCCAAAGCACACTCAAAACAAGCCCATCAAAGTCTAGTGTTCCTCAAGAGATAACCTGGGTGGGATTGGGAGAGCTAAACAGAAGCTTATTTCTTTTATTCAATATATATTGCTTTTGGATAATGATAAGAGGATTCAATTTCCCACCTCGCCCCCATCTTGTTTCCACAAATACGTGTGATAAAAGCACACTGTTAACGAACTTTATTTCTAAACTAAACACATAAGTCTCCATTGCAGAAAATTCTCAGAGCAATGGACAATCTCAATATCTCTGCAAATGTGGATAGATGCTGTGGCTGTGGCCATCATGATGTGTGAGCATCTGGAGTCAACGAATAGAAACTATTAGCAATAGTACTTAGACTTATATACCACTTCACTGTGCTTTACAACACTTTTTAAGCAGTTTACAGAGTCATCATATTTGCCCCCCAACAATCTGGGTTCTCATTTTACCGACCTTGGAAGGATGGAAGGCTGAGTCAAACTTGAGCCAGTCAGGATCAAACTGCTGGCAATGGGCAGAGTTAGCCTGCAATACTTCATTCTAACCACGAAGGAAGGAAGGAAGGAAGGAAGGAAGGAAGGAAGGAAGGAAGGAAGGAAGGAAGGAAGGAAGGAAGGAAGGAAGGAAGGAGGAAAGGTAGAGCACTAGTAACCACAATAGTACTAAGACTTACATAATGCTTTACAGTGTTTTACAGCCCTCTAAGTGGTTTACAGAGTCAGCCTCTTGCCCCACAACAATCTGGGTCCTCATTTTACTGACCTCGGAGGGACGGAAGACTGAGTCAACATTGAGCCTAATAAGAGTAACTGAAAACCTATGAGAGCCATGTTGATTTGATTACCACTAGAAGTGGATGAAAGTCGAAGAGTTTACCTTATCCCTCAATTCAAATTAAACTCTATGTATATAACTATATAGGTTTTGAGTTCCTCTTATGAGTTGCATACAGATGGACATCACCGACTGTGTGCACCAAGAGTGTAGTTTGGATCTTCTTGGCTAGAATATCTTTTTTTCTTTCCTAGGCTTTTGTTGACTTCCTTTTCAAACTACACATCTCCAGAATACAACAACAACAACAACAGCAACAGCAACAGCAACAACAACAACAACAACAACAACAACAACAACAACAACAATAATAATAATAATAATAATAATAATAATAATAATAATAATAATAATAATAATAATAATAATAATAATAATAAAAAAATAATAATAAAGTTGGAAAGGATCTTGGAGGTCACCTAGTCCAACCCCCTGCTCAGGCAGGAAACCCTATACCATTACAGACAAATGGCTGTCCAGTCTCTTCTTAAAAACTTCCAGTGTTGGAGCATTCAACGCTTCTGGAGGCAGGTGGTTCCATTGGTTAATTGTTCTAACTGTCAGGAATTTTCTCCTTAGTTCTAGGTTGCTTCTCTCTTTGGTTAGTTTCCATCTGTTGCTTCTTGTCCTGCCTTCAGGGGCTTTGGAGAATAGCTTGACTCCTTCTTCTTTGGGGCTGCCCCTGAGATATTGAAACACTGCTATCATGTCACCCCTCGTCCTTCTCTTCATTAAACTAGACATACCCAATTCCAAGTTAAATACTTAACAAGAATGATTAGAACAACAAGAATGATTAGGGGCTGGAGGCTAAAACATATGAACAATAGTTATAGGAATTGGCTATGACTAGTCCAGTGGGGGGAAAAAACAACAACTAGGGGTGACATTATAGCACTGTTCCAATATTTGAGGGGCTTCTACAAAGACAAGGGGATCAAACTATTTTCCAAAGCACCGAAAGGCAAGACAAAAAACAATGGTTGGAAAATAACCAAGGATTAAAGCAACCTAGAACTAAGGAAGGTGAGAGCAATCAATGGAGTTAGGAAACGGTGAAAGCAATCAACCAATGGAACAACTTGCCTTCAGAAGTGGTGGGTGCTCCATCACTGGAGGCTTTCAAAAAGTGACTGGACAACCATTTGTCTGGAATGGTATAGAGTCTCTTGCTCAAGCAGGGGGTTGGAATAGAAGACCACCACGGTCCCTTTCAACTCTATTATTTTATGTTCTAATTAACTGCTTTATCTTTCCATTCCCAAGTTCCTTCACTTTAAATAGCCACCATATCCATATCCATAACTATCCTAAAGTTCAAATACTTTGGCCACCTCATGAGAAGGAAGGACTCACTGGAGAAGAGCCTAATGCTGGGAAAGGTCGAGGGCAAGAGAAGAAGGGGACGACAGAGAATGAGGTGGCTGGATGGAGTCACTGAAGCAGGAGGCGTGAGCTTAAATGGTCTCCAGAAGATGGTAGAGGACAGGAAGGCCTGGAGGAACGTTGTCCATAGGGTCGCAATGGGTCGGACACGACTTCGCAGCTAACAACAACAACTATCCTAAGCTGAGATGTCAAGAATTCTTACCTCCATATTCACCGTAATATTACCTCAGATGGAATGAAAGGTCAAACTTGGAGTCAATTTATCACTCACTGCTTGGAAAGCTCTTTTAAGCTCTCACTGTTGCTTTTTTTTTCCCTCAAGGCTTTTATTTTTTTCCTTTAAAAAAAGGCACCTCTTGTCTTTTTTTTAAAAAAAAGTTTCTTTTACTTCCAGCAAAAAGCAAGGTGAATTTTCAGCCTATGGTTGAATAGTCCACCGTTAAAGTGTAGGGAGTCAAAACTCGCCAGCTGAAGCCCAGTGAATTAAGAATTTTTAAAGGCACATCACATCTGTCTTCCCCAAGTATTCAGGAGGATTAACATACATAAATATTAGAAGATATGTTTGCTTGGCAGCCAACTTCGGTGAACTGCAACAATAACAAAGACTTGCTTTCTAAGAAATTTACAAATTACAGTAACTCGCTTTTAGTTCAGATGCTCTTTGAGTTTGCTTGTTTTCTTGCAGACGTTTCATTACCCAACTAGGTAACATCATCAGGGCTAGTAAGGAATGTTGTTTGCTCTCAGTTTATATTCTACTGTCTTGTTTGTATGGGTGGGTGGGTGGACACAATTGTGGATATACCTCTATTGTTTACCATATTTTCAGTTCCCTGCGCCCACCAAATCAATCATGGGTCCGGAGTACCTCAGGGAACACCTGCTGCCGGCATCAAGCTCCCTGCGCCCTGTGCGTTCCCACAGAGAGGGCCTCCTCAGGGTGCCTCCGGTCAGAGAATGCCGGCTGGTGGCCCCCAGGGGGAGATCCTTCTCTGTGGGCGCCCCGGCTTTATGGAACCAGCTGCCGGTTGAGCTCCGGATGGCACCGGACCTTCGCTCCTTCCGGCGCGGTCTGAAGACCCATTTATTTGAACAAGCTGGCCTGGCCTGATGGGGGATGTTAGGGTTTTTAGGTAAAGGTAAAGGTTCCCCCGCACATGCGTGCTAGTTGTTTCCGACTCTAGGGGCCGGTGCTCATCTCCGTTTCATAGCCGAAGAGCCAGCGCTTGTCCGAGGACGTCTCCGTGGTCATGTGGCCGGCATGACTAGATGCCAAAGGCGCACGGAACGCTGTTACCTTCCCACCGGAGTGGTCCCTATTTTTCTACTTACATTTTTACGTGCTTTCGAACTGCTAGGTGGGCAGAAGCTGGGACAAGTAACAGGCGCTCACTCTGCTACGCGGCACTCGGGATTCGACCCGCCAAACTGCCGACCTTCTGATCGACAAGTTCAGCGTCCTAACCCACTGAGCCACCGCGTCCCCTGTTAGGGTTTTTAATGGGTTTTTATATTGTTACTGTTTTATCTGGGCGATTATTTAATTCTCTTTTAATTTTTGTATTTTCTATTTATATGTGCCCTGTTCACTGCCCTGAGTCCTTCGGGAGAAGGGCGGTATACAAATTTAATAAATAAAATGAAATGAAATGAAATCAGTTACAAAGCACGTTACATTGATCAGAGATGATTTTGCGTGGAAAGCCTTAGAAATTTCTCAACTTCTCCTAAAACTTCTTACGTGTGGATAGCAATCTTATGGAGTTTGCAAGAATATAATTTATTATTCTGCTGTGCTCTTGGGCAAGTGGATAACACATTATGGGATATGTTAATGATACCATATAATGTGATCCACAGAGTCACTCAGCAATGCAGTCCAATGCTCATGGGGAATTACCGCCAGGGAAAATGTACATACAATTGCAGCTTTGGTGCGTAACTTAAAAAAGAAAGGAAGAAAAAAAAACCTGCAGCATTTTAAATTCTTTTGTACTTAATTCTTTTGTTTTATTTTGGGCTACTTCGTTGCTTTGTTTTTCTCGTTTGATGTTTGTAGTCTTGGCTGCACTGTAAACGTCATTGTCTTTGTACTTAAAAAAAAATACCATATAAAAGAAATTACCATTAGGGCTGAATTCTAGCTACTTACAATGTGCTGTAAGCAAATCTACCCTAAGTTGTAGTTTTACTTGGAATCAATTAAGTGATTTCCCCCCAAATTAGATAAATGGTGGGTTAATTTTGATCCAATTACAAGCCACAATCAAACACAGAATGAGCATCTGTTACGGATTTCTTTTCTCTAACTTCCTTCACTCAGGATAGAACAGCCTGAGCATCTGTCTTGTTTTAAGTCCCCTTCGTTAGTTCATTCTTTACTCATAGTAGAGAAAATAGGGGCCCAATTTCACATCAGCTATTCTTCCCAGAGTCACCCCCCCCAAGACTTTGAACATCCTAATTTTTTTTTCTTTGTCTTGCCAAACTACAATTTATGCAATTAGTTTTGTATTCTGTGTTGTTTCAGTATCTATCTAAAGAGGTGTGACTCATTCTTCATAATAGGCCCTGTTTTGCATACCTATTCATGGCTTAATTGGTGCTAAATTGCCATGTGTTTCTAATCTCTGACCTCTTATCCCATCGGTGCTAATGAAAATTGCAAACAAGGTTTGGGTTTTCTGAAGTTCCCTTCTAAAATCGCGTATTACTTTGTCAACAGTCGCAAACAGACTAGGGAAGAGTTTGGAGAAATTTAAGAGTAGGAATAAGCAGAAAGGCAGAGGAAGCAGGAATAATTTTTTTAAAGATTAAAAGACATTAATAATAATAATAATAATAATAATAATAATAATAATAATAATAATAATAATAATAATAATAATAATAATGATGATGATGATGATGATGATGATGATGATGATGATAATGATAATGATAATAATAATAATAATAATAATAATGATGATGATGATAATGATAATAATAATAATAATAATGATGATGATGATGATGATGATAATGATAATAATAATAATAATAATAATAATAATAATAATAATGATGATGATAATGATAATAATAATAATAATAATAATAATAATAATAATAATAATAATAATGATGATAATGATAATAATAATAATAATAATAATAATAATAATAATGATGATGATGATAATGATAATAATAATAATAATAATAATATTGTCTTGCCGCGTTTGCTAAGGGAGTCACTGCAGCTGTTCAATTAGCAAAGCCGGTTGTTAAATGGATCTGGCTTCCCCCATCGACTCTGTTTCGTTGGAAGGTCACAAAAGGGAAACACATGACCCCGGGACGTGACTGCGACCGTCATAAATATGAACCAGTTGCCAAGCGCAGAAGTTTTGATCATGTGACCGTGGGCAAGCTGCGATGGTCATCAGTGTGAAAAATGGTGGTAAGTCACTTTTTCAGTGCTGTTGTAACTTTGAATGGTCACTAAATGAAGTCAAGGATGACCTGTATTTTAAGGTGGCAGATTAGAAAAGATACTGGATGAGGCATCAGGAAGGAAGGAAGGAAGGAAGGAAGGAAGGAAGGAAGGAAGGAAGGAAGGAAGGAAGGAAGGAAGGAAGGAAGGAAGGAGGGAGGGAGGGAGGGAGGGAGGGAGGGAGGGAGGGAAGGAAGGAAGGAAGGAAGGAAGGAGGGAGGGAAGGAGGGAGGGAAGAAGGAAGGGAGGGATGGAGGGAGGAAGGGAGGAAGAAAAACAGGAAGGAAAGGAAGGGAGGGAGGGAATATTAAAATGTGTGTTTGACATTGCACTGCAAATATTGTGATTTACTTACATCCCGTCAGATGTACCTTCCATCTGATATCGAGACAATAGTAAAAAGAAGAAGCATAATTTGTGTTTTCATGTCATCATTTCCTGTTGCCTTGATTTGTGCCATTTTAAAAAACTATTTTGCATTATATAATTTTCACTTGATTCATTTGAAGATAACAGCACGACAGGGCAAAAGACATGACACAATATTGTCATGACACAAGAAGCACCATGCCAGAATAAAGTTCAGGCTCCAACGTATTCATCACTGTACATCAATTCCCCAAAGACCATTTTGTGGGTTTGACAAGCAGCAGCCCAAAACATGGCCTGACCGAGCGTGATAGCGATTATCTGCCAATAAAATGCAGTAAAATTAAATATTAAATGTGGCAAGTCTGCCTCTTTGGATGAGTCAGAAGATGAGCAACATGAGTATCATACTCCAAGGGAATGAGCAATGTAGGAAAGCATGAGTCACTCAAACCTTAGGCCATAAAAGCAGATCTAGTCAGCCATAAGAATTATAGATTACTACTACCAAGCCAGCATGAAAGGTTAGGATCATGAGATTAAAAGTCGTATGGTTGGTTAGCAGAAGTTCAGATGCTCTCCAAGGATGGTATCTGAAAATTTACTTATTTTTATTTATTTATTCAATTTCAATAGCCACCCATCTCTGCCAAGTGATTCTGGTTACCATATACGTACAGAAGCTGGTGTAGATAACCAACTAACCAACTAACAGCAAAGACAAGAAATGGAGCCCTTAATACATTCACTGCTTTAGGCACAATCAATTTTTTAAAGCCTTGCGAAAGGACAACAAGGTTGTGGCTGTTCTAATCTTCCAAGGTAGAATATTCCACATGGCAGGGGCCACAGCAGTGAAGGCCTGGCTTCCAGTTCTCACCAGTCAACACTCTCTGGCTGATGGGATCTGCAGCGTTCCCAATATGCTGGATTGAATTGGCAGAAAGGTACAGCTTGCCATGGCCAACTCATCCTGGCCCCCTTGCCGTGGGCAACTAGCCGTGGACAACTCGCCGTGATCACCTGGCTGTGGCCAATTCACCATGGCCTGTTAGGTTTAGAAGCACATTTGGTTTTTTTCTGCTGCAACAACAGATTGGAATGCAGACTTCAAAGATTAAGAAAGCAGACCATGGAAACCAAGGACAGTTATCAGGTGTCTGGCCAGACCCAGAGATGCTTTCTCGGAACAATATTGCTGCATCTAATTGGGCATCGTGACCTGATCCAGAGGAAGGGGAGAGAATTCTATGCTTTCACTACGTAGGGCTTGGGTGGGGTTTTGCCAGAGCTGGTTTCGCTTTCATCTGTGCCGAAATGGTGTATTCAATAAAGTTTTGCATTGAGAGATCGGATCGTTTCAGGAGCGCTTGCCTGGTTGGGTTCGTCAGTCGGAACCTTGACATGGCCATCTCACTGTGGTACAACTCACCACGGAACAACTCGCCACAAGACAATTCCATGCAGAACAACTCAATGCAATAAATGTTACCATCCATTGACCAAAACGAAAATAATGTCAAAAAGGTGGTGGTGGATAACATTTAGCTCATTGAGTTGTTCTGCATGGACTTATGCCTCCGCGAGTTGTCCCACAGTGAGTTAGCCAAGGGGAGTTATCCCATGACAAGTTGGCTACAATGTCATAGCCATGGCAAATTGGCTATGGCAAGATGACCACAGTGAGTTGGCCACAGTAAGTTGTTGTAGATGTTGAATTGGATGGGTAAAGTGGAAACGATGGTCCCTTGGCTAACCTGGTTCCAATCCATGTAGGGTGACAAACAAGACCTGGAAACACATTGGTAGCCAGTGCAGCTCTCATAGTACTGGTGTTACATGTGCCATCTCCTACCCTCACCGCTGCATTCTGTACCAGTGGAGTCTGAATGCTCTTCAAGGGCATCCCCATGTAGAGCATCTTGCAGTAATTTATTTTATTTATTTATTTCATTAGTTTTCTATACCGCTCTATTCCCGAAGGACTCAGGGCGGTTTACAGGGCAATATTTAAAAGACAATATAAAATTAAGATAAAAAATAGAATTAAAAAGAATTAAATTAATTAATAGCCCAACAATAAAACAATGTTAAAAACTTGAAACTAAAAAACCCCTCAGTCCAGGCTAGATAGATCGAAAAGCCAGGTTTTCAGGTCCCGGCGAAATGAGCACAGGTCGGGGGCAGTCCGGAGTTCCACAGGTAAATCATTCCAAAGGGCAGGCGCGCCCACAGAGAATGC
The DNA here is from genome assembly GCF_964194415.1 of Vipera berus. Classification (NCBI taxonomy): domain Eukaryota; kingdom Metazoa; phylum Chordata; class Lepidosauria; order Squamata; family Viperidae; genus Vipera; species Vipera berus. The sequence continues at coordinate 74,919,519 of NC_138209.1, read as the reverse complement.
CCTCCCTCTGGGGATCACCCACCGGCATTCCCTGACCGGCGGCACCCTAAGGAGGCCCTCCCTATGGGAGCGCACAGGACGTTGGGAAGTTGATGCTGGCAGCAGGTGCTCCCTAAGATAATCTGGACCCATGCCATGTAGGGCTTTATAGGTCATCACCAGCACCTTGATATATAAGCAAGAATTTACAAGGACCTGGGTGATGGTGGATTGGGCAGAACTGGCACACCACACAAAGATGGGCAGGGGTTCTCCTAGCCAGGGTTGCCACCTAATCTTCATAGGACTTGTGAATCTAGGAGGACCCCGAGATTATGCAATAGTTCTCTCTGGGGCAGTGCTACCCCATTCATAGCTAGAGAAGAACCCTGTTTTGAGGGAAGAGGGTCCAAATACCCACAGCTACTCATTCTTGCTAGGACTGAATTGGAACTCCTTTCACCTCATCCAGATTTGAACTGCCTCCAGACATAGGTCATCCATGGCATCACTGAAAGATCTGGAGTGGATATTTAATAAATTAAATTATTACAATCTGATAATACATTATAATCAGATAATATCAAATCCTGTTGATGCTCAATATCTACAAATTAATCTAGCTATTATAAGAGCCGTGGTGGTGCAATGGTTAGAATGCAGTATTGCAGGCTAACTCTGCCCACAGCCTGGAGTTCGATCCAGACTGGCTCAAGGTTGACTCAGCCTTCCACCCTTCTGAGGTTGGTAAAATGAGGACCCCAATTGTTGGGGGCAAGAGGCTGACTCTGTAAACTGCTTAGAGAGGGCAGTAAAGCACTGTGAAGCAGTATATAAATCTAAGTGCTATTGCAAACTCTGCCCACGACCAGGAGTTCGATCCTGACCAGCTCAAACTTGACTCAGCCTTCCATCCTTCCGAGTTCGGTAAAATGAGGACCTAGATTGTTGGGGGCAAGAGGCTGACTCTGTAAACCTCCTAGAGAGGGCTGTAAAGCACTGTGAAGCGCTATATACGTCTAAGTGCTATTGTTATCTAATCATGCTTTTTTCCCCAAAAGCCCCAACTGAGCAATCAATATGCAAGTCAGATGTTTCCCAAATAAGTAATTTAGGGCACCACTTGGTTCATTGTTTTTTTGTCTGTTTCATTTCAAAATTATTTTCTTTCCAGCAGCTTTGGAAAATTCATGTTTGAAGAGGAGGCTTACAATGCATACAGACAGAAAAGCGAGCCCACAAATCCCAATTTTTTCCTCTAATAATTGATTGAACGGAATGGAGGCTCACTTAACAAACTCCTGGGGGTTTTTTTCCCTGAAGACTGCTGGATTTAGGGGGGGGGAATCATTGTGCTGTAAAATACAGCAGCATGTGTCACGTGCCATATGGTAAGTCATAAATCTTTGATGCTCTTTTATATCAAATTGCAAATTAGTCACTAAACTAAAATAAGAAGATTAATCACCTTTGGGTCTAACTGGTGGAATTAGGAGTCATTGGATCTAATACTATTTACTGACAAATACTCTGCAATAATTCTAGCATACAATTCCTAACCTAGGATAGCCTTAATGTAATCCTTACGAACTCCAAAGAAGCAGAGGAAATCTCCAAGGTGATCTGTGATTATCCGAGAAAGATAGGAGCTGAAAGAACAGCGCCAATAAGCATATGCCAAAATCAAATGTTAATTTTATTCATGATTTATGGCACTTCTGAGTGATGTGCGCTGGATATCCCACCCTCCCTTTAAAAAAAAAAATAAAAAAATTCTAAGCATGCTTTTTATCCGAACAAATATAACTGTTCACCTAGCCGTTCTTCTCCAGTGTTAAATTTTTTAGTGCTATTTCCCTCCGCCAGTTTTGATACGCTTGCATTTTATGGAAGCAATGTTTTTAATTGAATTTCTGATTCCTCATTCATAATATATAATATTTTGCAGGGTTTTTATGTGCGCAGATTCACACAGTAATTTACAGGAAGCTGTCATAAACTACTGCGCTGTGAAATAAAGTGACCCGTACACATGAATGTCACACACACCCCCCCCCCAAAAAAAAATCCACTTTTGGTGCTTGCAAAATATACGAGGCCTATCCTTCCTGGATAATCTGGCTAGGTCAGGGGTAGGCAACCTCGGCTCTTTTATGACTCGTGGACTTCAATTCCCAGAATTCCTGAGCCAGCATGGCTCAGCATGGAAACCTCTCCATTTCTCCTCAGCATGGCTGGCTCAGGAATTCTGGGAGTTGAAGTCCATGAGTCATAAAAGAGCCGAGGTTGCCTACCCCTGGGCTACGTCATCAGTAGGTCTAGACGACAGCCAATAAAGAGTATTACAAGTGGAGACTCATACTGTTGAACGTTAAGGGGGGAAAATAATGTTCTAATAGTAAAAATAGTTGAGCAATAGAATTAATGACCCAGAGAGGTTGCAGCCTTCCTTTCCCATGAATTCATTGAAACACAGGCTACCACAGGCCTTTATTAAGGATACAGTACTTTAATTTGTTAAGGGATACGGTGGCTCAGTGGGTTAGGACGCTGAGCTTGTTGATCAGAAGGTCGGCAGATTGGCGGGTTGAATCTCGAGTGCCGCATAACAGAGTGAGCACCTGTTACTCGTCCCAGCTTCTGCCAACCTAGCAGTTCGAAAGCATGTAAAAATGCAAGTAGAAAAATAGGGACCAATCCGGTGGGAAGGTAACAGCGTTCCGTGCGCCTTTGGCATCTAGTCACGCCGGCCACATGACCACGGAGATGTCCTCGGACAAGCGCTGGCTCTTCGGCTTTGAAACGGAGATGAGCACCGGCCCCTAGAGTAGGAAACGACTAGCATGCATGTGCGGAGGAACCTTTACCTTTACCTTTACCTTACTTTAATTTGTACTGCTGCACTAAGCAAAGGGCTGGATTCTGTGATCTAAATCACCTGTTCCAGTTGCCTTCTTTTATGATTCAAAGCTCTTTGAGTTGGGTTGCTTCTTCTCAACATAAAGACCTTGATGTCCGGTTCTTTTCACGTCTATTTTCCACACTGGTTATGGAAAACCTTCAGGAGGCTGAGACTTTCAACTTCTCTGTATATATCAGAATAAGAGTTGGAAGGGACCTTGGAGGTCTTCTAGTCCAATCCCCTGCTCAGGCAGGAAACCCTCTACCATTTCAGACAAATGGTTCTCCATTCTCTTCTTGAAAACCTCCAGTGATGGAGCAGCCTCAACTTCTGGATACAAGTGGTTCCACTGGTTAATTGTTCTAACGGTCAGGAATTTTTTTTTCCTGATTTTTAGATTGCTTCTGTCGTTGATATCTACTCCTGTTTGATTTTTCTTTTGTTTACTTTCAATACTCAAATGTCCTTGCCTGGTCCCATCTCTCCTTCTCATAACCTTTCTCACAAGACTTTTTTAAAAAACCAACTAGCATGCATCTAAGTGCAGGATGTGCTAATAATGTTTTATTGATTATTGGTGCACGCCAAACTGCCAGCTCTTCTCAGTTATTTCACCAAGAAAGGAAGGACATCGCCCTGGTGAACATTGATAGTGTTATATATGGGTCCCATTTCCTATAGGGTAAGTGCCTAAGGAAGGCAAAGGGAAAAGCAATTCCTGCTCTTGATTATTGAAAATAATGTTTCCCATAGTATTGACTTTAGCATGGTATCTTGCTGTGACGTCTCCGGGGGCTGGGAGTGGGAGACACCGTTTTACAGTGGTTCTCCTCCTACCTCTTCGGCTGTTCGCAGACGGTGTTGGCAGGAGGGCAGAGGTCAACCCCGAGGTCCCTCAATTGTGGGGAGCCCCAGGGGCCGGTCCTCTCTCCCCTCCTGTTCAACATCTATATGAAGCCACTGGGTGAGATCATCCGTGGTTTCGGGGTGAGGTATCATCAATATGCTGATGATACCCAGCTTTTCATCTCCACCCCAAACCAACCCAGTGATGCCCTCGACATGATGTCCCATTGCCTGGAAGTGGTACGAATCTGGATGGGGAAGAACAGGCTCCAACTCAACCTGGCCAAGACAGAGTGGCTTTACGTACCGGCATCTCGTACAGTTCAGGATATTCCACCTTTGGTTATGGTGGGAGAGGTGTTACCTCCCGTTGATAGGGCGTGCAACTTAGGCATCCTCCTGGATGCATGACTCAGTTTAGAAGATCATATAGAAGTCATGGCCAGGGGCGCATTTGCCCAGGTTCGCCTGGTGCACCAGTTGTGCCCCTATCTGGACAGAGATGCTTTACATACAGTCACTCATGTGCTCGTTACCTCCTGTGTTGATTACTGCAATGCTCTCTACATGGGGCTGCCCTTGAAGACTACCCAAAGACTTCAGCTGGTGCAGAATGCGGCCGCGCGGGTTGTGATGGGACCATCCCGATACTCCCATATTACACCCCTCCTGTGTGAGCTGCATTGGTTACCAGTTGCTCTCCAGGTGAGATTTAAGGTGCTGGTTCTTACCTATAAAGCCCTACATGGCCTAGGCCCGGGATATTTGCAGGACCGTCTGCTGCCAGGAACAAATTCCCATTGCCCAGTGCGCTCACACAGAGAGGGCCTCCTCAGGGTGCCGTCCACCAGACAATGTCGGCTGGCGACCCGCAGGGGGAGGGCGTTCTCTGTGGGAGCACCTGCCCTGTGGAATCAGCTCCCCTTGGAGCTCCGGATGGCCCCTGACCTCCGGTCTTTCCGTCGTGACCTTAAGACACTTTTTTTCCAACAGGCGAACCTGGACTGATGATAAGGGGTTTTAATATGGTTTTAACGTTTTATTGGTTTTAGTTGGGGTTAGGTATAGTTTAATTTCTTCTTAATATTTGTATCTTATTTGTATTTTATTCTTCTTAGCCACCCTGAGTCCTTTGGGAGATAGGGCGGCATATAAGTCCCATTAAATAAAATTAAAAAAATAAATAAATAAATAATTCACCTTTCACTAGGAAGCAGTTTACTGATGTGCATATTTACTTCAGAATTGACCAATTTATCTGCCAGGACCACACAGCTTCTAAAATCTAATGTAAAAATAACAGATAGAGCAGGGGTCTTCAAACTTGGCCCTTTTATGACTTGTGGACTTCAGCTCCCAGAATTCCTCAACCAGCGTGCCTGGCTGTGGAATTCTGGGAGTTGAAGTCCACAAGTCATAAAAGGGCCAAGTTTGAAGTCCCCTGAGATACATATGCATGTATTAAAGCATTCAGTTACAAGATAAACATCCACAGCCACTTCAAATCCAAGCATAATGTTGGCAATAATTATGAAGAATTTTAGAACTATATATTTATAAATGCATATTATGATTATAATTACAATAATTTGAATTAGATTCAAAGTCAATTTCCTTTGAATATAGAAAATATAAATATAAGCAATTTCAAAAAAAATTGGACACTGGAGGGAACTAAAAAATAATAATTAAAGGAGAAGAATACACAAACCTGATTAACAGCTACAGAATGATGCAACGTATCGTACATACATGTGTATGTGTACATGTGTTTGTATGTTTGTGTATAGAAATGTGTCTGTATGTGCATAACAAGCTACAAGAATGACATGGAAAAAGAAAAATAATTGGGGCTCCCTGGGTCTGTTGCAGTTGAAAACCTAGCACAGCGCCTTTTCCATTTAATTGTATTGGCTGTGTTGAAATCATTGTGTAGCATGGAGAAAGAAAGAAAGGGTGAATGGAATAATCTAATGCTTTTGATTTGGTTCCCCCACTCCCCCTCTCTTTCTCTCCCCCCAACCCTGGACTATTCATTCATAAGTTTGAAATCTAGTATTAGCATGGAACAGGAGAGGCAATAAGATATACCCATTTATTGCAGTAGGAAAGAACCATAATCATCAACTTTATTACCGGGAAACACATTGTTCACCAAATACTATTTACTTATTACTAGTTGGACAGTCAAATTGTCCCCCTTCCCAAATGGGAAAGGGGTAATGGGTTGAGAACAGCGATCCTAGCAATTTCAGATACATTATGCTCTAGTCTTTCGCTGTGGCCCAGACATAAGACAGACAAAAGTAACAGGCAAATGTCTATATGGAGACTCTCAGCCATCCAGGTCATAGTTTTCGCAAAGATGCAACTGGACTTTCTTGTTTTTCTTTGAAAAGAAGACAAGAAAACCTTCAGAGAAAAACAAGAAAGTCTAGTTGATCAAGGAGAGATTCAATCTGATCAAGGAGAGATTCAACCTAGAAATAAGGAGAAATTTTCTGACAGTGAGAACAATCAACCAATGGAACAGACGTTGCCTTCAAAAGTTGTGGGAGCTTCATCATTGGAAGCTTTCAAGAAGAGATTGCTAGAAGACAATGGGGTTTTCTCTCTGTTTGTCTCTGTCTGTCTGTCTGTCTGTCTGTCTGTCTGTCTGTCTGTCTGTCTGTCTGTCTATCATCTATCTATCTATCTATCTATCTATCTATCTATCTGTCTGTCTGTCTGTCTGTCTGTCTTCACCACTCCCTTCTTGCACTGATGATGTTCCCTAGCTGGGTACTGAAACATCTGTGAGAAAACAACCAAGGATTCCACGCGGGCCTCTTCACTCACTAAAAAGTTAAGGTTAGAAAAATTGCAAACATCTCCCCCCATACGCATACATGCATATACACACACAGCTCTTGTCTTTTTCTTTTTTCAAATTAATTTGAAGAAAGAGCAACAGTTCTAGTTTTTGTGGGGGGTTTTTTGGTTAATGTAAATTGGAATAAGATGCTGTATGAGGCACTGTGATTGAGGAAGGCTTGATATTATTGTGAATTCTTATTTTAGATTATGATTTAGTGATGTGAAAAAAAATAATTCTGAGGTCTTCCCCTACATCAAGGGGTCTTCAAACTTGGCTTTTTATGACTTATGGACTTCAACTCCCAGATTTCCTCAGCCAGGCACTCTGGCTGAGGAATTCTGGGAGTTGAAGTCCACAAGTCATAAAAGGACCAGGTTTGAAGACCCCTGCCCTATGTGGATGAAGTTTTGTTTTATAGGCACTGAATTCTGAAGGAACAGACTGCTGTTCCTTGCTCCACTAAGAAAGCAATATAACTTGGGATAATCCCTGCATATAAGATTGGTGAAATTGTTATCTAGTTCCATCTCTGAAAAAGCTCCTTAGCATCTCTCTAATTCTGGGCAATAGTAGTTTAAGTCATTTGAAGTTTCTTATTGTTTCTTTGAATAGCTAACCTCATCATTCTGTGGCCACAGATAATGTTTTCAACTCTGAGTAATGCCAGGATGCAACTGTTCTGCCACAAAAATTGTGTGATAAATAAATTGGCACCCTTTCAGAAAGTTTTGCGTTTGATGCTTTAAAAGTGCCACATTGCACTAACATTCGAAATACAAGCAGATTGCTCCTGCAGCTGTTTTTTTTTTTAAAATACAATCCTGGGTTGCATAAACAGAGGCATAGAAACAAGATCAGGCAAAGTATCATTACCGCTTTATAATAAAACCCTAGTAAGACCACACCTGGAATACTGTAGCCAATTTTGGTCACCATATCAGAAAAAAGATGTTGAGAGTTTGGAAAAAAAAATCAGAGAAGAGTAACTAAGATGATCCAGGGCCTGGAGACTAAAACATATTGTTCTGTACCAGCCTGCTACCAGCCCTGCAGCAAAAGCAGGGACAACCCCTTTACAAACGGCAAGAGGCTGGAATAAAGCCTGCCAAATTTATTAACATAAAACAGAGGAAGACAAGACACCAACCATGAAACAGGAGCTATGAAACAGGAACTATCCAAGCGGTTGCCTTCAGCAAACCAGCCCTCCCACACATTCCCCTTAAATACAGTTCAGGGCGTGGCCTCTCTCTGCCTCCTTCTGAGGTGCCCCATTGCCTTCCTCTGTTTACTCCTGATTGACTGCCTCCTGCGTCGGGCGTCCTTGAACAGGGCCAGCTGTGGGTCATCTTCATCCACGCTGTCAGGCTCACACAGCTGGGTCTCCGTCGTGACCAGGTGGGAGGGGCCCGGCTGAGGGCTCTGCAGAGCCTCAAGGCCATCATCAGCAAGCTCTTCAACACCCCCCTCCTCCTCCTCTGAGTCGTCCGACCCAACTGCCGAACCCACAGGCTGACCCTGAATCACAACACATATGAAGAAGAGCTGTGGGATTTGGGTTTGGCTAGTCTAAAGCAAAGAAGAAATAGGGGAGACATGATAGCAGTGTTCCGGTATTTGAGGGGCTGCCACAAGGCAAAGGGGGTCACGTTAATCACCAAAGCACCAGAGAGAAGGATGATAAACAATGGTTGGAAGCTGATCAAAGAGAGAAGCAACCTGGAACTAAGGAGAAACTTCCTGACAGTGAGGACAATCAACCAGTGGAACAGAAGTTGCCTCCAGAAATCGTGGCCACTCTATCACTGGAGATTTTAAAGAAGAGACTGGACAGTCACTTATCTGAGATGGTATAGGTTCTCCTGCTTGAGCGGGGGGCTGGACTTCAAACCGCTATTATTCCTTAAAGCAATTGACTAGAAAATCAGGCTCTTTTATTTTGCAGTTTGGTGAATTTTACTTTCAAAGTAGAGCACACGATCCATTGTGCAACCACGCCATTTGCATTCATCACATCCCACCCTTGTTGTTACAGGGTAGATCAGCGCTAATCCCCCTATGCAGTAGCTCTGAACTGAGCTTGTGTTATCCTTGTTTTCCCCCACTCTTTCTTTCCACATTTTTTTTCCTTCTGGCTGCAGCCATCACAAATTAAACACAGTAAAATAACACAATCATTTTTTTTAGACTTGGACATATATGAGACCACTGTGAACATTTCATAAGTTCCTGAATAGCACCACGGGCCCCTGGTACAGCACCACAGTCTTTTAGCTGAGCCATAGGGCAGACAAATTTTTTCAAAGGTTAAAGCGGTCGACGCTGATGGCTTCCAATCCAAAATTAAGCAAGAGGTAGCAAAATATTTTGGCATCCAACTCTAAAAGCTCTTTACATGGTGTCATTAATTTTAATGCTATTTACATCCAGATAGGGAATGGGGGACCAGCGGGGAGAAATCAATCCCACTGAACTTTAAATCAATTGGTGTTCATTTAATGAGAAGGTCATGGAACAATGGACTTGTCTTTCCAAGGATTTATGTGATAAATTCAATACAGCAATGGGCCTGGGATCTTCAAACTTGACCCTTTGATGACTTGTGGACTTCAACTCCCAGAATTCCATGCCTGGCTGAGGAATTCTGGGAGTTGAAGTCCACAAGTCATCAAAGTGCCAAGTTTGAAGACCCCTGACGTAGGGGAAGACCTCATAATTTTTTTTCACATCATAATCTAAAATAGGAATTCACAATAATATCAAATGGCCAAGTTTGAAGACCCCGGCAATAGAGTTATAATCTTGCTCCCCCCCCCATAGCCCTATCCCCTCACCCAGTAGTATTTTATCTGTGAGGGAAGCATTGTGAAGGTACATTCATCAAAATTCCATTAACACACATAACCCAACCCTGAATAGGGTTACATAAAAGTAAGTTTCATTCATTTTCCACCAACAAGAGCCTTGGTGGAGCAGTGGGCTAATGCCTCCTTAAGTAACACCAGCTGCCTGCAATTAGTGCAGGTTCGCATCCCACCAGGCTCAAGGTTGACTCAGCCTTCCATCCTTCCGAGGTAGGTAAAATGAGGACCCAGATTGTTGGGGGCAATTAAGCTGACTTTGTAATAATGCCGTTTGGGGTGTGTGTGTGAAAGCCCTAATAAGCAGGCATATACATAGAATGAAGGCTACTGCTAAGCTTGTAAGCCGCCCTGAGTCTTCGGAGAAGGGCGGGATATAAATGGAATAAAAATAAAATAAATAAAATAAATAAAAATTTTTTTCCATTTTTCCCATCAATGGGATGAGAAACTCCAACATGAAAGCCCCTCTATCCATACACAGCAGAGGAAGAAATGACTGCCTCCTTCACAGCTGTAATTATTTTTGAGATAAGACAGAACTGAAGCATTTAGCACTGTCTCCACTGCCAAGTCCTGTCAAAACTGGCCTGGAAATAGTTAATTCATGGAAGGGCATTGGAAAACCAGGGAATCCAGGCAGTTCAAATGAACATAAAAGTGAAGGTGAAGGTTCATTCTCCAAGCTTGTGAGTTGGTGTCCAAACATTTAGTTACCAGGCTAGGTAACATCTTCAGCAGAGTTTAGTGGATATCAGTGTCCGTGTTCTTCTGTTGATAAGGGCTTCAACTGTGGGTAGGCCAAGTGAGGGTATTGTGATGGGTATTGTGTGAGTCATCTGAGAGAGACTTGGGATGGGCCTTGTGATGGAGAGGCTACAAAAGGTCAGGGTTATGGGGTTGGGAACGGCTGGTGACTGCTAGTTGTGACATTATTCTAGTCTATTAAGAGTTAACAAGAGCCTTGGTGGAGCAGTGGGCTAATGCCTCCTTAAGTAACACCAGCTGCCTGCAATTAGTGCAGGTTCGAGTCCCACCAGGCTCAAGGTTGACTCAGCCTTCCATCCTTCCGAGGTAGGTAAAATGAGGACCCAGATTGTTGGGGGCAATTAAGCTGACTTTGTAATAATGCCGCTTGGGGTGTGTGTGAAAGCCCTAATAAGCAGGCATATACATAGAATGAAGGCTACTGCTAAGCTTGTAAGCCGCCCTGAGTCTTCGGAGAAGGGCGGGATATAAATGGGATTAAAATAAAAAAAAATAAAAATAAATTCAAGAGGGGTTGGGATTAATCTATTTAAGACTACTAGGCTGATTCCTCTTTTGACTCCACCCTCTAGGCTCCGCCACTCCTTTTCTTGCAACATCTGGGGCTTTTTTAAGCAAGAAGAGAGTTGAAGCCAGACATGGTTCTTGTAGCAGAGTATTCCAAAGAGTGGAAGCCATTATCAAGAAGGCTTGTTGTTTGGTTTTTTCCCATGGACCTCCCAAGTGGAGGATAGCCTTCTTCGTGACTAGATAAGCAGAATCATGAGGGTGAAGGTTTGTTCTCCGAGCTTGTGATTTCTTTCACAAAGATACCCATATTGATGGACTGATAGCCTTGCTTTACTAGTAAGACTAAAATATCCATCTGTTCCTCCTTTGTCATATTGTAAATAACAGCTGCAAAAAACTGGGTATGTCTAGTCTAAAGAAGAAAAGGCCCATCATACTATAATGAGGCTGCGTCAACAGAGGGATAGAATCAAGATAGAATGAAGCAGTAATATCACTTTATACTGCCCTGGTAAAAGCACACTTGGAATACTCCATCCAGTTTTGGTCACCATGATGTAAAAAAGATGTTGAGACTCTAAAAGAGTGCTGAGAAGAGCAACAAAGATGATCAGGGGACTGGAGGTTAAAACATATAAGAAACGATTGCTGGAATTGGATATGTGTAGTTTAATGAAGAGAAGGACGAGGGGGGACATGATAGCAGTGTTCCAATATCTCAGGGGTTGCCCAAAAGGAGAAGGAGTCAAGATATTCTCCAAAGCCCCTGAAGGCAGGACAAGAAACAATGGATGGAAACTGATCAAGGAGAGAAGCAACCTGGAACTAAGGAGAAATTTCCTGACAGTTAGAACAATTAATCAGTGGAACAACCTGCCTCCAGAAGCTGAGAACACTGGAAGTTTTAAAGAAGAGACTGGACAGCCATTTATCCAGAATGGTATAGGATCTCCTGCTTGAGCAGGGGGTTGGACTAAAAGACCTCCAAGGTCCCTTAAAACTCTGTTATTCTGTCATTATTTCCCACATCCCTCCTCCTTGCAAATGTCTTTCACTGGGGATATGTCTACTGCAGATTTCAAGTAGGTTAGTGTACTTTAATTACTGGTCTTTGAGATGAACTCAAAAGTTTAAGTTCTGTTGCTTCTTCTGCCTCTCTGGCAGACAAGATCAGAAATAGTTGGCATCATCTTGTGGGTTGAAATTTTTTTTGGCCCCCAAATATTCATATCAAGACATTCGCCTGGATGGCATTGTTTAAGTAGGTCAGCCCTGATTCAGATGCTTTTCTTTACCAAAGGAACAGAGGAGAATAATTGCAAGCTAATTCCCATGCAAATATTCACCCCTTGGTGCTAGAAGCACACAACTATGGAAGATTTTCTGCAAAGACAATCAAGTCTGTTTCTCTCTCTCTCCTATCCAGGTTTAATTCTATTCCTCCCCCTTTTCACCACCTGCCGCCTTTGCAAGTCTTTCATGTTTTCACTGACAGTATTTAAAAAAGAAAAAAATCCACTCCAAGATTGGCTGTTGTCTGTTCCAATGAATGCAAGATCCCTCTAGGGCCAGGTGTGCTCAACAGGAAGCAGTTAAGAAAGCACAGTCAGAATGATAACAATTGAGTCTTGATGAGTTGCTATCATTTTGAAGCACACCTGCTCCACGTCAGAGAGATTTGGGGGGAAAATCGGAAATGTTTGGACATGTCCCAAGATGCATAAAAGATTGAATTCAATTCGATCTCTGTGGTGTTTTAGAAATTTACAGCAGTGCTGACGAGGCTAAATAACTTGCTGGCACAACAGCACAAGACACAGAGTTCCATTTGTCTGAGAAGTTATACAGAAGATCAGCTGTTAAATATGTATGATTTTTTTTCTTACATTGGAGGTAGAAGTGTGGAAGGGGGCCAACAAAAGTGAAAATGTCTCTTAAGAATCTTAAATTGCTGGCAAAGGGTAAAACTGCTGGTTTTGTTATGGTACGCTGGCTGCTCTCAATATAAATCTCCTTGGAGCTATTGGCATGAATGTTTGCCTTAAAATCTCATACAATGGAATATCAAGTCCATCTCTCTGTACCTTCTGTGTAACTGTTCTTCCTAAATGTCATCAAAAGTCCTAGTGGACAATCATTTAAAATATGAGCTGATAGTGTGTGGCAGCAGCCAAAAAAACCATTGGAATTCTGGGCTGCATTAGAATAGAATAGAATAGAATAGAACAGAACAGAATAGAATAGAATAGAATAGAATAGAATAGAATAGAATAGAATAGAATAGAATAGAATAGAGTAGAGTAGAGTAGAGTAGAGTAGAGTAGAGTAGAGTAGAGTAGAGTAGAGTAGAGTAGAGTAGAGTTGAGTAGAGTAGAGTAGAGTAGAGTAGAGCTGAGCTGGAAGGGACCTTGGAGGTCTTCTAGTCCAGGCCCCTGGTCAAGCAGGAAAACCTATACCATCTTAGACAGGTGACTGTCCAGTCTCTTCTTAAAAATCTCCAGTGATAGAGCACCCACAATTTCTGGAGGCAAGCTGTTCCACTGGTTGATTGTCCTCAGTCTCAGGAAGTTTCTCCTTACTACCAGGTTGCTTCTCTCTTTGTTCAGTTTCCAACCATTGTTTCTTGTCCTTCCCTCTGGTGCTATGGTGAACAACCTGTCCCGCTCTGCCTTGTGGCAGCCCCTCATATACTGGAACACTGCTTTCATGTCTCCCCTATTTCTTCTTTTCTTTAGACTAACCAAACCCAAGTCCCGTAGCCATTCTTTGTAGATTTTAGTCTCCAGGGATAGAATCAAGATCACATAAAGTTCTAGTACCATTTTACAGAGTCTTAGCAAGACCACACTTGGAATATTTCATCAGTCAGATGCTACATGGGTGAAAAGCACAGATGTAAAAGCAGAAAGGTTAATATGTTTTTTTTTTTTTACAACAAGTATCCTAACTGTTCTGTACCAGCCTGCTACCGGCCTTGCAGAAAGGCAACCCCTGTACAAACGGCAGAGGCTGGAATACGTCTGCCAAATTTATGACACAAACAAACAAAACATGAAACAAGATACCGGAGCTTTGATCCTCTATCGGAGCGGTTGCTTTCAGCAAACCAGCCCTCCCCCAAACACTCCCTTTATAAGAGTTCAGGGCGTGGCCTCTCTTTGCCTCCTTCCGAGAAGTCCCACAGCCTTTCTCTGCTTGCTCCTACTTGACTGCCTCCTGCGTCAGGCATCCTTGAACAGGGCCAGCTGTGGGTCATCTTCATCCACACTGTCAGGCTCACACAGCTGGGTCTCCAACAAGTAGGAGGGGCCTGGCTGGGGGCTCTGCAGAGCCTCCAAGCCATCATCAGCAAGTTCTTCTTCAACACCCCCCTCCTCCCCCTCGTCTGAGTCATCCGACCCAACTGCCGAACCCACAGGCTGACCCTGAATCACAACACTAACAAACCCCGAGGAACTGCCTCATTTGGTGTTTTTTTTTGTTTCCCCTGCAGGATATTCTTCCCTTTTAAGGGGGGCTGACTGTCAACAATGCAATGACCCTATCTGCCGCCATCTTTCTCTGTCTCATTCTAGGTTGCCACCTGCAAAGGAGGGAGGGAGATTTCACAGGCTCCTTTCTAGTCTAAACAATATTCTGTCCCATGGGAACCAAGGTCATCTCTTATTCCTGGGACTAGGGACAGGGTGGTGTATTAGAAAGGCCGCCAAATATTTCTATTGGGGAATGTATTAAAGTGCATATTCTTGGGGGTGGGACATTATACCTTTTAACTGGGTAATTTTTAGTTTGAAACCTAGACTTGGTTTCGCTCTTGACCGTGCCAATACTTTGTAACCAATAAACATGTCCTTTGAGGAATTCACAAGCCTCGGAGTTCTGCTTTATTCATCCCTTTCTATTGGAGCCATGACATCATTCTTTACATGAAACCTTGACAGAGGTAATATCGTCAGGGATTAATCCCAAATAAAAAACAAAACAAAACAGAATGATTCCTGTCCTGCCCAAATAGACTGTACTGAAAAGAAGATTGTCAATAACACAGCTGGTGTACTGCTGCATGGTTTCGTTTCTGTGGTATACAATTTACACTGTATCCCTACTTACATTTGCAACAGAAGGTTGCAATTATTAGCTAATTGTTAATATTACTGTATGGAACCAGATGGTAGGAAGATGGAGTCAGCAAGGGTAATAGGAAGTCTTGGATTCCCACTGCTTTTCCTCCCAATCACACAGATGGTACAAATTATATACATTCATATGGTAGTTCCTTAATGTGTTAGATCATATCAACTTTTATTTTGGCTTGTAGGAGAACTTGGATAAAGATGAAAATAATTGGGGGAATGCTTGCCCTTTGTGACTTGCTTGTAATTAAGATATCAGAGGCAAGGCAACTGAGAGAGGTAGTTTGACACGTCTGTCAGATAAAGGAACTAAGGAGCTTTATATAGACATGACAGAAGTGCACACTGTTAAAAATTTTATGTCAGGCATAAGAACTAAACATTTATTTAAAAGGTAAAGGTTTCCATTTCCCAGTTATGCCCAGCTCTAATGGTCATATCTCTTATCTTCATTTCCTAGCTAAGGGAGTAAGCCAGCCGTACCAACAGGCTGAAAAATAGCTTTTATCCGTGGGCTGTTAGACTTTTAAATGGGACATAATCTTATGCAGAATTGACTTGGGAGGCCGGTGTGTGGTGTAGTTGGTTCACATAGTGGGGTGGGATGGAGGGTTTGTTGTCACTGTGTGTTGGGGGGAGAGAGCACGGGGGGGGGAGGCTCAGCTAATCTCAATGTACACATGTTGTACTTTGACTATAAAGGATTATTATTATTATTATTATTATTATTATTATTATTATTATTGTTGTTGTTGTTGTTGTTGTTGTTGTTGTTGTTGTTGTTGTTATTATTATTATTATTATTATTATTATTATTATTATTATTATTATTATTATTATTGTCTGAAGATGCTTCCGTGGTCATGTGGCTGGCATGACTGCACACCACGTTTCATGGAATGCTGTTATCTTCCCAACCACATGAAGTTCTAGTACTGCTTAACAGAGCCTTAGTAAGACCGCACTTGGAATAGTGCATCCAGTTTTGATCAGCACAATACAAAATAAAAAATGTAGACATTCTGGAAAGAGTGCAGAGAAGAGCAGCAAGGATGATTAGGGGGCTGGAAGCTAAAACATACAAAGAACAGTTACAGGAATTGGGTACAACTAGTTTAATGAAAAGAAGGACTAGGGAAGACATGATAGCAGTATTCCAATATTTGAGGGGATCCTACAAAGATGAGAGAGTCAAACTATTTTCCAAAGCACCAAAAGGCAAGGTGAGAAACAATGGATGGAAAGTAACCAAGGAGTGAAGCAACTTAGAACTAAGGGAAATTTCCTAATGGTGACAGCAATCAACCAATGGATCAGCTTGCCTTCAGAGGTTGTGGGTGCTCCATCACTGGAGGCTTTCAAAAGGAGACTGGACCATAATTTATCTGAAATGGTATAGGGTCTCCTGCTTGAGCAGGGGGTTGGACTACAACAGGCATAGGGAATCTTGGCTCTTTTATGACTCATGGACTTCAACTCCCAGAATTCCTCAGCCATCATTGCTGGCTCAGGAATTGTGGGAGTTGAAGTCCATGAGTTATGAAAGAGCCAAGGTTGCCTATCCCTGGGCTAGAAGATCTTCAAGGTCCCTTCCAACTCTATTTTGGACTAGGAGAGACTTGATAGCAGTATTCCAATATCTCAGGGGTTGCCACAAAGAAGAGGGAGTCAAGCTATTCTCCAAAGTGCCTGAAGGCAGGACAAGAAGCAACAGATGGAAACTAATCAGGGAGAGAAGCAACCTGGAACTAAGGGGAAATTTCCTGACAGTTAAACAATTAATCAGTAGAACAACTTGCCTCCAAAAGTTGTTGTTGATGCTTCAACTCTGGAAGTTTTTAAGAACAGATTGGACAATTGTTTGTCTGAAATGGTATAGGATTTCCTGTCTGAGCAGAGGGTTGGACTAGAAGACCTCCAAGAACCCTTCAAAGTCTTTTATTCTGTTTTGTAATGGAGCAAAAAAAAAGATGGTGATTTAATTGACCACAGTACAAGCAGCATGGGATGCACAGTTTAACAACTACAACAACAACAACAACAACAATAATAGAGAAAGAACTGGAGAAGATAACAAAATACAAAGACCTACAAATAGAAATAGAACAACTGTGGCAAAGGCAAGCAAGGGTAGTACCAATAGTAATAGGCGCCTTGGGTGCAATCCCAAAACAACTGGAGCACCACTTGAAAACCATTGGCATTGACAAATTCACCATCAGTCAATTGCAAAAGGTGGCCTTACTAGGAGCAGCTTCCATCCTGCAACAATATCTGTAACTCCATCAAACATCCACATCTGCCTATCCCAGGTCCTTGGGAAGGACTCGATAGGTAGACAAAAATGCCAAATCCAGTCTGAACATCTGGCTGACTATTCGACAATCAATAATAATATTCTTGTGCAGCTTTGAACATCTGCTGGTCTAAAAGGAGAATTACTAAACCTCTCTTTTTCAAATGGACTTCCTGTATAAACTTACCTAGTTTGGTAAAGCTTAAAGAATGCAAGTCAAACTCTTTCAGACTGCCTGGTAGACACTGAGTAAGAACGTTTTTCAAAGAGAGTTGGAAGTAACTTTTCTGAGGTTTACACACCCTCAGAAAGGCAGCGCATAGCAGGAGGCTAACTTTGCATTTGTTGTCGTAAATTTTGCTCTGTTTCCTCCGAGTCCTTTTCGGCCTGTTTCACATCTCCATTAGCCCTGCTGTTTATGGACTTGGTCTCTTCAAATCTCCAGAGCCTGCTGTTCTGAAGACTAGGAAGCTGTCAGAAGTGAATCTGGGAAGAAAGAAAAAAAGGTACTCAGCATGAAAGGGAATACAGCGAAGGAAACAAAAGCCCACAGAAGGGAGATGATACCTTCACTTCGACCCCAAAGTCATTAGAAGGCTAGAAAAAAAGCCAGTGTCCAAATCAGCAGAATCTCAGAATGATACTTTTATTCCTGGAAGAAAAGAGAGCCTGGAGTTTCACTATATACCTCTTTCTCAAGGTCTGTAAGGTAAAGGTAAAGGTTCCCCCGCACATGCGTGCTAGTCGTTTCCAACTCTAGGGGCCGGTGCTCATCTCTGTTTCAAAGCCGAAGAGCCAGCGCTTGTCCGAGGACGTCTCCGTGGTCATGTGGCCGGCATGACTAGACGCCAGAGGCGCACGGAACGCTGTTACCTTCCCACCGTAGTGGTCCCTATTTTTCTACTTGCATTTTTACGTGCTTTCGAACTGCTAGGTTGGCAGGAGCTGGGACGAGTAACAGGCGCTCACTCTGTTACGCGGCACACGGGATTTGACCCGCCAAACTGTCGACCTTCTGATCGACAAGCTCAGCGTCCTAACCCACTGAGCCACCGCGTCCCTTTCTCAAGGTCTGAGTTTGGGGGAAAAAGTATGGTTTCCTAGAGAACAGGAATTTAAGAACTAGCTACTCAGCTGTTTGTAACTTTGTACAGGAAATACATTCATCAGGTTAGGGGAAATAATAAAAACGCTTCAATCTTAGCTAGCCACATCTTTTCAGGCAGAAAATCTGAAAACAAATCAGGAGGCTAACTTCTATGATGAAGGGCTAAGGGGACTAAGTATGTTTAGCCTAACGAAGAGAAGGGTTAGGGGAGACCGACAGGTGGATTTGGTAAATAAGTTGCCCCCCTCTTTCCTATGGCAGCCCTTCAAGCATAATAGTCTTCCAAAACTTGGAGGGCTGCAAGTAAAAAAAGAGGAGAACAAGTTATTCTCCAAAGTACCTGGAGGCAGAACAAGAAGCAATGGTAGGAAACAAAGAAAGCAGATCTTCTGTTCTAGAATATCTTTTGTTCTAGAAAGCGTAGCTCAGGTTGTTTTGCTTTAAAATGCAAATCCAGCCAACAGTCTCAAGAATCTAACATTGTTCATCCTTTGGAGTGCTATGGATGATTTCATTTTCAGTCAGAACTCATGGAAATGCATTAAGGAGGGCTAAGAAAAACTTAAAAGTTGGAATTAAGATTGCCGGAAGAAATATCAACAACCTAAGATACGCAGATGATACCACTCTAATGGCAGAAAGTGAAGAGGAACTAAAGAGCCTCTTGTTGCGGGTGAAGAAGGAGAGTGCAAAACTTGGGTTGAAACTTAACATTAAGAAAACCAAGATCATGGCATCTGGCCCTCTCAATTCCTGGCAAATAGATGGGGAAGAAATGGAGGTAGTGACAGATTTTATTTTCCTGGGCTCCAAGATCACTGCAGATGGGGACTGTAGCCAAGAAATTAAAAGACGCTTGCTCCTGGGGAGGAAAGCCATGGCAAATCTAGACAGCACACTAAAAAGCAGAGACATCACCCTGTCAACAAAAGTGCGTATAGTCGAGGCTATGGTCTTCCCAGTTGCAACGTATGGCAGTGAAAGTTGGACCATAAGAAAGGCTGAGCGCCAAAGAATTGAGGCCTTTGAACTGTGGTGCTGGAGAAGACTCCTGCGAGTCCCTTGGACCGCAAGGCGATCAAACCGGTCAGTCCTAGAGGAGATCAATCCTGACTGCTCTTTAGAAGGCCAGATCCTGAAGCTAAAACTCAAGTACTTTGGCCACCTAATGAGAAGGAAGGACTCACTGGAGAAGAGCCTAATGCTGGGAAAGATCGAGGGCAATAGAAGAAGGGGACGACAGAGAATGAGGTGGCTGGATGGAGTCACTGAAGCAGTAGGCGTGAGCTTAAATGGACTCCAGAAGATGGTAGAGGACAGGAAGGCCTGGAGGAATGTTGTCCATAGGGTCACGATGGGTCGGACACGACTTCGCAGCTAACAACAACAAGAAAAACTTTATTCCCATTTGTATGACCTTAGATCATCTAACAGTTCTCCTACCTCTTAAAGCAGGGGTCTTCAAACTTGGCCCTTTTATGACTTGTGGACGTCAACTGCCAGAATTCCTCAGCCAGGCACACTGGCTGAGGAATTCTGGGAGTTGAAGTCCACAAGTCATAAAAGGACCAATTTTGAAGACTCATGTCTTAAAGCAACATATGGAAACAAATCAAGCAGAGGAGCAACCTAGAGCTAAGGAGAAAATACCTAACAGTGAGAACAATTAACCAATGGAACAGCTTGCCTTCAGAAGTTGTGGATGCTCCATCACTGGAGGCTGTTAAGAAGAGACTGGACAGCCACTTGTCTGGAATGGTATAGAGTCTCCTATTTGACCAAGGAGTTTGACTAGAAGACCCTTCCAACTCTGTTACTGTTACTATTACTGACCTGAAAGCATCTTCCACTACTTGAAGTTGTACTATAGGGGGGGAAAGGGTTGATTTATACTCCTTAACACCACAAGGGCAAGACAAGAAGCAACGGGTGGAAGCTTCTCAAAGGAAGGTCCATCCTGGAAATGAAGAGAAATTTCTTGACCGTGAGAACAATGAAGCATTGATCAACGGAACAGTTGCCTTCAGAAATTGTGGGTGCTCCATTGCTGGCGGTTTTCAAGAAGAGACTGGACAATCATTTGTCCTGGAATGGTATAAGGACTCTTGCCTTGGGTAGAAAATTGGACTAGAAGACCTCCAAGGTCCCTTCCAGACTTTTATGATTCTATATGTTGAGGAGAGGTAGACTGGATATTGTCGCATCTTCAATAAGACCCAAATAGGAACAAAAAATGACTTCTCAACGTAGCCTAATCAACCAGATGACGAATTTAAGAAGCCAGTGTTCATTTGGGTCTTTGAAATTAATGCCTGAGTAATTCACAATGCATGTTCTATTTTTAAAAACTGTAGAGGGGAAGCAAGGTTGAATTTTTTCTTTCTTTTTAAAAAAAAAAATCTTCCCGTTTTAGATACAAAACTAGTATCATGCGTTATCAGTGCTGATGTTATTTTTAAGACTCAGCATCGGCATGTCTTTGACCTGTAACAATTGCCTTTGGCATTAAGTCCCTTACTTACAAAAATCAGGTCACATCTACCTGTGGTTTGTTACAGGGCTATTAAGAAGTCACTTATTTCTGAGGCAATAAAGAACACGTACTCTAAGAATTCCTAATGCCCTATACACCTGGTTGATTTTTGTGTTCGTTTTTAGATCACTACTCCCTCATTTCAAGATGTATGCTCGTTATTTAGTGGAACCTCAAGAGAGGTTGGCAGCCCTAAAATCCCCACCCACATGCACACACTGCAGCTAATCCTGGATTTACAACAGCTTGCTCGGACTGGGGTAGGGGACAGTGGTGGGATTCAAATAGGTGAACAACCGGTTCTCTGTGTGGATGCTGCTTCCGGAAGGTCCATTCTGGGCCTGGGCAACAAAAAAAGTAGCTACCTGTTCTGCCGAAGTGGTGCGAACCGGCTGAATCCCACCACTAGTTGGGGACTCCTACTAAGCATGCTTGGCAATAGACAGATAAGCAGAAAATAGAAAGGGGGGGCACCTTCTCTGAAATCTCACACAAAGCACACACAATGAGAGATTCAAGAAGCGACTTGAAGAAAATTCCTGACTGTATATTTACATCACATTCTCTTTGTGGTCAAAGGGAGTGGGTTACTATAGAGTCAGTATAAATAAAGTGATCCTTTCATTCTGTTGTGATTCAGCGTCAGCCTGTGTATTCGGCAGCTGAGTCGGACAATTCTGAAGAGGAGGAGGAGGAGGGGTTTGGAGAGCCTTTGGTATCAGAGGAAGGTTCTGATGCACCACAGAACTCTCAGCCAGGCCCCTCCCATCTTATTCCTCCTCAGACCCAGCTGTGTGAGCCTGAAAGATTGGAAGAAGACGATCCACAGCTGGCTCTGTTCAGGGACGCTAGGAGCAGGAGGCAATCCAGCAGAACTGAGCAAAGGAAAGCAATGAGGCAACTCGGGAGAAGTCAATGAGAAGCCACGCCTTGAGACTGCTGTTTAAAAGGGGAAGGCGTGGGAGGTGCTGGTTGCTGAAGGCAACCGTTTGAAGAGCTTCTGATAATGTCATGGTCTGTATTTGTTTAACTCTTGTTTGAACTTTTTCGTTTAGCTTTTGCAAATAAATTTGGTTGGATTAGTTCCAGCCTATTGTTTATAAAAAAAGGGGTTGTCCCTGACATTCGAACAGGGCCAGTCGTAGGCTGGAACAGAACACATTCTTTGGATCTAAAGAGACTAGAGACAAAGGCTTTACAATTCAGAAGCACCTCAAAAGCCTGTGATACTTTCCCACCCTCTAATTAAACCCTTCCATTTTTTAATTTTATTTATTCTTGCATTCCTGGTTACCTTTTCTGGCTTCAAACTTTATTAGCAAAAAGAGAATTTTGGACTGTGAAATGAGTGTTGGACTCCCATAGGAACTCAATGTCAGTTTGGGATCTCATTAAGGAATTTTCCCTCCAGCTAAAAATGGCAACAATAAAAAATATCCTTTGGGAAAGTATTGGACAATATTGGATGACATGATAGCAGTCTTCCAATATTTCAGGGGTTGCCACAAAGAAGAGGGAGTCAAGCTATTCTCCAAAGCACCTGAAGGCAGAACAAGAAGCAATGGATGGAAACTAGTCAAGGAGAGAAGCAACCTAGAACTAAGGAGAAATTTCCTGACAGTAAGGACAATTAATCGGTTGAACAGCCTGCCTCCAGAAGTTGTAAATGCTCCAACACTAGAAGTTTTTAAGAAGAAACTGGACAACCATTTGTCTGAAATGGTATAAGTTCTACTGCTGGAGCAGGGGCTGGACTAGAAGACCTCCAAGGTCCCTTCCAGCTTCTATTCTATTCTATTCTATTCTATTCTATTCTATTCTATTCTATTCTATTCTATTCTATTCTATTCTATTCTATTCTATTCTATTCTATTCTATTCTATTCATTTTATATAATGCTATTCCTATCCTATCCTATCCTATCCTATCCTATCCTATCCTATCCTATCCTATCCTATCCTATCCTATCCTATCCTATCCTATCCTATCCTATCCTATCCTATCCTATCATTTGTATTCCATTCCATTCTTTTTATATAATTCTATTCTATTCTATTCTATTCTATTCTATTCTATTCTATTCTATTCTATTCTATTCTATTCTATTCTATTCTATTCTATTCTATTCTATTCTATTCTATTCTATTCTATTCTATTCTATTCTAAAAAAAATAGAAAGTAAGATAATACATAATTTGGCCATGCTTAATCTATGGGGGTTGGCATTGAAAGTTAATCTTCCTTTCAACAAGTCTGAACGGAAATATTGCAATACTTTAGGAAAACTCTGCATGATTGTTTTGAACACCCTCAAAACCCCCACCGCCTATAAAAAAAACACCCGACAGATGTTGTGTCTGAGCTGCAGCTTCCAAATGTGCGTGGTGTTTATTGTACACATTTAATCAGAACTTAACATCTCCCCTTGCCCAGGGAGATGTTTTGCAAGTTCTTTTTAATTTCCAACAGAACATATAAATATTCTCCCTGAGCAAGTTTGCCCAAATTTCCTTTGAATTTCCTCTTTATGCGACATGCAGCTAATTGGCATTCCCGTGGGTGGGTGGGTGGGTTGCCTATGTACCCTCTTCCTTTTTTTTTCTTTTTTGCTTACAAATAAGTGGCGTTCAATGGCAGCAGCTGGAAGGAACCGCAAGCTAAAGATCTTCACATTCCTAGCCTGCTGGAATGCCTTGACCGTCTTTGTCATTCATGACCATCTTCAAGTGTTAAGCATGGAGACATTATTCTTGACCTTTGCTGAGTGCTGTTTAACCAAACGTTAGGGGGGGGGAAGAAGTCTCCCTTCCACCAATTTCTGATAGGAAAAGGACATTTCGAATGATAATGACTTAATACAAGGCGGAACTACTTTGAAAAGAAACACTAGGGGGGTGACATAAGGTAGCAGTGTTCCAATATCTCAGGGGCTGCCCCAAAGAAGAGGGAGTCAAGCTATTCTCCAAAGCCCCTGAAGGCAGGAGAAGAAGCAACGGATGGAAACTCATCAAGGAGAGAAGCAACCTAGAACTAAGGAGAAACTTCCTGACAGTTAGAACAATGAACCAGTGGAACAACTTGCCTCTAGAAGCGGTGAATGCTCCAACACTGGAGGTTTTTAAGAAGAGACTGGACAGCCATTTGCCTGAAATGGTATAAGGTTTCCTGCCTGAGCAGGGGGTTGGACTAGATGACCTCCAAGGTCCCTTCCAACTTTATTATTATTATTATTATTATTATTATTATTATTATTATTATTATTATTATTATTATTATTATTATTATTATTATTATTATTATTATTATTATTATTATTGAGAAATTTCCTGACACTGAGGACAATTAACCAGTGAGAACAATTAATGGCTTGCCTGGGTTGTATAAACAGAGGCATAGAATCAGGATCACAAAAAGTATTAGTAGCGCTTTATAAAACACGAGCAAGACCACACCTGGAATATTGCAGCCAGTTTTGGTCACCATATCACAAAAAAGATGTTGAGAGTTTGGAGAAAAAAAAATCAGAGAAGAGCAACTAAGATGATCAAAGGCCTAGAGACTAAAACATAGGAAGAACAGCTGCGGGACTAGGATTTAACTAGTCTAAAGGAAAGAAGAAATAGAGGAGACATGATAGCAGTGTTCCAGTATCTGAGGGGCTGCCACAAGGCAGAGGGGGCCAGGTTGTTCACCAGAGCACCAGAGGGAAGGATGAGAAACAATGGTTGGAAACTGATCAAAGAGAGAAATTAGGAGCAACTTCCTGACAGTGAGGACAATCAACCAGTGGAACAGCTTGCCTCCAGTAATCATGGGCGCTCCATCTCTGGAGATTTTTAAGAAGAGACTAGACATTCATCTGTCTGAGATGGTATAGGTTCTCCTGCTTGAGTGGGGGGGCTGGACTAAAAGAACTCCAAGGTTCCTCCCAGCTCTATTCTGTTCTATTCTAAGCCTCCAGAAGTTGTGCATGCTCCATCATTGGAGGTTTTTAAGAAGACACACTTCTAACCATGTTATTGTGTTATTCAAGATGTTACCAGTTCAGGAGGTTCAGCTGGAGAAGTAGGGAAAACAACCTCAAAGGTAAGGAGAGATGGCTGCCTGAGGAAGGCAACTATTGAGGGCTTCACTTTTGATCTGATGGGAAACATCAAAGCTCTGAACAGCCAGAATATGTTGAAATGTTGACTTTCAAAGGGTCATCATAGGAAGCAAGAAGATGAGGTCAACCGGGACTTCCATGCTTGCTTCTCTCTTTCTTTCCCCAAGATATTCTAAATTGTCCCTTGGAGGAATGGAAAATTATTTGCCCAGAATGGTATAGGATCTCATGCTTGGGTAGGGGGCTGGACTGGAAGACCCTCAAGGTGCCTCCAACTCTGTTATTCTCTATTCTGCTTTTCAAAAGCCAATGTTACAGTTGTTGTTGTTGTTGTTTTCCCTTGAAGAAGAAGAAGTTTCGCTTCTAATTCAAGATGCACAACTTGGATAAAAAACAAAATAATTTTCGTCCTTCTTCTTCTTTCTTCTTCTTCTTCTTCTTCTTCTTCTTCTTCTTCTTCTTCTTCTTCTTCTTCTTCTTCTTCTTCTTCTTCTTCTTCTTCTTCTTCTTCTTCCTCTCCTTCTCCTCCTCCTCCTCCTCCTCCTCCTCCTCCTCCTCCTTCTTCTTCTTCTTCTTCTTCTACTACTACTACTACTACTACTACTACTACTACTACTACTTCAATATAGGAAAGAAAGAAGTAAACTGGGAATCCACCTGTTTTCGTGGAGCTGTGCAGATAAATAATATTTATAAGATTTTGCAGAATGATGTCTGCTAAGGCGGGTCATTTTGGAAAGCAATTTTTAATGTTGTATTTTATTACCATGGATCTTCTAATTAGAGGAAACTTACAATGATAATAGTTCTCACTGTCGGAATTTTTTTTCTCTTTAGTTTCAAATTGTATCTCCCTTTAATCAGCTTCCACCCATTATTTCCTGTCTTATTCTCAGGTGTTTCAGAGAATAAAAAATTGTCCTCTCTTGTGACAACCCCTCAGCTACTGGATGACAGCTTTTGCTTCACCCCAGTCCTTCTCTTTGTTAGGCCATAATGTAATTTAACCTATCTTTGCCTTATGGTGTTTTATAAATCTCGCCTTTATGGCAGATTCCATAAACCATTCCGTTAAAACAAACTTTGAGTTAGTGGAATCCATGAACCTAGCCGTGATATATAGCAAAGATACTGCATATAAAACCTGCTGCTTTCCACATGTCTTGGATCAATGTTCCCATCTGGCTTTCATACCCCAAAAACCAGCTGGAGGCTACTATTTCTTGCCCCCCCCCGATATAAAATAATCCCATCAAAAGCTTTAATTCAATGACTCAAGACATTATGTCAAATGTTATCAAATGGCATGAACAATTACATAGCATTGGAAGAAAGAAACTTAGAAGAAAGGCCAGTTAGGAATTTAGAGAAGCACACACCTGTCCTTGTCAAACATTAACATTATAGGTATAAGGAGTTCTTGAATACAAATGCGTGTGTGGTGTGTTGAATAAACCATATGAATCATGTATCCTTGTACCCTTCACCTTAGTATAGTAATGTTCCATCCTGGGTATTTGCATACAATTATAGGCTCTAAATAATAATAATAATAATAATAATAATAATAATAATAATAATAATAATAATAATAATAATAATAATAATAATAATAATAATAATAATAATAATAATAATGAACTGGAGAAGATAACAAAATACAAAGACCTACAAATAGACATAGAAAGACTGTGTCAAAGGCAAGCAAGGGTAGTATCAATAGTAATAGGTGCCTTGGGTGCAATCCCAAAACAACTGGAGCACCACTTGGATGCCATTGCAATTGACAAATTCGCCATTAGTCAATTGCAAAAGGCGGCCTTACTAGGAACTGCTTCCATCCTGCCACGAGATCTGTAATACCATCAAACATCCACATCTGCCTATCCCAGGTCCTTGGTAAGGACTCGATAGGTAGACAAAAATGCCAAATCCAGTCTGAACATCTGGCTGACTGTGCGATGATTAATAATAATAATAATAATAATAATAATAATAATAATAATAATAATAATAATAATAATAATAATAATAATAATAATAATAATAATAATAATGAGGGGAATCATAAAAAGGTTTAATGCGAACTTTTGTTGTGTGTGTGTGGCAGGGAGGGAAGTCAAGAGGTTTTATCATATACACATTGTAAGTGAAATTAAAAGAAAAATACTGTTAGCACTCAAAATTCTCAAGACATCCAAAAATGTAAATTACCATCCATGTTATTCCACTGAATGTTCAGTGCTGATAATAAACATTGAAAAATACACCTAATATGATGTGACTTTAAAAAAAACCCAGGGATGATAACAGCACAATATGGCACATATGACAAAGCAAATACGTAGGAAGCGTATGATGTGACACATTCACAATTGCTGTGTTTCCTTAAAAGAATGTCATATACTGTATGGCTAAATGTCTCTGGCTTTGAGCTTGACTGCTTAGTCTTCAATAAATGTATGCTTTTAAACTTAGAAGCCCTGTTGAGTTATTATTGTTAGAGAAATCAAAAGAATGCTGGACAGACTATAAAATAACTTTTCCCTCTATTCTTGAAAGAAGATTGAGCTCTTCTAAAGAAGCACACTTATTTCAAAAAAGGGAATGTATGATAAATGTTGATGAGAAAATAAAATCTATATATACCAAGTGCCGCGTAGCAGCGTAAGCGCCTGTTACTCATCCCAGCTTCTGCCAACCTAGCAGTTCAAAAGCACGTAAAAATGCAAGTAGAAAAATAGGGACCACTATGGTGGGAAGGTAACAGCGTTCTGTGCGCCTTTGGCGTCTAGTCATGCCGGCCACATGACCACGGAGACGTCCTCAGACAAGCGCTGGCTCTTCGGCTTTGAAATGGAGATGAGCACCGGCCCCTAGAGTCGGAAACGACTAGCACGCATGTGCGGGGGAACCTTTACCTTTACCTTATGACTAAATTTTAAAATGTTAAACACTTAAATATTTGACTAACTATTTATGTCAACAAAGTAGATTTAGCAAAAGGTTCAGATCCTACAAAGGAACCATCTTTTGAGGTAATTCTATAGCCTAACAGCCTTCAAAATGCCTGTTAATAATTTAAAAAAATACCGTTCATGGGTCAGTTTCAGCAATATTAACTCTTCTCTGTTCTTCCTAGTATTCTTCCTATATCCATTCTTCCTTGGAGCTGAAGTTTCAGGATTTGGGGCGGGTTTCAAAGACAAGCATGTTTAATCAGATTGTCCATTCTTAAGCTTAATATATTACTTAATATCTGCAGCACAGAATTTAAAAATGCAAAGACTTCAAATTACATTTTTTGAGAGGTGAGCATGACGTGGAATCTGATTAACCCCAAATGAGTAAGCCAGTAGTCTCTGATGACTTATTAATAAGGCTTGATAAGTGGTTAGGTAACAAGACTCAGTGGGCAGCTATATAATAGCATTATTTAATCTCTCCCAAGAAAATTGTATGACTTCTGCATTGGATGCATCATTGTTCTCATTGTAATTTATGTACAGTACGTACAACATTTTCATATAAGCTTTGTTTTTGATCCTGAGATTAAATGATTATTATGTAGAGGGTCAAAAATGAAATCATCTCAGAATGATTAAATTATTCTGCACTGATTTCAGTCAGGAATAACCTCAAGAAATCTTTTGAGGAAATCTCTGTCAAGCATCGAATTCCCACCCACCCCTAATCATCTATATTTCAGGGAACTGGAATCTATGAAGCAAATTGAAACCAAGAATGCTTAGGAGAATCACTTACTATTCAGTGGTTACTAGCTAATAGCTAATTATTAGCTAATTCAATGGTTAACAGCTACTGGAGGTGTGTATGGTCAATCTACAAACTAGACAATTTATCGTTTTCCAGGTGTTAATTGTATTCTGTGTAATCACTTTGTTTTCAGTGTGTAAAATATATTATTTTAATTTAACCTATTCTTCATTGTATAGTTATTGTTTCATTCCTTTTGTTGTACACAATTTTTGGTGTCTGTGTGTTTCATAACATTGCTAAGGATCTAATAAAAATGATATATTAGCTAAAGAAATCTAAGGAAAAAAATATCTTGTATTATTAGAACATCTGCATTTTTATTTGTTTATTCCCTATGCGTTATCCCCCGTGGGAATATTTCATATCTAGAAATGTCATTGAAATTTATCGCTACTTTTTGTCAGCCCCATCAATGTTCGCATCTATTTTGAAATGAGTGTCACAACTCCCCACAATTCCATTTTGCCTTAGAATTAAAGAGCAATTTTATGTACACACAGCTGGCATTTAAGATTATCAAGATTGTGTTTTCGGCACATAGATACAGACTGCAGATGGATACCAATAGATACCAATTCTCAGTTAAGCTTAGCACTCTAACCATCATGCTTAGGCAATTAACACCAAAAGACCAAACAAAATGGCATATGAACAAAATGTAAGGATCAAGCAGTCAGAACATAATTAATTAAACTTGGAAGGTCCTTGATGGTAAAATCCATGTCAAAATCCAGTCCTAATCGAAATTGCTGATTCAATAGCCACTGATTTTAAATGGGGGTCCACTAAGAAGCGGTTGTCACTTCCTGATAGAATTAAAGTTCCAGCACATGCAAAGAATACAGACTCTCCAAAATTTAGAAAAATGGGTGGTTAGATATTTTGTTAGTGGTTAGTTATTTGTGGTTAGTTATTTGGTTAGATATTTTGATTAGAGAAATGCTTCTTTCTGGTTTCCAACTGAATTTGATGGCATTGCATATTTAATTATTCACCCAGACTAAAGGCTTACAAATATTTAATTATTCACCCAGACTAAAGGCTGACAAATATTTAATTATTCACCCAGACTAAAAGCTTATAGCGAGTGTCATGTGGGGCTAGCACTGGCCCATTTGCATTGCGCATGGTCACGGCCACGTCTCTGTGTGTGTGTGCATGCGTAAAATGCATCCCCCTCCCTTTCCCTCCGTTTCACCAACTGAGAAAGTTTGGAGACCTCTGTTGTAAAGGTTGAGGGTTTTTTTTTTCCACTTCAGAATTGGAAACATAACAACTTATTAAGCATATTTATTTACCAGCAAGATTTTGTTGTTGTTGTTGTTAGCTGCGAAGTCGTGTCCGACCCATCGTGACCCTATGGACAACATTCCTCCAGGCCTTTCTGTCCTCTACCATCTTCTGGAGTCCATTTAAGCTCACGCCTACTGCTTCAGTGACTCCATCCAGCCACCTCATTCTCTGTCGTCCCCTTCTTCTATTGCCCTCGATCTTTCCCAGCATTAGGCTTTTCTCCAGTGAGTCCTTCCTTCTCATTAGGTGGCCAAAGTATTTGAGTTTTAGCTTCAGGATCTGGCCTTCTAAAGAGCAGTCAGGATTGATCTCCTCTAGGACTGACCGGTTTGATCGCCTTGCAGTCCAAGGGACTCGCAGGAGTCTTCTCCAGCACCATAGTTCAAAGGCCTCAATTCTTTGGCGCTCAGCCTTTCTTATGGTCCAACTTTCACTGCCATACATTGCAACTGGGAAGACCATAGCCTTGACTATACGCACTTTTGTTGACAGGGTGATGTCTCTGCTTTTTAGTGTGCTGTCTAGATTTGTCATGGCTTTCCTCCCCAGGAGCAAGCGTCTTTTAATTTCTTGGCTACAGTCCCCATCTGCAGTGATCTTGGAGCCCAGGAAAATAAAATCTGTCACTACCTCCATTTCTTCCCCATCTATTTGCCAGGAATTGAGAGGGCCAGATGCCATGATCTTGGTTTTCTTAATGTTAAGTTTCAACCCAAGTTTTGCACTCTCCTTCTTCACCCGCAACAAGAGGCTCTTTAGTTCTTCTTCACTTTCTGCCATTAGAGTGCCAGCAAGATTAGAACCCTTAATTTTGAGAGAGCGCCAAAAATTTACAAATGGCTGGGATTGTCACTAGAAGTAAAATTCTTATAATTTCATGAAGCCCTTAGAACAGATAATAAATTCACTGAGTGCAAGTCAAGGAAAGGAGAGGATGGGAATAGTTGATATGAATTCTATAAAATGCTCTCTCTCTCTCTCTCTCTCTCTCTCTCTCTGAGAAATGACAAGGTGAGAAAACGTTGAATCAATTTTTCAGGAATCCATTGTGTTTGACTGTCAAATGTCATTCCACTTAACACTGTTTCAGGGAAGGAAACGACCATGTGTGAGACTTTTTTTTTAATGACTTCAACAGAATTAAACTGCTCACCTTGGAAAGTTTGTGCTTTGAAATGTGTTCCCTATCACTTTGGATAGCTTTTAATTAAGCTGTGGCTTAGCCAACCTCTTGAGGATAGTTGCCAAAGTTGCTTTTAAAATTGAATGGGAAAGTTAAGAAGTGCTTTAAGGGTCACCGCATGCTGAAGAGAGAAAAATGAAATCATGCAGTGTGATTTACCCAGGGCACAGCACAGAGGCAATGCAGTCAGCTGGCAATTCAAACCACCCTTTAATTGCTCCAAATGCTCCCACGTTTCTGGCAAACCTGCAAACAAAGGAAGACACATGCACCTTCAGCTGCCTCTGGCTGCAAGTAGTTTCACATGCAGTCTGATTAGAAGAGGAATTTACTCAAGGCCACAGAGATAACAAGGAATGGCACATACATCATAAACCTAATGAGTCTGTGTGAATTCAAGCTTCCTGAGCAGTTTCAGAAGGGAAGCCAAAATACAGTCCGAAGTCTTTGAACATCCAAGCAATGTTGTCAGTCAGTCCAATGGTCAGTTTTCTGGGTTTCCAAGCAGAAGTCACAGAACAAGAGATCAGCAACAACACACAAAAAACTCCAAGGAATCAATGTTTGTTCCTGACAAATGCCTCTCCCCACAGCGTCTCCTTAAATCTCAGTCTCCAGGTGGGCCTTGTGGAGAGGGACAGGAAGCTCTCCTCCTGAGTAGTTGAGCCTGCCTACATTGTTCCTTCCTTCTCTCCACTCTCCGTCCTCTAAGATCAGGTGGGGGTGGCCCTTGCTCATCCCTGAACTCTGTCTCCCTTGTTCATCCTCTCCCAATCCTGAAGGGCCCTGGCCTGCCTTGGCCTGCTCCTTCCCACATCCCTCCGAAGCCACAGACACCTCTCCCTCGACCTCTATAAGGTCCTGTTCCAGCTCATTTTCCTCCACAGATTCAGGCTCCGATGGAGGCATGACATAGTGTGAGTGGGGGTGAGTGTGCACAGACATGTGTGCGCACTGGTCAGCCTGTTCTGTGGCCTGGTGGTCAGCAGACCATGGCCTGGTAGCGGGCCACAGATTTCAGGTTGGGAACCCCTGCTTTACAAGGTTGTTCTGGTTTATTTTGAATTTAATCAGTGAATAGTAGTTTATTTATTTATTTATAATGAGACTTGTATGCCGCCCTATCTCTAGAAGGACTCAGGGTGGCTAACAACAATAAAATACAAATAAATACAAATATTAAAAAGAATTAAATTGTGTCAAAATAGTAGTGAAAAATTCCAACTAGTCTGGAGACTGTTATAAGCACAAGCCTTAAGAGCAAAGCTATGTTATATCTTAGTGTGCGGCGGCAGCCAAAAAAGCCAACACAATTCTAGGCTGCATTAATTGGAGCAGGGGTCTTCAAACTTGGCCCTTTTATGACTTGTGGACTTCAACTCCCAGAATTCCTCAGCCAGGCACACTGGCTGAGGAATTCTGGGAATTGAAGTCCACAAGTCATAAAAGGGCCAAGTTTGAAGACCCCTGAATTAGAGGGATAGGATCAAGATCACGGGAAGTGTTAGTACCACTCTATGACGTCTTGGTAAGACTATATTTGGAATACCGCATCTAGTTTTGGTCACCCTAATATAAAAAAGATGTCGAGATTCTGGAAAGAGTTCAGAGAAAAGCAACAAAAATGATGAGGGGGCTGGAAACAAAAACATATGAAGAACAGTTACAGGAGTTGGGTATGTCTAGTCCAGGGGTAGGCAACCTTGGCTCTTTTACGACTCATGGACCTCAGCTCCCAGAATTCCTGAGCCAGCCATGCTGAGGGGAAAGGGAGAGGTTTCCAAGCTGAGCCATGCTGGCTCAGGGATTGTGGGAGTTGAAGTCCACGAGTCATAAAAGAGCCAAGGTTGCCTACACCTGGCCTAGGCCTAGGCCGCTTTATGACTCGTGGACTTCAACTCCCAGAATTCCTGAACCAGCCATGCTGAGGGGGAAGGGAGAGGTTTCCAAGCTGAGCCATGCTGTCTCAGGGATTGTGGGAGTTGAAGTCCACGAGTCATAAAAGAGCCAAGGTTGCCTACACCTGGCCTAGGCCTAGGCCGCTTTATGACTCGTGGACTTCAACTCCCAGAATTCCTGAACCAGCCATGCTGAGGGGGAAGGGAGAGGTTTCCAAGCTGAACCATGCTGGCTCAGGGATTGTGGGAGTTGAAGTCCACGAGTCATAAAAGAGCCAAGGTTGCCTACCCCTGGCCTAGTCTAATGAAAAGAAGGATTAGGGACAACATGATAGCACTGTTCCAATATCTGAGGTCTCCTACAAACACGAGGGGCTCAAACTGTTTTCCAAAACAAACAAAAGGCAAGACAAGAAACAATGGATGGAAACTAACCCAGGAGGCCAGCAACCTTGGAGAAACGGTGAGAGCAATCAACCAGTGGAACAGCTTGCCTTCCGAAGTAGTGGGTGCCCCTGGAGGCTTTTAAGAAGAAACCGGACAGCCATTTATCAGAAAGAGTATGTGTCTCCTGTGAGGGCAGAGGGTTGAACTAGGGGGCCCCCATTGTCCCTTCCAATTTTGTTACTGTTACTTCCCAAGTTCTTAGCTCCTTCTTCTCAGGAACAGCCTTCCCCCACGCCCATCACAACAAGACAATAGAGCAGGGCCTAAGGGGAGAGGTGATTAAGTGACAGCTAGCCAAGGAAAAGACAAAATGGGGGGTGGGGGTGGTTGGTGCTCTCTGAACTTAGTTGTTTTCTTGCAGATGTTTCATTACCCAAACTAGGTAACATCCTCACTGGTAGATAGGGGTGGGATTTGCAGAAAGAAGGAGGAGGAGGAGGAGGAGGAGGAGGAGGAGGAGGAGGAGGAGGAGGTGGTGGTGGAGGAGGAAGAAGAAGAGGAAGAGGAAGCGGAAGCGGAAGAGGAAGAGGAGGAGGAGGAGGAAGAGGAGGAGGAGGAGGAGGAGATAAGCTTGGTTGTTTTCTTGCAGATGTTTCATTACCCAAACTCAGTGGTGGGATTCAGCCAGTTCGCACCACTTCGCCACAACCGGTAGCTAATTTTTTTTGTTGCCCAGGCCCAGAACGGACTTCCGAAAGTGACATTCATACAGACAACCGGTTGTTCCCATATTTGAATCCCACCACTGCCCAAACTAGGTAACATCCTCAGTGACATCACAAGCATTGCAACAAGCTCATAGAACACCGAGGACTTCACACTTCAACCCCGAGCTGCAAAATATTCTTCTTTATTAAAAAGACAACAATCGTACAATTTTTCATTCTGAAAACAACTCCAGTATTATTAATCCGGCCTCTGGTATTAGTCATTAATCTGTAACTTTTCTTTGAGAGTTAGACTCCCATTTTTCTTACCGTTTTAAAACAATGATTAAAACGAACACGACAAGTAATCAGAGTGGCTGCCCGCCTGTTATTAATCTGTAAAAATACTTAACTTAAAGTGGTTCTTGATTTCTTTCAGCAAACAGATTTTTGTCATGATACAGATATTAAACTGGCTGTCTCGGCTTCATTTCCAGGGTTGGCAAAAATGAATTATGTTCAGAAATTCCAGGAAAACAAAAATGTTGTCACTGATCTATTCTGCCTACATAACCATATTTTGAATAATACAAAATAAGGTATCAAGGGAAATTTCTCTTCCTGTCACTCGAATATATTTCTAACATCCTGATAATACCGAAGAAATTAATATTATGAAATATTGTATAATAATATTTCCTTTCAGGAAAGCAATGTATTGTATCCTCAACAGTTCTGCCATAACGTTTCTTTTTTTTCCATTTAATCTTTGTTTAACAAGTGTTTCAAGGTGTTTCCGGTTTACAGTGCTCTTTCTTTAACATTATTTTTTTATTAATAATGAAGTATATACAGTGTATGCATTACCTTATTTAATTAAATTATCTAGGAACCTTGAACTCAGTGCTAAATCATCATGATGCTCTTGCTGTTAAGAAATTTAAACCAGGGAGGATAAAATGCATTACCCTTAACATTCCGTAATACCGATGGCCTTTCCTTGTTTGTGTGTGTGTGTGTGTGTGTGTGTGTGTGTGTATACTATATATATATATATATATATATATATATATATATATATATATATATATATGTGGATGTTTGGTCATTCGGGTTTTTCCCCGCGTAGTTAAGTTTAAAAAAGAGGAACAAACAGCCACATGCTTCTCCCAGAAGAAGGAAGCTGAAGCCACTAGCCTGATGATGACGGATGGGATTTCGTCGAAACGTTGCTCCTACACCTTTAGTTCTACGCGGGGAAAAAACCCGAATGACCAAACATCCACATACAAACACCCGCGAAAACCTCAAAAAACATATATATATAATATATATATATATATATATATATATATATATATATATATATATATATATATATATATATATATATATATATATATAGACGCCAAAGGCGCACGGAACGCTCTTACCTTCCCACCGTAGTGGTCCCTGTTTTTCTACTTGCATTTTTACGTGCTTTCGAACTGCTAGGTTGGCAGAAGCTGGGACGAGTAACAGGTGCTCACTCTGTTATGTGGCACTCGGGATTCGACCCGCCAAACTGCCGACCTTCTGATCGACAAGCTCAGCATCCTAACCCACTGAGCCACCGCGTCCCTAATATATATGGCTCAGTGGGTTAGGACGCTGAGCTTGTCGATCAGAAGGTCGGCAGTTTGGCGGGTCGAATCCCGAGTGCCGCGTAACAGAGTGAGCACCTGTTACTCGTCCCAGCTTCTGCCAACCTAGCAGTTCGAAAGCACGTAAAAATGCAAGTAGAAAAACAGGGACCACTACGGTGGGAAGGTAACAGCGTTCTGTGCGCCTTTGGCGTCTAGTCATGCCGGCCACATGACCACGGAGATGACCTCGGACAAGCGCTGGCTCTTGAAACATATGTGTGTGTGTGTGTGTGTGTGTGTGTGTGTGTGTAATTTTTTTAGATAGTTAAATAGTTAAATAGTTGTTAAATAGTTAACAAGCATTTAACATATATATGTGTGTGTGTGTGTAAATTTTAAATTGCTAACAAAGAATTAAGGGACACTGATATGCATTTCAAACTTATTAGTTTTCATCAGTCAGCCATACCCTTCTGAGATTCGAACCTCAGAAGGGTATGGCTGACTGATGAAAACTAATAAGTTTGAAATGCGTATCAGTCTCCCTTAATTCTTTGTTAGCAATTTAAAATTTACACAAATATGAGCTGTCACCGGTGTGACTACTGCCTGTCGATGGCCTTCAGGATAGGCTGACACAGGAAATAAAGATTTGTCCCATGTTTGGGGCCTAGCAAGGTAATCTAAAAATAGTTAACAAGCATTTGACATATATATATATATATATATATATATATATATATATATATATATATATATATATATATATATATATATATATATATATATATATATATATATATATATATATATATAAACTTTTTCATTACAATAATTTGATTTATTTAAAACATTCGTATAGTTGTCCAATGTATATCAAACTCTGAGCAGCTCCCAATCACTGTATGGAACTATTTAAGTCCTTTCTTACCTAATTACATATACACTTTTTTTTCCAGGAGGTCTCCAGCACTCTCTGAAAGAGGGCAAATGACCAGCTCTCTACAAAGAGTATAAATCCTCCCATTCCCCACCATCCCAGTCAGAGCTGGAGAAGCTTCTGGGATGAGAAGCAAAAGGTCTTCAAAGGAAAAACAAGAAAGTCCAGTTGCCTCTTGAAAAAGCACCTTTGGAAGAAGGATAAAAGGGAAAGAGGAAGAGGAGGAAGATGGGAGGGAAAGAAGGAGAAGGAGAAGAGAGAGAGAGAGACATAGAGAAAGAGAGAGACACAGAAAGAAAGAAAAGGAGGAGGAGGAGGAGGAGGAGGGGGAAAGGAAAAGGAAGAGGAGGTGAAGGATAAGAGAAAGGGAGAGAAAGAGGAAGAAGAAGAAGAAGTAAGAGGAGGAGGTCTTTTCAAATGGCCTTAACAACCCTCTAAAACAGACATGCCAAACACAAGGCCCAGGGGCCAGATCCGGCCCGCGAAGTGGTTTCATGCGGCCCATGAAGCCATCCTGGAAACAGTGAGGGAATGGCCCCCACTGCCTTGGCCCTGGCCCAGAGACCCTCCTTCTGCCAGAGACCCTCAGATCTCTCCCACTCCTGCCCAGGCCCCCCATAGGCACCCTTGATGCGAATGATGTAGAGCTGGCCACGCCCACCCAGTAGGCCACGCCCACCCTGGCCATACCCACCCGGCCCCCTGAGGGCAACTGCAATGCTGATGCGGCCCTCAATGAAATTGAGTTTGACACCCCTGCTCTAAAAGGAGGCAAAATACCAGCTCTCTGCAAGGAGTATAAATCCTTCCATTCCCCACCATCCCAGTCAGAGCTGGAGAAGCTTCTGGGATGAGAAGAGAAAGGTCTTCAAAGAAAAACAAGAAAGTCCAGTTGCCTCATGAAAAAGCACCTTTGGGACAGACATGACCTGGTTGGCAGAGAATCCCCATCGACATTTAACTTTGCCCTTTGGGATGAACCCCCTTCAAATGGTGTGGGAGTATGAACGGATTTCCAGAAAACATGGCAGACCACAGGAACCATTTGCGCTTCAGTTGGAGATTCAGACAACACAGACTCATCCCAACAGCCTGAGCCTGTCTTCAACAGTGAAGGGACACATCCTGCAGCCAAGAAGACTCCACACCCATTTGCACCACTCAGGTGAACCTGAAGATACAGGTAAACCTCCAAGTGGCCTCAACGACTCTCTAAATGAATGCAAATGCAAACGACCAGCAGTCTGCAAGGAGTATAAATCCTTCCCTTCCCCACCATCCCAGTCACAGCGGAAGAAGCTTCTTGGATGAGAAGCGAAAGGTCTTCAAAGAAAACAACAACAACAACAAGACAGTTCAGCTGTCTCCTGAAAAAGCACCTTTGGGCTATTCATTTAATGTCTTGTCTGGGTGATAAGTCTATGCACCAAACCTATTGGCTGTCCCAATGTAATTGGCTGCTTAAAGCAAGTTCTATTTACCTGCAACTCTGTAAGTGCGATTTATTTTTGCTTTTCAACTGACTTTACTCTATGGATGCATGCTCCGCTTGCTGTACGAAAAGTATCTCACTTTAAAGTTTCTGCTTGCCTTGAATTACATCACCTGCCTCCCCGTTGAGTCCTAGCAGTATCTGGGCAATTGCTGGTGCCAGAAATGGGTTCTATGAAGTTGATTCTTTCAAGCTTCCCTCAGTTTTTTGTGAGAAGCACAAGATACCTTTAATAGCTTTCAATCATCCCCGTTTGGGTTCAAGGGGACACCAAGCAGTCTTTTTAGCCAGCTGCTACGAAGATTAATTAAAACTAATATTTAAGACCGACAAGAAAGCTAAGTTCCATTTATGACCACTTTAGGCATAGTAGTCAGGGATTTATTGGGTTGTATACAATGCCTGTGAATACGCACTTTCAGGAGCCTGAAGATTGGGTATTTCTAGGCAAATCTTGTCTCAGCAATATTTAATAATAGCTCTTACTCAGCCTGAGTAGGAATATCAAATTTAAAGTAATTATTGAAAGCAAAGAAACATAGGAAATAGAATTCCTTCCTTCCTTCCTCCTCCCTCTCCCTCCCTTATTTTCAGCTAGGTTATTCTCTCCTTCCTTCCTTCCTTCCTTCCTTCCTTCCTTCCTTCCTTCCTTCCTTCCTTCCTTCCTTCCTCTCCCTCCCTCCTCCTCCCTTCCCCTCCCTTATTTTCAGCTAGATTATTCCTTCCTTCCTTCCTTCCTTCCTTCCTTCCTCCCCCTCCCTTATTTTCAGCTAGATTATTCCTTCCTTCCTTCCTTCCTTCCTTCCTTCCTTCCTTCCTTCCTTCCTTCCTTCCTTCCTTCCTTCCTTCCTCCTTCCTCTCCCTCCCTTCCTCTCCCTCCCTTATTTTCATCTAGATTATTCTCTCCTTCCTTCCTTCCTCCTTCCTCTCCCTCCCTCCCTTCCTCCCCCTCCCTTATTTTCAGCTAGATTATTCTCTCCTTCTCTCCTTCCTTCATTCCTTCCTTCCCTTCCTTCCTTCCTTCCTTCCTTCCTTCCTTCCTTCCTTCCTTCCTCCTTTTTCTCCCCCTCCCCCTCCCTTATTTTCAGCTAGATTATTCCTTCCTTCCTTCCTTCCTTCCTTCCTTCCTCCCCCTCCCTTATTTTCAGCTAGATTATTCCTTCCTTCCTTCCTTCCTTCCTTCCTTCCTTCCTTCCTTCCTCCTTCCTCTCCCTCCCTTCCTCTCCCTCCCTTATTTTCATCTAGATTATTCTCTCCTTCCTTCCTTCCTCCTTCCTCTCCCTCCCTCCCTTCCTCCCCCTCCCTTATTTTCAGCTAGATTATTCTCTCCTTCTCTCCTTCCTTCATTCCTTCCTTCCCTTCCTTCCTTCCTTCCTTCCTTCCTTCCTTCCTTCCTTCCTTCCTTCCTTCCTTCCTTCCTCCTTTTTCTCCCCCTCCCCCTCCCTTATTTTCAGCTAGATTATTCTCTTCTTCCTTCCTTCCTTCCTTCCTTCCTTCCTTCCTTCCTTCCTTCCTTCCTTCCTTCCTCTCCCTCCCTCCCTCCCTCCCTCCCTCCCTCCCTTCCCCTCCCTTATTCAGCTAGATTCTTCCTCCCTCCCTCCCTTTCCCTCCCTCCCTCCCTCCCTCCCTCTCCCTCCCTCTACAGCACAGTTGAAGTGAAAAACAATCAGAATATACCGGTACTAGTGATCTCCTTAGAGAGTTCTTAAACAATAAAGGAAAGCCTAGGAGAGCAGTTTATTTTGAGTCTTTTTTCTCCAATGTATTAAACTAGGCATAGAGCAAAGAAGAGGTATTATTATCAAGCTGCAAATCCTGATGGTTAGCATTTTAGGGCCCGCTTTACTAGAGAGTTGATACATTCAAGAGCAACCTCAACAAAAAGTAATATCAGGGACTACGATGGAGGAAACACATTTTACTTGCCAATGTTAAAGAAGGCTTAACCAATTCCTTATTGTCAAGGAGGGGAAACTGAATATTAAACATCTAGTAGAGAAATTGTCCACCATCATAAAATTGTGTGTCGCTTTGAACAAAAACGAAACAAAACAGACATCCACTTTGTGCTAATTGAGGAATACAATTTTGAATTGTCAGTGAGGCACCATTACCCTCAAAAGATACGTATTGTCCTATGGAGGTCAGTTAGAGATGATTCCACATTTGCATCAGCCCATCAAATGCTATTTCAACCTGATAAGGGAAGAGATTAAATATTGTCCAAATTAAAATGCAAAGTGACTTTCCTGCTGAGCTAAGGATGAAAAAAACAAAACACCCCTCAAATTTAGGTCTCCTTCCAGTCTTCAAGTTGTGACCTCTAATTATTCCAACCTGCTTCTTTCACTTTATTAATATTATTGGGGTTTGTTGCATGGCATTTTTGCTCACCTGTTGAGTCTTTCCCAAAGAACTGGGATAGGTAGAT
Source organism: Vipera berus (assembly GCF_964194415.1). Taxonomy (NCBI): domain Eukaryota; kingdom Metazoa; phylum Chordata; class Lepidosauria; order Squamata; family Viperidae; genus Vipera; species Vipera berus. The sequence continues at coordinate 74,878,885 of NC_138209.1, read as the reverse complement.
GTTAAAGTATTATCACAGAATGTTTTAAGAGCTGTGGTGGCGCAGTGGTTAGAATGCAGTATTGCAGGCTAACTCACTGCTCACTGTCAGGAGTTCGATTCTGACTGGCTGACTAATCTTCCATCTTTCCGAGGTTGGTAAAATGTTTTAGCCTCCAGTCCCTTGATCATCTTTGTTGCTCTTCTCTGTACTCTTTCTAGAGTCTCAACATCTTTTTTACATCGTGGTGACCAAAACTGGAGGCAGTATTCCAACTTTTAAACCAGGCTTATAAATATTGAAATCTTAGGATTTAAAATACATTGTAAGGATTTTCATTAACGACACATCTTCAAGTGATATATTTTTTTTCTCAAGTATTATTGAGTGCAATTTTTATCCTTCCCAGACTAAGAGTGTTTATCTTTAGAAACTCATCGTTCATTCTATTTCTGTCCTGATCTCCAATTAAAATATGAATTTAAATGTTGCTTTGATATCGTTCAATTTGTAGCTTTCTCGAGAGACAGATTTTACCATTAGCTTTTTTCCCCCCTAAAAAAAAGGCATAACTTGTTAATTGCCAAAAACCACATCACAAAAAAATAGCCCCAAACCTGACATTTCAGCTCTAACTTTCATCACAAGCCAAAAGAATCGGGTATCTCAAATACTCCTAAGATAAGTGGAACACATCAGACTATTAGGGACTAGGCAAGTGAAACGCATTCAGGAGTGTTACCTGTTGACTTATTTTGCACCTTAGATCTAATAGCTTTGCCAAAGGGAGTTATGCAATTACATGTTTACTGATTAACCAGACAAACTTCAATCACAGCTCACAACTCTAGGCAGCTTCCAACAATTAAAATAAAACCAGAAAGTAAAAATAAAGTACCAATAAGAATAAGGTAGCACCCTTAGTAATAGGGACTTCAGATGCAGTCCCAAGAGCAACTAAAACCCCACTTGAACACTATCAGCATTGACAAGTCACCATCGGTCAATTGCAAAAGGCAGCTTTACTTGCAACAGCTTACATCCTGCGACATTACCTTGAACACCATCAAACAACAAGATCTAGTTCCCATCCTTGGAAGGGCTAGATAAAAGTCCAGAGGGAAGGATGAGAAACAATGGTTGGAAACTGACCGAAGAGAGAAGCAACCTGGAATTAATGAGAAACTTCCTGACAGTGAGGAGAATCAACCAGTGGAACAGCTTGCCTCCAGAAATTGTGGGCGCTCCATCACTGGAGATTTTTAAGAAGAGACTAGACTAGACAATCACTTGTCTCAGATGGTATAGGTTTCCCTGGTTGAGCAGGGAGCTGGACTAGAAGACATCCAAGGTCCCTTCCAGCTATATTCTATTCTATTCTATTCTATTCTATTCTATTCTATTCTATTCTATTCTATTCTATTCTATTCTATTCTATTCTATTCTATTCTATTCTATTCTATTCTATTCTATTCTATTCTATTCTATTCTATTCTATTCTATTCTATTCTATTCTATTCTATTCTATTCCTGCCTTAGGCATGAAGGCATCTGACAACCACCAGGAGACAGTGAGTTCTAGTCTTGCCTTAGTCATCAAAAACAGCTGAGTGACTTTGGGCCAATTACCAGGAGATGGTGCCTTAGCCATGAAAGCCAGCTAGTTGATCCTTGGGCCAGTCTCTCTCTCAGCCTAACGTACCTCAGAGGGTTATAGTTGTGTGGAAAACAGGAGGAGAAAACTATGTCGAATGCTTTCGCCACCTTTAGTTATTTGTAAAAAAAATAATAAAGCCGGGATAGAAATAAATAAATAAAACAAATAAAAATTCTCCAAGGGCCAAAGGTAATTTTCATATAGATGGGTACAGTTGTTGGACCTGTTGCATTTATGTCAGTGCATTCCCGTCAAATTTATCAAGCACCCCTAATTAATAGGCAGTTGGTTCATAATTATATCCACTATTGATGCTAAAGTCTTATAATTATGCCTTCTGTTTAGTTAATCCCAGTGCTTTTTTTGTAAAAGAAAAAGGTGCCGGAACTCACACATCTCATACAACCCGTCTTGCCTACCCTACAAGGTTCCATCCAAAAAAGGTGCTGGAACTCCGTTCTGAGCGCTCTATGAGAAAAAAAGCCCTGGTTAATCCAGTAAAACACCTAATGGCCAGGCTATGGGAAAAGATTGAAAACATAGCCTCAAAAAGTTCAGTTTCATAAATGTCAACTTCCAAGGGTGTGTGTGTGTGTGATTATTTATACCTTATGATCTAGTTTCAAGGAAAGATATTTTATTTCCCTTATTATTTCTCAAATGTGTAACACTTATTAAAATTGGACTCCATACACCTCCATGAGAATTTGATGCTATTACTATACAATTCTTGTAAGCAATAATCTTCCCTAATCTTGCCACTGCTGAGTCTTTTCTCTAACAAGGTTCATAATATTTCTTCATGAAATAATATTGAACTCACCATATCCTATAGCCCCATCTCCAAAAAGCTGAAGCTCTGAACTGCAGGGACGTTATTGAAATACAATACATCTGCTCTGCAACTCTCTATTAAAATCAATTTGCACTTTTATGTCCCTACAGTTTGCTGTTAACAGTTGGCTTGGAGAGCCTCTAAGGTTAGTATCACATGTTTCTCAAGCCACTGGCAAGTGATCGTCATGATGACCTATCAAACAGTCAGTAATACTCTTGGATCCAGTTAATTCCTATATCGTGTGTTGATAGGAAGGAAAATCCAAGCAGCTTCATAATAGGAAGGGTGATTGTGTCTTCTGCTGTGTGATACAAGCAATTTGCTGAACAAGCCGTTTGGAAAATTAATTTGAAGCATTATCTATGTATCTTAAATGCAGCCTAGAATTACTTGCAATCTAGAACACATTAATGTGTATGTGTATACATATGTAGGTAGAATAGAATAGAATAGAATAGAATAGAATAGAGTAGAGTAGAGTAGAGTAGAGTAGAGTAGAGTAGAGTAGAGTAGAGTAGAGTAGAATAGAATAGAATATGAGAAGAGAAAAGAGAAGAGAATAGAATGAGAAGAGAAGAGAAGAGAAGAGAAGAGAAGAGAAGAGAAGAGAAGAGAAGAGAAGAGAGAAAATAGAGTAGAGTAGAGTAGAGTAGAGTAGAGTAGAATAGAATAGAATAGAATAGAATAGAATAGAATAGAATAGAATAGAATAGAATAGAATAGAATAGAATAGAATAGAATAGAATAGAATATGAGAAGAGAAAAGAGAAGAGAAGAGAAGAGAAAAGAGAAAATAGACTATAGAGTAGAGTAGAATAGAATAGAATAGAATAGAATAGAATAGAATATGAGAAGAGAAAAGAGAAGAGAAGAGAAGAGAAGAGAAGAGAAGAGAAGAGAAGAGAAGAGAAGAGAAGAGAAGAGAGAAGAGAAAATAGAGTAGAGTAGAGTAGAGTAGAGTAGAGTAGAGTAGAGTAGAGTAGAGTAGAATAGAATAGAATAGAATAGAATAGAATAGAATAGAATAGAATAGAATAGAATAGAATAGAATAGAATAGAATAGAATAGAATAGAATAGAAGTTGGAAGGGAACTTGGAGATCTTCTAGTCCAGGCACATCAAACCCGTGGCATCACGTGACATTGCAGGACCTATCGGGACTTTTTCCCTATTGCCAGCAATGGGATGGGTTTGGTTTCGGCATGATGCATCCGGCCCGCGGGCCGTCAGTTTAACATGCCTGTTCTAGTCCAACCTCCTGCTCAAGCAAAAGACCCTATATCATTTCAGACGTGGCTGTACATTTACAGTCTACATGTGAATTCCTCAAATGTGATGGTGACTTATGGCCAAATAACCTCCAGACAGAGAACTTAGCAGGCCTCCCTTAAATGGGCAGATTTCCGTATAGCAATCCTCACTTTTTTAAAGATCTATTAACAGAGCAAAAGGGAAAAAAGAAAAGAAAAGAAACCCCCGCCAGTCTAACACGTCTTCTTTCTTACTAAATGAAATAACGATGGCATCTATTTTTACCATGCTTCTGACATAAGGTCAGCTCACAAGACCTTGTTTGGGAGCTTGTTGGAAAGCAGTTGGGATAGCCTGCCCCTTTTTTCACCCCTGAAATATTGATCAGTAAGCATTGCAAATGCATACATTCTTACTGGAAGGATTCTGAACTGTTACCTCCTTTTGCCAAAGCTTTTCTTTGCATATATCTATTCAATGTCAGAGGGACGCGGTGGCTCAGTGGGTTAGGATGCTGAGCTTGTCAATCAGAAGGTCGGCAGTTTGGCGGGTCGAATCTCGAGTGCCGCGTAGCAGAGTGAGCGCCTGTTACTCGTCCCAGCTTCTGCCAACCTAGCAGTTCGAAAGCACGTAAAAATGCAAGTAGAAAAATAGGGACCACTACGGTGGGAAGGTAACAGTGTTCCGTGCGCCTTTGGCGTCTAGTCATGCCGGCCACATGACCACGGAGACGTCCTCGGACAAGCGCTGGCTCTTCGGCTTTGAAACGGAGATGAGCACCGGCCCCTAGAGTCAGAAACGACTAGCACACATGTGCGGGGGAACCTTTGCCTTTACCTATTCAATGTCTTTCCTACCAGTTGGATCAGCCTTTTATCAACTAGAGGATAAATCATGAGAAATCATGCTTGTATTTACTTCAACACAATTTTGTTAACTTTGTGCAGGGCACTACAGCACTCACAGCAGTGGGAATCTTTAAACCCAACTCAGTTGCCAGTCTGCTATTTTGCTGTGGTTGTGAAATGTAAATTGTTATGTTATAGAAGTAAATTGATTTGTGAAATTTTCATCCTTTGTGCAGGTGGTGGTTTTTTTTTTGTGCTTTATTTTAATTCTGAGTGTTCTGACTCCTGAAAATAACTTCAAGGGTTTCTCCAGGGTAGAAAACGTGGAGAAAGGTTGAGATAGATTGACAGTCACAGACTGTCATCACTTTTCTTCTTCTGAGTTTAGCTTGTGCTCTTCAGATTCTCACCTGATTTACTTTCTCCGCCATAACAAAGAAGCCTACGCTGCAGGCTCTTACTCGGGGAAAAAAAGAAAGAGTTACTTGTGAAGCTAAGGTTTTATGTTATTTCCTACAGTAAATGAAGTGCTTTTTTATTTCATTAAAATTCAGCTTCAAGAATACCTGCTTACAAAGGATAATTCTCCAGTGCTTAGTGCTTCTTTCTTCGTGAAGTTTAGCACATTTTAGAAACCAAGTCCTTCTCCAACAGAGGATTTATTTATTTATTTTTAAAAAATCATTTTTTCTTTCTAGGTTTGAACATAACTGATCACATATCAAGAATGTGTGTGTTTCGACAAAAGTGTATGGGTGTCACGCACAATGTTTCGAATGACGGCGCATGTCTGTGATATTTCTTGGGTGCCTTCCTAATGTACAGGGTTGTAGACTAAAGATTGTGTTCTTGGCTTAGGCTTGACTTGGCTGGAAGCTAAGATCTTTGCATCTCAGCTGGTGATGTGTTTTCTTCTGGAAACTTCAATTAACCCAATAATGAACTCCACACATGTCTAACTTGAATTTAAGCCAAGCCATAGTTTTGCAAGGAGACAATTTCACTTTGTTCCAGTTTGATTCCTCTGGCACAAAGCTCATTAAACAATTCTCTTTGCAAATCAGTTTGCTGTTGCATGACATAGACTGAGCAGGTACCCATCTAGGGATAGATTTGGATGTCAGAAACAGTCACGGATGGTGGGCAATCATGTTCCAACTTATTCTACTCGCTGGGCCTCAAAATGATCCAATTACACATGTTCAGAGGCATCCTTATGAAAATGGATTGGTAAGGACATCCATGCCCTTGCTTCTTCCATCAGAATCTCTCTTGGTAGCACAACACACTGGCTGTAGTTTGTGAAGCAAAGTGTAAAAGTCAGCTTTCTGTTCAGGATTGGGTCCTCTGGGAGGGTTGTAGGTGAGAACAGAGCCTTGTTATTTGCACACAGTGGTATGTTATGATATACAATATGTGATATGTATACTACAAATATAATTATAGGCATACAGTAGGTATAAGCATTTATGTTGCAAGCCGCCCATATTATGTTGTAAACCATTCAGTGTCACCTCATACAAAGCAGAATATGAATTTGATCAATAAAATAAAATAATCATAGAAAATAGATAGATAGATAGATAGATAGATAGATAGATAGATAGATAGATAGATAGATAGATAGATAGACAGACAGACAGACAGACAGACAGACAGACAGACAGACAGGAGGGAGGGAGGAAGGGAGGAAGAGAGGGAGGAAAAAAGAAAGAAAGAAAGAAAGAAAGAAAGAAAGAAAGAAAGAAAGAAAGAAAGAAAGAAAGAAAGAAAGAAAGAAAGAAAGAAAGAAAGAGAAAGAAGTGGGTAGATAGATAGATAGATAGATAGATAGATAGATAGATAGATAGATAGATAGATAGATAGATAGATAGATAGATAGATAGATGAGAGAAGAAAGAGAGAGAGAAAGGAAGGAAGGAAGGATGAAAGAAAGAAGTGGATGGATAGATAGATAGATAAATAGATAGATGAGAGAAGAAAGAGAGAGAGAGAGAAAGAAAGAAAGAAAGAAAGAAAGAAAGAAAGAAAGAAAGAAAGAAAGAAAGAAAGAAAGAAAGAAAGAAAGAAAGAAAGAAAGAGAGAGAGAGAGAGAGATGAATGGACGGACAGACAGATTGTTATTTTTATGATGTCAGATCAAACTTTATTGCAAGTCACCAGCCCAGATGCCATTAAAAAAAAAGAAAGAAAGCTGTAGGTAATACAATGAACAATATGATGTGATTAAAAAGGCATGATTTTAAAAAAAAACAACCAAAACCCTGTAATCTTAGCACAACCTACTTCGCTGCCAACAATGCATGGCTTCCACAGGCCAGAGATGGAAACTCTGCCACAGCAAGAGTTACAGTTGTGAGCCTTTTTACATTCCAAAGAAGCTGCAGATGAAATTATTTCATGCAACTTGGAAACGGGCTAAGAAGAGGCGTTAGCAACTCGCCACGAGGGTCTGGCCAGAGCTGGATGTGATGCCACGATTTTGTGGCACAGGTAGCCCTTGACTTACAACAGTTCATTTAGTGACTTTTCAAAGTTACAACGAGATTGAAAAGAGGGACTTACGGCCATTTTTCACACTTAATGACCGTTGCATGATCACATGATCAAAATTCAGATTCTTGGCAGTTGATTCCTATTTATGATGGTTGCAGCGTGCCAGGGTCAAGCAAATCTGTTGCTTAACAACTATGGCAAGGAAGGTCGTAACACGGGACAAAACTCAACAATCTTTTTTCACTTAACAGCAGAAATGTTGGGCACGAGGACCACCTGCCCTTACCCTCTGGTTTACTGTTGATGGTAAGCACTGCTTTTTTTGTAAAAGAAAAAGGTGCCGGAACTCACATATGTCATACAACCTGCCTTGCCTACCCTACAAGGTTCCATCCAAAAAAGGTGCCGGAATTCCGTTCTGAGCGTTCTATGAGAAAAAAAGCCCTGATGGTAAGGTAGCAATATGTTGTCATCTAAAATCCTTCCAAAGTTTTGTTATTTGCAGGCTGGGCGGGAGACAATGCTGGTTGAAAATGAAATTTGCTTCAGCTGAGTTTATGGGGTATCTTGCTATATTTCTGTTTGCCACTGTAAGTCGATAATTCTGTGCTTAAGACCTACCCCTGCCAGGTGCCTCGCCCTCTGACATCAGAGCCCCAAAGCATGTAATTTGGCATTTATTTGGAGCTACCCAGAAGAGTGACAATTATCTGTGCTGAAAAAAACTTCAACAGGCCTGGAGGCTGAAAAGCAGGCTTTTCGTCAATATTTGAGTGCAAAAGAGCTTTACCCTTCTTTTCGATTTTTATAAATCCTCCCTCCAAATACTGGGCAAAGTTAGATACACACTTTGCTACCTGAAACACTTTCCTAGGAATCCATGTGGAACTCTTTCCACTTTCTCGTCATAATTGACACCTGGATTTAACTGCGCTCCGCGGAGGAGCTATGCTTCGAAACGCTTCAAAACAGCTGGTACAGGCTGGGCTCCTCCAGAGGAAAGGAAAAAAAAAGAGGATTACTTGCTGATCTCTTCTCTGTGGCTTCAGAGCAACCTGACAGATTTGAATATGTCGCTTCCCTGAATAATGTAGCACAAATCCCAGCTACTTAAAACAGGCACTTGCTCAATTAACGTGTCCTCGGAGGGTCCAACAAAACTTTCGTAACCGTCTAAAAGTTACGTACAGAAGATCCGTTGGCCAGTTACAGAAGGTAACCACTGAATGATGTAATATTTATCATATCTACATATGATACACGATCTATATTTCAGCTGTGGTTTGTTCTCCAAGCTTGTTTTAATGTAATTCCTGAACATTTCGTTACCAAACTTAGGTAACATCAGCAGCAAGATTTTCTTCTCCTATTCTCTTTAGCTCATAAGTGATCTTATGTGCCCATGTGGTCAGTCAACCCAAGTTACAAATACTTCCTATTATTTCACACTATCTACACCTACATCTCTGCCTGCCTGCCTGCC